>NW_011495085.1:2858784-2885024 GCF_000754665.1 Bison bison bison
CCGGGGGGCCTGGCCATCTCTTTTAGGGAGGGAGGTGCTAAGGGGAAGGCCCCGGATGAAGCATCAGCAGCCATATTCCCAGGACCGGCCACTGTAATCCAGCCCCCGGCTAGGTTGGATGCACCCTTTAGTCTACATTCCTCTCTTTTATCACAAGGGTCTGGAGTGGCAGTGAACACTTGATGTTGTGACGCCAAAGGTAAAAAACAGTGACACTCAGCGTAACGTGATCACACAGTTCGGGCCTGGATGAATTTGTTTGCTGAAAGCTTTCCGTCTGAGTGTGAGAAGTTCTGGCAAAGTCAGGAGGTTACTTAGGAGGGGAGGTTTTCATAGATTATTATTAAGAATTCCCGCAAAAGTTCTGGATATCTAACCAGTTTGGTCATTGTAGGAAGCGTGATTTTATTTTAATTTGACTTGAGGGATTGCGTGATGACTAAGAACAAATGGTTTGGAGACGGGCTTTGAGTTAAAGTCTAGCTTCTCCCTTCTCTTACCAGCCACGTGTTTCCTAAAATTTTGACAGTACCTGAAAATGTAGATTCCAGTTTAGTAAACATTCTGCCATTCTCCTGTAACAAATAAAAATCAATTCAATAATTCAACCTTTTCCTCTTTTCTTTTGCCGTTCTCTGAGGGAAACGTAATTCCGGTGTGTTTTTATGGAGGATGGAGGATCCGAGGGGCTTCCCAGGTGGCGCTGAAAGTGAAAGTCGCTCAGTGGTGTCCGACTCTTTGCAACCCCATGGACTGCAGCAGGCCAGGCCTCCCCATCCATTACCAAATCCTAGACCTTGCTCAAATTCATGTCCATGGAGTCGGTGATACCCGTCTGAGCCACCAGGGAATCCTCCAGGTGGCGCTAATGGTAAAGAATTTGCCTACCAATGCAGGAGACATAAATGTAGGTTTGCTCCCTGGTTGGGAAGAACCCCTGGAGGAGGGCATGGCAGCCCTCTCCAGTATTCTTGCCTGGAGAATCCCCATGGACAGAGGAGCCTGGTGGGCTACAGGCCATGGGGTCGCAAAGAGTGGGACATGACTAAGCACATACCCAGGGCAAGGAAGGACTTCAGGATCCTGACAGCATGAAAAACTGGCTTTGTCTGTACCACATGAGGGTTCATGCTTGTCTTATTCTCACCTGGGTCCCCTCTGGCCCCCACTCATCTTGTTGGGATGATGTTGCTTTCCCCAAGCAGGCATAAGCACAGCGTCTTCCATGGAATGCCGAAGGCCAGACCTGCCCTTGTTTCTTCTTCCTTGTCCTCACCCATCTTCAACAGGCTAGCCTCTAGACTCCTTCTCATCTCCACCAGAAGCACATCTGTCTTTTCCAATATCTGGATTCTTTCCCTGAGCTTCCACACCATATATCCCTTCCTCCCTTCAGCCCTCTGCCTTTCCTTGTATTATCAAGATTAATTACTACATAGGGTGATTGATAGTCAATAGATAAGTTTCCCTTCAAGGATAAACATCATCATCATTATTTAGTCCAAAGGCTAAATCATTAGACTCTGGTAACATTTCGGTGCAAAAATTTGTTAGGTGTGGGTCTTCAGTGTCATCCATGATTTACCCTGTCTATACTGAAGTGATAACTTTCATTTGCTTACTAACTGTAAGATATGATATGATGAGTTTATACACATGATACATATCCAGATTCCTCGTGACCATCCTACATGGTGGTTACCATTGTCCTCATTTTATAATTGGAGGAATGAGGAATTGAGGCTGGACAATTCAGTATTGTGCCTCAGATTACACATCTAAGTATAAGAGTTAGAACTCAAACTAAACTCGGACTTAAAAATCTTTTTCCTAATTCATGAAATGCATGTTTACTTATTCCTTTTCTTACTTTCAACTGCAGTACATGTTTTATTTTTATATCAAGCATTTATAAAAGCATTTCTCCACTCTTAAGTAGGAATGAATTATTATTATTAATTTTTTAATCAGAAAATGAACTGAAATTATAGCTGGCTTTACTTGACTAAATTACATTGATTATTTTAACTGACCTTATTGATTAAATGGAAAAAATAAATAGTAATCAAATCTGGTTATGAGAAAACATTTCCTTTAGGCAAATCAATCAAAGAAATCTACTCATAAAAGGACTCTAGTTTAAGACATTGCTTGAGGTTTGATCAGCTTTAAAATACCTGAAAAAGTTTTCACATATGAACATATGCCAAAATCATATTTGTCCCATATACATAAGAATTTTCTCCTGCAATTACTTATAACTCACTCTAAATATTTGTGTTTGAGTTGCATGTACCTTCCCCTGAAGTATGTAGAGATATTTTCACTATAAATGTGCCCTGAATAAATTTGTCAATGAATTTTTTCAAATACATTTGATATTTTATATTAATTTTTGCATTAATTTTGCAGTATATTCCTAGTGAGAAATTAAAAACATCTTTTGACCTTTAAGACTGCTGAGTATAGCAAAATGAGTGCCATTGTATTTTAAATTAGGTTCAAGGGAATGGAAGAAAGTTGTATTTGTCACAGTTGAAAATGCTCCAATGAAATCTCTTTTGATTTATGGACCAAAAGCTCCCTGGAGATTTTGTAAATCAAAGTAATGCTCAAAATATTCAAGTTTGCTGTTGGATTTCTGATTTAGACAAAGATTTGTAATGTCACAATTTAACCACTTTCATTTTAACCCACCATCACAGAAGATATTCTGATTTTGTATATCCTTTCTTATGTAACTGGATGATTCTTATGATCTGTGAAGCCAAAGTAAATTCCAGCATGAAAGCGAGAAAGGATATTTAAAAATTTCTACTACTCTCACAACAGAATCTTGATCATGTAATGTCAAATTTTAAATTATAGTCAGATATGCCTACAATTTCATAACAAATGTCCAGTATACCTTTAAGTAAGTTTTTTTTTTTAAAGGTGCTTCTGCTTTTCCAATTGCAAGAAAATCATCTCCCTTTTTAAATTTTATTTTATTTTTAAACTTTACAATATTGTATTAGTTTTGCCAAATATAGAAATGTATCCGCCACAGGTATACCCGCGTTCCCCATCCTGAACCCTCCTCCCTCCCCCCTCCCCATACCATCCCTCTGGGTCGTCCCAGTGCACCAGCCCCAAGCATCCAGTATCGTGCATCGAACCTGGACTGGCAACTCGTTTCATACATGATATTATATGTGTTTCAATGCCATTCTCCCAAATCTTCCCACCCTCTCCAACAGAGTCCATAAGACTGTTCTATATATCAGTGTCTCTTTTGCTGTCTCGTACACAGGGTTATTGTTACCATCTTTCTAAATTCCATATATATGCGTTAGTATACTGTATTGGTGTTTTTTCTTTCTGGCTTACTTCACTCTGTATAATAGCCAGGACATGGAAGCAACCTAGATGTCCATCAGCAGATGAATGGATAAGAAAGCTGTGGTACATATACACAATGCAGTATTACTCAGCCATTAAAAAGAATACATTTGAATCAGTTCTAATGAGGTGGATGAAACTGGAGCCTATTATACAGAGTGAAAATCATCTCCTGATCATCCCCTGATGATCAGAAGGACTCTAATTGCTCATGTCACTAAGCCCAGTTTTAGTATTTCAAAGTAGAGATTAGGCGGCATTTTTGTTTTTGTTTGCTTTTTATGTTTTATATTTCAACTTGTTCCGAGTTCACTTAGATCACTTATAAATATATTCATCTTTCTTCAGGTACCAGAACATGATGACTATGAAAACACATTGATTCCAAAGAAATATGTGTACTTGGGAAATATGAATGGATCTGGATGTGCAGGAATAAGCTCTAATCAGAGTAGCATCCACTTGGGTGACTCCTTGAAAACCATTATCTCCCAAGGCAAGTAAAATCCATTAGAAGATTGGATAATACGCAGATAACATCCCAGGTATGGCATCTGGACCCCAGATTGGAAATGGAATAACTCTGCTGACGGTGACAAAATTTAACCTCATTATGATTTTCCCAAACCTATAGGTAAGATTTTCTGCTGTATGGTACCATATGGACTTCTTGGTTATTTTTAAAAATTCCTAACTTTTGTCAGGATGGGGAACACATGTATACCTGTGGCGGATTCATTTTGATATTTGGCAAAACTAATACAATTATGTAAAGTTTAAAAATAAAATAAAATAAAATTCAAAGCTTAATCTTGATTTTCTTCTCATGTAGCACTGTTCCTTTCAATTAAGAGCCTGTTGAACAAAGACTGTCCATTCCTCTCCTTCCTAAGGAGGAAGGGGATACAGAGGGGAGTTACGCCTTAGCAGATGGTCCTCAGTGTGGGCTAGTATTCTGGCCTTCTTCCCAGATTGTCTCTGCTACACTAGGCTTGAAATCTCCACATCAGTTACTGCCTGGAATTATAGCTTTGAAAGGCCACGTTCAACTGTAAAGAGCATTACAGTCTAAGAGTAGCATTTGATACATACACTACTCTATATAAAAGAGATGACTAATAAGGACCCACTGTATAGCACAGGGAGGTCTACTCAGTGCTCTGTCGTGGCCTGTATGGGAAGAGAATCTTAGAAAGAGTGCCTATATGTGTATTTTTAACAGATTTACTTTGCTGTACACCTAAAACTAACACAACATTGTCAATCTACTATACTTCAATAGAATTTTTTTTTTTTAAAGCTTCTCTGGGCCAATGAAATTTTGTCAGATCAGCCCCAGTGACTAGCAAAGCCCTTGGTACATGAGTGAGGAGAAGCATGTTTTAAAGGGAGAGGGGTAATTTATAAATGTAAGCTTCATGTTACTCTTGATTATTCACTTTCCTGCTTATCTGAACTTATTCTTCAGCCACTTCTAATTTTCCAGGTTCTAAAAACTGGGCCTCCAATTCCTTCTAGATATCATTTTCTTTCTTATTCTGCTATGAATTTCCTCCCAAGCCCTCAAAAATATTCTCAATTCCTGGCTTTCCCATTTTATCCAAATTGGACATTTTCAATCTAGTAACTACCCTCTGCTACATTATTTAAATTTCCCTAAATTTTTTGAGAACATCCATAAAATTGGTGGAGATCTACCTTCCTTTCTGTCTGCCTATCTATCCACCTATCTATAATATTAATAAACTGTGGTTTCCAGTCTCATCTGGATACAGGCCCACTCAGCAGCCTTCATAATTTTGTGGCCAGGTTGCTCTCCTATTGAACTTCATTTTTCCAACTTTAGTCTTTTTTCTCATGGTCCCTATTCAAACTGTTCTCTTTAGCTGTATGTGTTCTTGGACCCCATAAAGACCTTCTCCAATCACCCTAATGTCCTTCAGCCACCAAATATGTCTATCAATATAAGTGTGCCATCTGTAATTCCTCTATTAAACTTTTGTGAAAAAGAGAACTTTTGTTGTAAAAGAAAAATCTTTGTTTTCATTTTAATTCATATGCCCATCTATTTTCTCAGATTTTTATTCCATGAATTATTTAGTCTCTCCATTTTAAAGCTTTCTCTACTTGTTGACTTTTCAAGTAGCTACCATCCACACTCAGCCCTCCTTAGAGCTGACCAGCTCAAATGATCAACCTATTGCTCCCTTTTTCGCCACGATCAAGTACTTGAAAAGAGTATCTATCTCATCATCTGCACTCTTCAGTGTCCATTTCAATGACTGTAATTTCTGCTTTTATTACTGCATTAAAATGGCTCTTGCAGTATCAGTAGTGATTTGCTCATAGCCACTTCTTGATCCTTATGGTACTTGACCTCCTCACAGCATCTGGCCTCATGATTATACCCTTATTAAAATGAATTTCACTTTACAAGATATTTGTAATCATTTGGTTAATACTTGTACTATATAACCAGTAAGGAACCTGGTAAAAAGTTCAATTCTTTCCCCCTATTACCACAAAAGTTCACAGGGATCATAAGTACTGCTGGTTGTACTCTGAAATAATGGTCTTCTTATGCAGCTCCTGTTCATCACTAATATTACTTTTGTAGGTAAAAATATTACCAACTTTTTATTAGCCTACTAAAATGTTCTTGTAAGTAATCTTCATTTAAAAATTGAGAAAGGATCTGACTTCTCTTTGAATCATTCTCCAAATTCCCACTAATTTTTTTTTTCAAAATGCCAATCTAGTCATGTTTATCTAATTTACACCAATAATGTTGCTCAGGCCATGGTTCCAAAGTATTAGTTCAATGACCTTCTTTGTGGTATATATGTATACTGTTGATTCCCCAAAAGGAATATGGCCTATTTTTATTATATCAGAACCCTGATTTTATTCATTTATTTTATCAGATATTGTGTATTTAGGTATTTCATGGAAGTCCATGCCTGTTCTCAGAAACAAGAGATGAATTCTGGTTAGCTGTCATGGTAAATCCATAGCCCTTGACAGTGGCTGGTTTCGAGGGGCTATACAAGGATGTCTTGGATAATGAAACATGAAGAAGTAAATTAGAGATACCAAAGGAACATTTCATGCAAAGATGGGCACAGTAAAGGACAGAAATGGTATGGACCTAACAGAAGCAGAAGATATTAAGAAGAGGTGGCAAGGATATACAAAGAGACCTATGCAAAAATGATCTTCATGACCCAGATAATCATGATGGAGTGATCACTCACCTAGAGCCAGACATCCTAGAATGCGAAGTCAAGTGGGCCTTAGAAAGCATCAATATGAACAAAGGTAGTGGAGGTGATGGAGAGTTGAGCTATTTCAAATCCTAAAAGATGATGCTGTGAAAGTGCTACACTCAATATGCCAGCAAATTTGGAAAACTCAGCAGTGGCCACAGGACTGGAAAAGGTCAGTTTTCATTCCAATCCCAAAGAAAGGCAATGCCAAAGAATGTTCAAACTACCGGAAAATTATACTTATCTCATACCCTAGCAAAGTAACGATCGAAATTTTCCAAGGCAGGCTTTAACAGTACATGGACGGAGAATTTCCAGATGTTCAAGCTGGATTTAGAAAAGGCAGAGGAACTAGAGATCAAATTGCCAACATCTGTTGAATCACTGAGAAAGCAAGAGAGTTCCTGAAAAATATCTACTTCTGCTTTATTACTTACACCAAAGCTTTGCCTGTGTGGATCACAAAAAACTGTGGAAAATTCTGAAAGAGACAGGAATACCATACCACCTGACCTGCCTCCTGAGAAATCTGTATGCAGGTCAAGAAGAAACAGTTAGAACAGACGTGGGACAACAGACTGCTTCCAAATTGGGAAAGGAGTACATTAAGGCTGTGTATCGTCTAAGGCTGTGTATCGTCACCCTGCTTGTTTAACTTACATGCAGAATATATCATGCAAAATGCTGGGCTGGATGAAGCACAAGCTAGAATCAAGATTGCCGTGAGAAACATCAATAACCTCAGATATGCAAATGACACCACCTTTATGGCAGAAAGTAAAGAAGAACTAAAGAGCCTCCTGATGAAATTGAAAGAGGAGAGTGAAAAAGTTGGCTTAAAACTCAATATTCAAAAAACTAAGATCATGGTATCCAGTCCCACACTTCATGGCAAATAGATGGGGAAACAATGAAAACACTGACAGACTTTGATTCTGGGGCTCCAAAATCACTGCAGATGGTGATTGCAGCCATGAAATTAAAAGACACTTTCTCCTTGGAGGAAAAGCTTTGTACAACCTAGACAGCATATTAAAGAGCAGAGACATTATTTGCCAACAAAGGTCTGTCTAGTCAAAGCTATGGTTTTCCACTGGTCATGTATGGATGTGAGAATTGGACTGTGAAGAAAGGTGAGTGCTGAAGAATTGATGCTTTTCAACTGTGGTGTTGAAGACTCTTGAGAGTCCCTTGGACTGCAAGGAGATCCAACCAGTCCATCCTAAAGGAGATCGGACTGATGTTGAAGCTGAAACTCTAATACTTTGGCCACCTGATGGTAAAAACTGACTCATTGGAAAAGACCCTGATACTGGGAAAGATTGAAGGCGAGAGGAGAAGGGGACGACAGAGGATGAGATGGTTGGATGGCATCACCGACTCAATGGACGTGAATTTTAGCAAGCTCTGGGAGTTGCTGATTGGCAGGGAGGCCTGGTGTGCTGCAGTCCATGTGGTCTCAAAGAGTCGGAAACAACTGTGCGACTGAACTGATCTGTTGGCAGGGGCATCTCTGATAGTTTTCTTTGCCCACATAAAGAGAGACACAAGAGAAGAGGATTTCTTTCACTGGGTATTGTTGTATGAGAATGTAAACCCCAAGGCTACTGAACCCACCTCAGAACCAAGAGGTGGAGTAGCTGACACACTGCAGCGTGTAATGCAGAAAAACAGAATCTGAATCCTTGTTGCCATCACTGGGCTACTAAATTATTCAACAGTGGAACTGTCCCATCTTGAGACTACTTACTATATAAGATGCTACATCTCTTTAAGGTTTTTCCTATCTGAAGCCTGATATAATTATCTCATATTTACCTGAAAACTTGTTCAAACTATTTACCCCAAGGTGATTCTGATTCAGTAAGTTTGGAGATTAGACTCAGCAATCTATATATATGTAACAATTTTGATGAGAAGCCAGGTTTGGGAACCACTACTGGAAAAACTTCTTTTTAAGTTGTTTTGTATGGTTAATACTTCGTAAGATATGACCCTTGCAGACCTTGTTTTTTTCTCATCTCATTGTTCACTACTCTGTAAAATGTATTATGTCTTCAAGTTACTTGACATTCATCCTTTCTCTCATCCTCTAGCTTTTCCTGGAATGTAATTTTCCTCTTCTCTCACTTGGCAAAATTTTACTCATGTTTAATGTCTCAATTTGAGCTTTTCCTTTGTGATTTCTTTCCTGTTTCACCAATGTGCCATTGATAACTCCATTTTTGTGTCACTGTTTTACTCAGTAACAATGTTTTCATTATTTAATGTATGGCACTGTAGCCTAATTATGTTTACACACTGTATTTGCTGTTAGGTTCAGAGTTTCCTTGGGGGTAGAGGTGATGTATTTAATTTGGTTTTCTTTTAGTCCTAGTAAATTAACTGCATAGAGAGGTTCTCATTACAAGTTTGTGAGATGAAATTAAATTGATGAAAAAACCAGAGCTTCTTTTACATGTCAAGGAGTGGTGGTGAAATGATACCTTAGCAAAATTTGGCAACTAAGAAATAGCTGGAGAACAGATTCTCCTTTGACTAACCTATGCTCATGAGAAATTGAAGATGAAAAATATTTTAGATGAAACAAGATAAAAAGTTTACTATTATATATATTCTAGTAAAAGCATACTTTTTACTAGAATTATTAGAAGAGATGGCAAGAATACACAAAAGAACTGTACAATAAAGGTCTTCATGACCTAGATAACCACAGTGGTGTGGTCACTCACCTAGAGCCAGACATCCTGGAACGTGAAGTCAAGTGGGCCGTAGGAAGCATCACTACAAACAAAGCTTGTGTATATGAAGGAATTCCAGCTGAGCTATATCAGATCCTAAAAGATGAGGCTGTTAAAGTGCTACACGCAATATGACAGCAAATTTGAAAAACTCAGCAGTGGCCCCAGGACTTGAAAAGATCAGTTTTCATTCCAATCCCAAAGAAAGGCAATGCCAAAGAATGCTCAAACTACTGTACAGTTTCATTCATTTCACATTGTAAGTGAGATTATGCTCAAAATTCTTCAAGCTAGGCTTTGGCAGTATGTGAACCGAGAACTTCCAGATGTTCAAGCTGGATTTAGAAAAGGCAGAGGAACCAGAGATCAAATTGCCAACATCTGTTGGATCATTGAGGAAGCAAGAGAGTTCCAAAAAAATATACTTCTGTTTCATTGCCTATGCTGAAGCCTTTAACTGTGTGGATCACCACAAACTGTGGGAAATTCATAGAGATGAGAATACCAGACCACCTTACCTGCCTCCTTAGAAATCTGTATGCAGGTCAAGAAGCCACAGTTAGAACCAGACATGCAACAATGGACAGGTTCCAGATTGGGAAAGGAGTAGGTCAAGACTGTATATTCTCACCCTGTTTATTTAACTTATATGCAGAGTGTGTGTGTATGCTTAGTTGCTCAGTCATGTCTGACTCTTGGCAACCCCATGGACTGCAGACTGCCAGGCTCCTTACTGCATGCAAAATGCCAGGCTGGATGACTCACAAGCTGGATTCAAAATTTCCAGGAGAAATATCAGCAACCTCAGATATGCAGATGATACCAATTTAATGCCTGAAAATGAAGAGGAACTCAAGAGATGAAGGTGAAAGAGGAGAGTGAAAAAGCTGCCTTAAAACTCAACACTCAAAAAGTGAAGATCATGACATCCTGTCCCATCACTTCGTGGCAAATAAATGGGGAAAACATGGGAAGAGTGATAGACTTTCTTGGGCTCCAGAATCACTGCGGATAGTGACTGCAGTTATGAAATTAAATAATACTTGCTCCTTAGCAGGGTTGGGGGTGGGGGCGGGAGGGGGAGCTATGACAAACATAGACAGCATATTAGAAAGCAGAGATGTCACTTTGCCAACAAAGGTATGATTTTTTCCAGTAGTCATGTATGGTTGTGAGAGTTGTACCATAAAAAAGGCTGAGCACTGAAGAATTGATGCTTTCTAACTGTGGTGTTGGAGAAGAGTCTTGAGAGTCCATTGGACAGCAGGGAGATCAAATCAGTCAATCCTAAAGGAAATCAGCTCTGAATATTCATTGGAAGGACTGATGGTGAACCTGAAGCTCCAATACTTTGGCCACTGGTTGCAAAGAGCCAACTCATTGGAAAAGACCCTGTTGCTGGGAAAGATTGAAGGCAGGAGGAGAAAGGGACGGCAGAGGATGAGATGGTTGGATGGCATCAACAGCTCAATGGACACGAGTTTGAGCAAACTCTGGGAGATGGTGAAGGACAGGGAAGCCTGGCGTGCTGCAGTCCATGGGGTCTCAAAGACTCAGACGCCACATAGCAACTAAACAACAACAAAAAAAGTGACTACTTTTAAGAAAGAATTTATCCATCTCTGGAGTATTTTGTACCTTCTGATCTTCTGCACTTTAAAGAAATATATAGTATTTGATTTTATCTAAAGTGTTCTCAGAATTAAGACAGAAGTGATTTGTGTGTGTGTGTGTGTAAACTTCTTCATCCCAAATAAAAGCAGAACTGTCAATGTAATATTTTTAAAATTAGCCTAAACTGGAAAACTTTGATATTTCTATTATTTAGTTCAATAAGCTTTAGTGATCTCTGACTCTCTACCAAGTATTTTTCTAGATTTATGGAATATATCAAAGTACATAATTGTTGATATTCTCTAATATCCATGAACCATATGTTCTAGTGGACAAAAATGTGATTATTTGAAATAGTCAGTTATTAATAATAGCATATTTACATTTTTCCCCCCAAGGAAAAAATGTTGTCTTAAAACTTTCATAATGGATCTGCAGTATTCTGTTACCTGATATTGTTTTTAATGCTGATTTAACCAGAGATTGTATTATTTTGCATGAAGCAGGTTAGTTATGATCAAAATTCCTAAGCCATGAATTGTCTTATTCAAATAATATATTACTCAGAATTTCAGTATATAAAATAGAGATGACGGTTGAACTGCCCTGGTTATAGTGGATCTGAAACCTCACCTACGTAGCTTCCCTTTTCTGCCCTCCAGCACTTCCTACCTTGAGGTTACCTCTGAAAAAGCTCCAAGGTTTCTCTCTGTTCCCAAGACATCTAAAGAGCATAATTTTAAACCCATTAAATAGATCATCCATGCAGGTAAGAGATTTTTCTGTTTCCTTTTTTATGACCATTTTCTTCAAATTTCTGAGACAAATTAAATACTTAAATGAAGTTAACGGTTGGTTTGAAATTAACTGCTGATATATATGTTTGAGTACACAGAGTTATTTAATAGTTCTTTGGGGTTTTCTTCAAGCTCTACTTCATTGAATTACAGAATCTCAAGGGTTGGAAATAGCTCTAGATAATTTAGCATAACCTCCCACTCAATGGAAGTCTCCTTTCTACAACATCGCTAACAGATGGTCACTTAGCTTCTGCTTGAACATTTCCTGCCATCAGAGTTCATTACTTTCTGAAACTATTTCATCTTGACTAGCTCTGAATATTACATATGTCTTTCTTTACTGATCCCAAACGTGTATCAGGGTGATTGCCAGTAGTTATTAAAAATTATTGACCTGATTTCTTTCATCTCCCCCTCACCTGTTCTGATTTGTAGATCTTCTTAATATACTTAGATTCTTCAATGTGCATTGTACTGTCATAACATTTATGTCTTTATTCTTTGTGGGAAATTGTGGCGAATGCATTGACTTCAACAAATGTACATGAGGGAGCAGTATGCAGTTACACTACTCGGAAAGCCATCCCATAAGAATGTTTCTTGGAAGCTCAGGAATAAGACAGTCTGATACCCAGGACCCGTGAGAGGTTCCTACCTGAGGTCCTCTGAGTGAACTTCCTTTCAGATGAATCTTACGACTTTTCTTTTCCCCTATCTCCTTCTCCTCCTCTCCTTCTCCCTTATATGTGTGTAAGGGTAAGAAGGCTATTATATTCAATAGTTAAATAGTAAGTTATTAGCTAAACGGTATTAGCATAAATTATTAGCTACAGATGTTAATCTTTCCTATTCATATTTTAATAGAGGGGAATGTAGGGAAGGACATGAAAAATAACTTGTCAAGTTTTCATTTATAATTGTGCTTATTCTGTGGTACACAGTTTTATAAAAGCAAAGCTTTCTAAATCCTCAGAATAAAACTTTGCTTATGTTATAATTTAATGATTAGTGAAGACATATAGATAGCCAAAAGATATATGAAAAGATGCTCAACTTTGTAAATTATTAGAAAGATGCAAGTCAAGACTACAGCAAGATATCACCTTACACTAGTCAGAGTGGCTATCATCAAAAAGTCTACAAACAATAAATACTGGAGAGGGTGTGGAAAAAAGGGAACCCTCCTACACTGTGGGAATGTAAATTGGTACAGCCACTATGGAGAACAGTACAGAGGATCCTTAAAAAACTAAATGAGAGATTTCATATGATCCTGAAATCCAACTCCTGGGCATATATCCAAAGAAATCTGTTCCAAAAGGATACATGTACCCCAATATTCACTGTAGCACTGTTTACAATAGCAAGATATAGAAGCAACCTAAACGTCCAACAGATGAATAGATAAAGAAGATGTGGCATATTTATACAGTGGAATATTACTCAAACATAGAAAATGAAATAATGCCATTTGCAGCAGAATGATTAGACCTAGAGATTATCATCCTAAGCGAAGTTAGCCAGAGAAAGACAACTACCATATGATATCACATATGTGATATAAATCTTCAAAAGATAATGCTGCTGCTAAGTCGCTTCAGTCGTGTCCGACTCTGTGCGACCTCATAGACAGCAGCCCACTAGGCTTCCCCTAGTGGGGAGCCATAGTGGAGTGGGTTGCCATTTCCTTCTCCAATGCATGAAAGTGAAAAGTGAAAGTGAAGTCGCTCAGTTGTATCCGACTCTCAGCGACTCCATGGACTGCAGCCTACCAGGCTTCTCCATCCATGGGATTTTCCAGGCAAGAGTACTGGCAGATTAAGTTATATGTAAAACAGAAGGAGACCCACAGAAGTGGAAAACTTATGGTTGCTGAAGGGGAAGGAGTAGGGAGGGATAAGTTTGGAGTCTGGGATTAATATATGTATATACACTATTATCAGAGAAGGCAATGGCAACCCACTCTAGTACTCTTGCCTGGAAAATCCCATGGACAGAGGAGCCTGGTAGGCTGAAGTCCCTGGGTTGCAAGGAGTCGGACACAACTGAGTGACTTCACTTTCACTTTTCACTTTCACGCATTGGAGAAGGAAATGGCAACCCACTCCAGTACTCTTGCCTGGAGAATCCCAGGGATGGGGGAGCCTGGTGGGCTGCCGTCTATGGGGTCGTGCAGAGTTGGACACGACTGAAGCGACTTAGCAGCAGCAGCATACACTATTATATACAAAATTGGAGAAGAAAATGGCAACCCACTCCAGTGTTCTTGCCTGGGAAATCCCATGGATATACGAGCCTGGCAGGCTACAGTCCATGGGATCACAAAAGGGTTGAACATGACTTAGTGACTTAACAGCAAAACAATATATAAAATAGTCAATAAGGACCTATTGAAGAGCACAAAGAACTATACTTAATATTTCATTATAACCTATAAGGCAAAAAGATCTGATCTTAAAAAATATATATATACATACACACATAACTGAATTACTGCTGTACCACTGAAACTAACACAACATTATAAATCAACTGTGCATGTGTGCTAAGTCATTTCAGTTTATCTGACTCTTTGCAACCCTATGGACTGTAGCCCACCAGGCTTCTCTGTCCATGGGATTTTCCAGGCAAGAATACTGGAGTGGGTTGCCATGCCCTGCTTCAGGGGCTCTTACCACCCCAAAGATTGAACACACATCTTCTGAGGCTCCTGCTTTGCAGTTGGATTCTTTACCCCTGAGCCACCAAGGAAGCCTATAAATCAACCATACTTCAATATAAATACGTAAGTAGTTTTTAAGAATGGAGAAGGAAATGGCAACCCACTCCAATATTCTTGCCTGGAGAATCCCAGGGACGGAGGAGCCTGGTGGGCTGCTGTCCATACAGTCTTACAGAGTTGGACACGACTGAAGCGACTTAGCATGGATGCATGCATTTGAAGAAGGAAATGGCAACCCACTCCAGTATTCTTGCCTGGAGAATCCCAGGGACAGAGGAGCCTGGTGGGCTGCCGTCTATGGGGTCACACAGAGTCGAACATGACTGAAGTGATTTAGCAGCAGTAGCAGCAGTTTTTAAGAAAAGATTAATGGAACATCTAGAGTTTAGATAGTTATCCATGCTAATTGTAGCTAGAGAATGCCATATAAAATCCAGAGACATTTATTTATTTTTTTATTATGATTTCTTCATGTGGACTGTCCTCCTCACCTACTTCTAAGTGTTCCAAGTCTTACTATGCCTGTGAATCTCTGCAAGCCCTAATATTTCCTTAATACTTTTCCTGAATATTATAATTTCCAATGAGCTCAGCTTCCCAAACTCCCATATTTGTGTTTAAAAACATTTGTTGAATAATTAATGGTTTGCCAAGCTTTGTAGTAGATACTACAAATAAAATGATGAAACTGAAATGTTCAAACAGCTTAAGTTCAGAGGGGACTAAGAAGGCAATCAAAAATTAGAAAATACTGTGAAAATGCTATGACAGAAATAAAAACAGGGCTATTTTTGTGAAGAGACAAAGGACACTCAATTTTCCTGGCATGTGTTTCTGGCAGATACAGAGTGATCTAGTGCCCTGGTGCTGGGGAAGAAGTCTTGTGTCCTGAAGTGCTGGAGGAGATCTCATTATATTGTAGCCATTTATTTATATGTCTATTGTGATACGTTATTGCTAGCAGTAAATTAGTGGCAGTAGTAATCAGAGACTGTTCCCAACCCATATGAGTTCAGTTTGTAGATTATCTTTTTGTCTCTGGATGGATGTGTGCAAACATAATAAGCATTAGCTACCTTCAGAGTCCCATCCAAAAATAAGCACCTATACTTTTTCTTATTTATTTATTTATGACTGTGCTGGGTTTTCCTTGCTTCGTGGGCTTTCTCTAGTTGCCGTGAGCCAGGGCTACTATTCTTCAGTGCGGTGTGGGCTGCTCATTGCAGTGGCTTCTCTTGCTGCCGCACATGGGCTCTGGGGCAATCCAGCCTCAGCAGCTGCAGCACACAGGCTTGGAAGTTGTGCTCTAGGGCTTGAGAGCGCAGGCTCTGTAGTTGCGGTGAATGCGCTTAGCTGCTCCCAGGCATGTGGAATCTTCTCAAACCAGGGCTCAAACCCGTGTCTCCTGCATTGGCAGGCGGATTCTTTACCGCTGAGCCATCAGGGAAGTCCTATAATTTTTTGATTACATATTAATCTTTTTAGTATTTGATTTGTAATATTCTCCAAGATTTTTGTTAGTTATATTGAACAATTGTGTTTGGCCCAGGTTTTGTTAAGGTTGTTTTATTTCTAAATGTTTTCAGCTTAATTTTATGGCCAGTTTTTTCTTTTCTTATTGATGTTTATGCTTCTCAAATATTTATTATCAGTGATCACAATTTTAGATGTCTTTCACCCAAGCCATACATATTTAAGGACTTAGTCTAATTTATACATTGCTCATTCTTCCAAAGTCAGTTGTGCTGTGTTCTCTGAAATTCCTACAGGTCTTTTCCAGCTTCCTGGGTTTGAAATACCTGGTTGAATATATTACATCTCACTTATACTTACTGTGTATTTTGCATATTGCCTCCTGTCTTGTAGTTGTTTAGTTTGGTTCTATTTGGTCCTAACTTCCCAATCAATATCCACAAATAAACATTTCTAACACAGATGATGGCAAATAGCTATTTTACTTACATTGAATCCCAGGTTAATGTGATAAAACCAAATAATATATAAGAAATTTAAAAACTAATTCATAGCTATTAGCTAACTCATCGGAGAAGGCAATGACAACACACTTCAGTACTCTTGCCTGGAAAATCCCATGGACGGAGGAGCCTGGTAGGCTGCAGTCCATGGGGTCACTAGGATTGGACATGGCTGAGTGACTTCACTTTCACTTTCATGCATTGGAGAAGGAAATGGTGACCCACTCCAGTATTCTTGCCTGGAGAATCCCAGGGATGGGGGAGCCTGGTGGGCTGCCATCTGTGGGGTCGCACAGAGTTGAACACAACTGAAGTGACTTAGTAGTAGTAGTAGTAGCTAACTCATGCATAATCAGATCTGTGTATAGAAATGTTTTATATTATATTCATTGGAACTATCAATAAGCTTTATTTGAAATCACACTGTATCTCCACAAATTTTGTTTTGCTCATTTATCCAAATAAAATGCACGAGTTAAACTCAGACATCTTTTATTTCCTACAGTATAACCTCTACTCAGGAACATTCCTTCAAACAACAGATTTAAAATTTAAAACATGTTTGCCAACATTTAAAATTCCCCAAAGCTCAGATTAATTACCAAATGCTGTTGCATACTCAGCAGCAAGAGTACCCTGAGCACAACAGACCTTATTTTGTACAGAATTGGCATGTTTTTGAACTTTGTGAACCCTCTGTAGACTTCTTATGCATGGCATTCTGGCTAATTCATGAAAAGTTCATTTTGCAATAATTAAATGTTAGTCTAGGACTATAATCAACAAACTATAAGAAAGTGTTGGAAATTATCAAGCAAATTTGGCCAATATAAATTAATTACATAATTAATTTATATGACTTTCTTTAAAGGTAATTTAATACACAATGAGATTTCCTCAGTCACTCAATCTCATAGTAATTAACATCTACTAATTGTCATGATAGTAAACATTTATTACTTTCTAAGAATTTAGTAGTGATCTCATCACTGAGGATATAGTGATGGTTAGTTCCAGTACTCACAAAGTTCATATTTGTATACAGCACAGTACACTCATGTTAGGTGCTGGAATAGAGGGTACAGACATTTTTTTAAATATAGTATTTTTATTTTGTTTTTAAGTTTATTGGCTGCATGGCCTGTAGGATCTTAGTTCCCTAACCAGGGATTGAACCTGAGTCCCCTGCAGTGGTAGTGTGGAGTCTTAACCACTGGAAGTCCTGGGATGTAACCTTTTCTGAAGAGCAGGATAGATTAGGGAACACCTAAGGGAAAAATCAAGATTGGAAATGTCTTTGAGGAATGCTTGTAGGACTAGTGAAGACTGGAGAAGGGAGCCTGGAAAAGGAAGAGGTAGGGAGAAAAGGGCAAGACCAAAGAGTTTGTGCCCAGTGGTATGAGAAAGGTTGGTGTAGTCATCATTATAACTAATTTGCTTAGATTAGTGTGGATGGCTTATATTGGCCAGTGCTGAGTTGAGTCTAGAAAATGGTCAAGAAAGAGTCAGACAATACTTTTAATTTTATGCTAAGAGGATTACAATTTTTCTTTGATAGACATCAGAGTCAGTGACACATTTTTAAAGTATAATGATCTCTTTTTAAAAATATCTACTTATTTATTTATTTATTTATTTGTGCTTGGTCTTAATTGTGGCATATGAACTGTTGGTGAGAGTATGTGAACTCTTAGTTGGGGCATGTGGAATCCAGTTCCCTGACAAGAGATTGAACCCAGGACCCCTGCATTGCGAGCATGGAGTCTTAGCCACTGAACCACCACAGAAGTCCCTCTAATAATATCTTGAGTAAGTGTGTAGGTCAGCCCAGTGAACTACCAGTCTTTTCCCTCTTGTCTTCTATCCACCCTGCCTTCTGTCCTATTTACTTGCTCTTCTTTTCCTCCTCTCTTCTTTCTCACCTACTGTCCTTCCATACTCCCTTCTATACTTTATCTCTCTTCTCCTCCCCTTCCTCCTAATTTTCCCTTGCCTCAATAGATTACTTTGTATTACATTGTTTTTGATATTTTAAAATATTTTAAACATTTAATGCTATGCCGCAATATTGCTTTTTAATTTATTTGACAGTTTCAAGTATCTTTGAATCTATAAAGTTTAAAATAAAAATTAGTTATTTATCCATTGTAAGATACAAATTCCAATAACCAAAACAGAATAGAAAAAAAGTAATTCATCTAAACTAATCATTTAAAATATGTAAATAAGAATGCAATATTATTAGAAGAGTTATTCCCCCAACTTTATGCAAATTACTTAATGATGTATGGCAAAACCAATACAATATTGTAAAGTAATTAGCCTCCAATTAAAATAAATAAATTCATATAAAAAAAACTTCTAAAGGAAGTATAATACATACTGTTTTTTTATTTTTTAGGACACTTTCCTAATGAATGCTTATTTTGGTGCTAAATATTTTTCTTTCTGATGGTTCATTAAGATTTAAACTTTTAAATGTACTAGTGATTCATTATTTTACAAACTATCAAGAAATGTACTTGAATTATACTTCTGTACTGTACAAGGTTTCCAAAGGTATCTGTATTTTTAAAAATAAGTTATTCCAGTAAAATGTTAAAGAGAAATGTTAGAGTAATTTCTGTTAGAATTAAATCAAATAGGTTTAAAGACTGTCTCAAGTATTGAGTGAAGATTTAATGGGACATTTGGAAAAAAAATCTCAAGGTTGGAGAAGATGAGTATTATGGCAGGGAAACTAAGATGTTACTTTTGAAAGATTATGTGACTTTCAATTATTTACTATGAACTAAGCTATTTAATTCTGCCCTCTTACTCAACCTGATGTCAGATTTTATACAGGTAAATGTCATCTGCTTTTATTATTCAGCAGCCACTTATTTGTATGATACCTTCCATTAAATTACTATTTCTGAGTTGGAGAGAAGGTTCCTTGGCAAGTTTGAACCCAGATATTTTATTTCCAAAGCCTCTAATGAAGTTGCCTGTTAA
Source organism: Bison bison bison (assembly GCF_000754665.1). Taxonomy (NCBI): domain Eukaryota; kingdom Metazoa; phylum Chordata; class Mammalia; order Artiodactyla; family Bovidae; genus Bison; species Bison bison. The sequence goes on from NW_011495085.1 coordinate 2,878,279, forward strand.
TGCGACAATAGTGCCTAATAGAAACTGGATAATGTCTAAATATTGATTGTGATGTCTGTCACAGCTTTCGAAGTACTTCTATTTAGTTCAGTTTAAAGAAATAAGGAGTAAGAAACTGGCAGATGAAGAGAGTTCATTTAATTTTGAAACATAATTCAGCATATTTGTGTAATATTAAAAATGAGAACTTAAGAATGTTATAGTCATATTAATCATAGTTGAATTGTAAAACCATTGCTCTTCAACCCATGCTATATGTGGATTTGAGCCTTCTGTATTTTTTAATGGGATATATTTTAGTGAATTCAGCAAGCTGGCAGCATAGGCGCTTTCCACTGTTATCCCATCATAAAACATTGATTTTTGACTACCACTCATGGACAAACATACTTTTATGGGAGTCCAGAAGTCCAGTGGTGAAGTTATAGCATACTGTTGGAGCAAAAAACATACAAGGCAATTGAAGAGGGTAGGAATAGTTTTACTTCATCTACATCACCCCTCTCCTAGGACAGCTCAGTTAGTTCACTGATAAGGGAAACCTCTCGGCCCCCAGTATCTCCCAGAGAGAAAAATGAGTATGCAGTGCATAAGCACCTAGCCTCCCCAGATATGCAGGAGATGCCCAAGGCACCCACTTCTTCCTCATCCCACCAAGAGCACTAAAGAGATGGGCTCAGCTGAGAGGTTGGGAGAGGCTGGGCAGACAGCAACCAGGACGCAGAACTCTCTGGGGGACTGTAGAAGTGTTGCAGACTCCATCAAGAAGACAACTTATGAGCTCTTCGGGACACCGAACAAGATGGTGATAGAGAGTCTTTACCTATCAACATGTGAGTGCACACTCAGTTGCTTCAGTCATGCTTGACTCTTTGTGACCCCATACCTGCCAGGATCCTCTGTCCATGGGATTTCCCAGGCAAGAATGCTGGAGTGGGTTGTCATTTCCTCCTCCAAGAGATCTTCCCAACCTGGGATATCAACCCTGTGTTTCCTGAATTGTAGGCAGATTTTTTACCATTAAGCCACTGGGGAAGCCCTACCTATCAATAATTACGTGTAAATAGATCAAACTCTCAATCAATATCTATAGGGTAGCTAAATATATAAAGAAACAAACAGTAAAAAAACAAAACCCAACTATATTCTGCTTAAAGACTCACTTCAGCTTAAAAGCACACATAAGGTGAAAGTAAATGAAGGGTAAAAGATCATTCCATGCAAGAAACAAAAGAGCAGAGTTAGGTATATCTATATTGGACAAATAAATTTTAACAAAGTCTTTAGCAAAAGATAAAGATCATTATAGAATGAGAAAAGTGTCAACACATCAAAAGGATACAATAATTTTAAGTATATATGTAGTCAGCATCAGAGCACTTAATTACATGAAATTGATTTTACCTAATACGAAGTGAAAAATAAACTACTTTTTCTGACTATAATGGCATAAAACTAGAAATAAATAACAAGAATCCTAGAAAATTTACATGTATGTGGAAATTAACTAATACATTCCTGAATAACCAATAGGTCAAAGAAGAAATCAAACAGGAACTCTAAAAACATCCTCACACAAATGAAAATAAAAACACATCATATCAAAACTCAATGGGTGCAGAAAAGCAGTCTGAGAGGAAAGTTTATAGCAATTAATATCTCCGATAAGCAAAGAGAAAGATCTCAAACAACCTAACTTTATACCTCAAGGAATTAGAAAAAGAACAAAACTAACCCCAAGTTAGCTGACAGAAAGAAAAAAGCTCAGAACAGAAGTAAATGAAATAGAGATTGAAAAATAATACAAAAGAATAATGAAACAAAGAATCGGTATTTTAAAAAGATAAAAGACAAATCCTTATCTTGACTAGCCAAGAAAAAAAGAGAGTACTCAATAAATATAAATGAAAGAGAAGACATTACAAGGACAGACAGAAATACAACGTATCATAAGACTTCACACGTGCTCAGTCCTGTCCAACTCCTTGTGACCCCATGGAATGTAGCCCACCAGGCTCCTGTGTCCATGGAATCTTCAAGGCAAGAATAGTGAAGGGGGTTTTCACTTCCTCCTCCAGGCAATCTTCCCTACGCAGGGAATGAACTCTTGTCTCTTGAGGCTCTTGCATTGGCAGGCAGATTCTTTACCACTGTGCCACCAGGAAAGGCCATCATGAGACTATTGGGGCCAATTATATGCCAACAACCTAGAAGAAATGGATAAATTATTAGAAAACATAATCTATCAAGACTGAATCATGAAGAAATAGAAAACTGAACAAAACTGAGTAAGCAGATTGAATCATCAGTTAAACATACCCCAAAAAGAAAAGTTCAAAACCAGATTGTTTCACTGGTAAGTACTTCTAAACATTTCAAGAAGAATTCACAGCAGTTCTTCTCAGATTCTTTCAAATCACTGAAGTGGTGGGATCATTTAAAAACTCATTTTACAAGGTCAGCATTACCCTGATATTAATGCCAGATAAGGACATTACAATAAAAGAAAATTGTAGGGCAATATCCCTTTCAACATAGAAACAAAAATTCTCAACAAAATACTTGCAAACCAAATTTAATAGCATTTTAAAAGGATCATACACCATGATCAAGTGGGATTTATCCCTGAGATACAAGGATGATTCAGCTTATGCAAATCAATAAGTGTGAGCACCACCTTAATAGAATGAAATAAAAATGATTTGATCATCTTATGAGATGCTGAAGAATCATTTGAGAAAATGATACCCTTTTATGATAAAAACTCAGAACAACTAGGCATAGAAGAAATGTACGTCAACATAATAAAGGCTGTACATGACAAATTTATAGCTTATTATTTCTCTAAGATCAGGAACAACACTCTTGCCACTTATATTGAACTTAGCCCTGGAAGTCCTAGCCCAGAGCAATTTGGCAAGGAAAATAAAGAAAAGTCTTCCAAATCAGAAAGGGAGAAGTAAAATCATCTCTGTTTGTATATGACATTGATCTTACACAAAGAAAACCCTAGACTCCATAAAAAACTATTAGAATAAATGAATTAAGTAAAGTTGCAAGATGTAAATCAACATACAAGATCTGTTGTGTTTCTGTATGTTAACAACAAAATGTCCAATAAAGAAATTAAGAGAACAACCCTTTTTATAATAGTGTCAAAAAGAATACTACATTTAGGAGTAAATTTTACCAAGATGTGATCTAATCAAGGAACGCTATGAGACATTGATTTAAAAAATTAAAAGACACAAATAAATGGGAAGATATCTCATGCATCAGAAGGATTAATATGTTAAAATGTTCTTACTACCCAAAGCCATCTGCAGATTGAATGCAATCTCTATGAAAATTTCAACAAAACTGGAAAAAAAGAAGGGCAGCGGGAGCTTAAACACGGAAAGAGAAGACCATGTCAAAATGGAAGCAGAGATTGGAGTGGCAGCTACAGTCAAAGAACGTGGCTTGTTTCCTCCTGGCTCTGTCTAACACGGCGTCATTAAGAGGTGAAGTTTGAAAGAGCTGGCCAATTTGCAAGGAAGAATGAAAATAAAAAGAAAATTTTCAGAAATGGGACTTGAAAAAGGCAATGGCTTTCTAAATCCAAACAGCAAGAGAATATGAGAAACACTTTAGAAAATTATGAGTGACCTTTGCTCCATTAAAGATCAACCTTTTGTCAAAGACAGATTAAGAATATGGTCTCCACACTTCGGAGAAGGCAATGGCACCCCACTTCAGTACTCTTGCCTGGAAAATCTCATGGGTGGAGGAGCCTGGTGGGCTGCAGTCCATGGGGTCACAAAGAGTCAGACACGACTGAACGACTTCACTTTCACATTTCACTTTCCTGCATTGGAGAAGGAAATGGCAACCCACTCCAGTGTTCTTGCCTGGAGAATCCCAGGGACGGGGGAGCCTGGTGGGCTGCCATCTATGGGGTCGCACAGAGTCAGACACGACTGAAGCGACTTAGCAGCAGCAGCAGCAGCTCCGCACTTATTCTTAATTATCCTCAATGGATTATTGTGCATAAGGTGAAGTTCAAGTTAAGACAATGGGCCAAGTAAAAGTTCAAATTCAGATAAAATGACTTTGGGGCAAAAGCACGAAGTTGTGGCTCTTTTACTGAAGTCTAGATGTTCAAAGTGCCTACTGCTGATTTGTGAGAGACATGAAGGCAGGAAAGCAAAGCAATATTTGTATTTGTATTGGTTTTGGTATTTCTGTTAAGGGAGTAGAATTCTAAGTATGGTTATAGGAATATGAAAAGGTTGGTATAAGATAGTTATGAAGCCTATTAAATTTTTGAAAGACATATATTGGGTTGGCCAAAAAGTTTGTTTGGGTTTTTCATATCATTTTATGGAAGAAACCCAAGTGAATTCTTTGGCCAACCCAATACTTCCAGAAAGAACTAAGAGTCTGTGACTCAGGTTTCAAGTGATGCTTGGACTCCCAAATATTTCTTACTAATCCTTGAAAACCTCCCTTTCTACCGTTCAAGAAATTCTATCACAGTTGCTTAGTGAAGGCATGTAATAAAATAGGTGCAAATTTGGCTGTTATTCAGTGAGTCTGAAACTTTTCAAAAGCAAGTTATGAAATTAGGTAATAAAATAAGAGATGTAAAATATATGGATGTTGTAAGATATAAGAACCAGACTAGAAATCTTTAGTGTTGCCTTTATGCTCCAATATATAGTTCTATATTCTTAGCCAAGAAATCATACCTTTCTGTGTCACACTGCTTTTTCAAGGCAAAACTGCAGTGATAGTATATCAGCTAGCCATTTAAGAATTTCGTTTTGAGAATATAATGGAAGGGAACATACTTTGGATATGTTACAGAGTTGTGTAAAGTAAAACTTGAGCCCCACAGGAAATCAGCGGTCTGTAGCTATCTCCTATTGGTGATGCAGCCTCAACCGTCACCTAACTGCCAGGATCTATTTAGAATATCCAATTTGTTTTGATCCTGTAAGATTATGTGCACCTGAGCATTAAATGTTCATTTAAACACTGAACATTTAAACAAAAAAAAAAGTCTTTTTCTAAAAATAAAGCTTTCAGATGGAATGGTTTGTAACACCTAAGGTTGAAAGAATGAGACCATTGTCTTTCCAGATTATATTAAATTTTAACTGTGGCAAATCAAGTAATTCAGAATAAAAGTAAAAATTTAAAAACAGCAGGTTCTGTTTTAAAGATAAAGATCTAAGGAAAGCTCAATAGAAAATGTTTTCATTTAAAGTGAATTTACATTCTGGGCATAGCAAATTGTATTTCTTTTTTAAACTACAGACGAAGTGAAGTTTGAGATGTGAATGTATGCATTTCCCCGAGTGCCTCATGAATGCTTTCCGGAGCTCCGTCAAAGATCAAAACCACTCTAAGCAGTACCATGTCAATTAAAACTGTCTACAAATTGAAGTGCATTTTGGCTTTTGTTCAGTTACTCCAAATAGTGTCAAATGCCTGAAAGGGTCAGTCATCTTCAATAGTCTGAACTGAAGGCCAATTTTTCAAGTTTGGTTTATAATTCAAAATAGAGCCTATGCTGTCTTGACAAATTTAAAACAACCACCACAATTTACTTCCTGCCCATGCCATATGCATAGATGAGCAGGCCTGGGAGTTCTATTCATTAAAGCTCTCATTCTGGGATCCAGAATAATGTATCAACTACAGTGAACAGTGGTGGTAACTATAGCTGAGGGAGAAGAGTGTAGTACACGATTGTCAAAGCAGGCACTGCACCGTCTTTTTGCTCTTCTCTCTTTGCCCATGGCAATGAACACAGCCAAGACTGAAACACGTGGCACAAGAAGGTGAAGCCTCCTGCAGGCAGGGCAGCTGTGGAACATAACATTCAACACATTTGGCTGCTTACAGTGCAGATTTATCACTCATGTTCCAAATGACTACTTCAGCAAATAGAATATTTTTTTAGAAAGAAAGCTTTAGTTGCTCAGTCGGTCCGACTCTTTGTGACTCCATGGACTGTAACCTGCCAGACTCCTCTGTCCGTGGAATTCTCCAGCCAAGAATACTGGAGTGGGTTAGTGATTCCCTTCTCCAGGGCATCTTCTTGACCCAGGGATTGAACCAGGTTTTCCAAATTGCAGTCAGATTCTTTACTGTTTGAGCCACCAGGGAAGCCCATAATGCTGTTTTCCCCATGTCCCAAACTTACTCAGGACTCAGCAAAGTTTTCAGATACTATGTTAAAACAAACAAACAAAAACCACAAAGCAACCTTCTAACAACCTATGGACTAAAATATAGTTTTGTTCATAAATAACTTTTGTGCTGCAACTCTTCCTTCTCTGGCTGTGTTATAGTTCACAGGGGATCAGTTCAGTTCCGTTGCTTAGTCATGTCCGACTCTGCGACCCCATGAATTGCAGCACACCAGGCCTCCCTGTCCATCACCAACTCCCAGAGTTCACTAAAACTAGTGTCCATCGAGTCAGTGATGCCATCCAGCCATCTCATCCTCTGTCATTCCCTTCTCCTCTGTCCTCAATCCCTCCCAACATCAGGGTCTTTTCCAATGAGTCAACTCTTTGCATGAGGTAGAAAAGTATTGGAGTTTCAGCTTTCGCATCATTCCTTCCAATGAATACCCAGGACTGATCTCCTTTAGAATGGACGGGTTGGACCTCCTTGCAGTCTAAGGGACTCTCAAGAGTCTTCTCCAACACCACACTTCAAAAGCATCATCAGCTGACTTCACAATCCAACTC
>NW_011495085.1:2885124-2885773 GCF_000754665.1 Bison bison bison
TTTCCTGGCTGCAATCACCATCTGCAGTGATTTTGGAGCCAAAAAAAATAAAGTCTGACACTGTTTCCACTGTTTCCCCATCTATTTCCCATGAAGTGATGGGACCAGATGGCATGATCTTAGTTTTCTGAATGTTGAGCTTTAAGCCAACATTTTCACTCTCCTCTTTCACTTTCATTAAAAGGCTTTTTTGTTCCTCTTCATTTTCTGCCATAAGGATGGTATCATCTGCATATCTGAGATTATTGATATTTCTCCCGGCAATCTTGATTCCAGCTTGTGCTTTTTCCAGCCTAGCGTTTCTCACAATGTACTCTGCATAGAAGTTAAATAATTGGGGTGACAATATACAGCCTTGATGTACTCCTTTTGCTATTTGGAACCAGTCTGTTGTTCCATGTCCAGTTCTAACTGTTGCTTCCTGACCTGCATATAGGTTTCTCAAGAGGCAGGTCAGGTGGTCTGGTATTCCCATCTCTTTCAGAATTTTCCACAGTTTATTGTGATCCACATAGTCAAAGGCTTTAGCATAGTCAATAAAGCAGAAATAGATGTTTTTCTGGAACTCTCTTGCTTTTTCGATGATCCAGTGGATGTTGGTAATTTGATCTCTGGTTCCTCTGCCTTTTCTAAAAGCAGCTTGAACATC
>NW_011495085.1:2885873-2892696 GCF_000754665.1 Bison bison bison
GAGAATTTTGAGCATTACTTTACTAGCGTGTGAGATGAGTGCAATTGTGGGGTAGTTGAGCATTCTTTGGCATTGCCTTTCTTTGGGATTGGAATGAAAACTGATCTTTTCCAGTACTGTGGCCACTGCTGAGTTTTCCAAATTTGCATATTGAGTGCAGCACTTTCACAGCATCATCTTTCAGGATTTGAAATAGCTCAACTGGAATTCCATCACCTCTACTAGCTTTGTTCATAGTGATGCTTTCCAAGGCCCACTTGACTTCATATTCCAGGATGTCTGACTCTAGGTGAGTAATCACACCATTGTGTTTATCTTGGTTGTGAAGATCTTTTTTGTAAAGTTCTTCTGTGTATTCTTGCCACCTCTTCTTAATATTTTCTGCTTCTGTTAGGTCCATTTTCTGTCCTTTATTGAGCCCATCTTTGCATGAAATGTTCCACTGGTATCTCTAATTTTCTTGAAGAGATCTCTAGTCTTTCCCATTTGGTTGTTTTCCTCTATTTCTTTGCATTGATCACTGAGGAAAGGTTTCTTATCTCTCCTTGCTAGTCTTTGGAACTTTGCATTCAGATGCTTATATCCTTCCTTTTCTACTTTGCTTTCCACTTCTCTTCTTTTCATAGCTATTTGTAAGGCCTCCCCAGACACACAGGGGATACTGATGGGTAATTAGAGTATGCTACTGATGCTAGAGGGGGCTGTCTCATCTCTACCCAAAACTGGTGCCCTTAAAAATGCTCACCTGTCAACACTCACGCCATCTTGGCAAAGCCTGCAATTCCTCCAGTACTGGCTGGCAGGAAATGCCACGTTGGGGTAACTTGAAATTATTAGAGAACTGCTGTATGAAAGACGAAAATATGAAAGGGACTTAGGTTGTCAGAGTGTGAAAAGTTTGAGTTTTATTAAAGCCCAGCATCTGAAAAATCAAAGACAATTTTAATGTATTTTTATACATTTTTTTCTGTGTTAATTGTATATAGTCACAAAGACACAAAGTAGATTGAACATTGTATCAAGATAAAATGAGTCTTCAACAAATTTAATATTTTAAAAATTTAATAGTTTTAGCCTGGAATCCTACTTCTTTTGATTCATATCCTGCTTTCTTTGTGTTTATTTTTTGGATATATTTTACTCATTTTTGATCTTCCTATAAGTTTTTATCATTTTTTTTTCTTATAAATAGTATATATTTTTAACCTTATTTGAGAACTTTGCTCTTTTAGAAAGGAAGGTTAAGCAGTTTATATTCATTTAAATAAGTGGAAAGTGATGTCAGGAAGGAGTCCCCTGCTTAGGGCTGTCTTCAACAAAAATAATTTGTCACTTAAATGGGCACGGGAAAAAGCCCCTTTGTGCGAGCTTTGGGATGTAGACAGGAAATTGTGAAACTGTTGGCAGTCCTCCTGAGTTGGACCCCAGCAAGTGTCCTTCTGCCTAGTGTCGCTGCAGCCAGTAGAAGGAGGTTGAGTTGGGTTCCGAAGCAAACGAAAGCTTTACTGTGATCAGAGGTGTGAGCTCAGGCTCTAGAGCACAGGCTCTCCCGGTGACAGGCTGCGGTGGGGCTGCTCTGTGTGGTCCCCGCAGCTGGGGGGGCGGGCGCGCAGCTCTGCGGCTCACACTCCAGACCACAGTGCCGTGTGCAGCATCTCCACACACGGCCCACTGCTGCCATCTCGGATGGCGTGTCCTGCGCAGCGTCTGCATGTGGCCCTGAGGTGAGGTGCTGAGGCAGGCGTTTTGCACTGGGAACTCCAGTCTGAAGGGCTGAGTCTGAGACCTCTGTACACAGGATCCTGTGAGCCAGTGAAACTAGACTAAGCACAAAGGAAGAGGAAAAAAAAAAAAGCTTAGATTTTATTATCCAGATTCTATTTTTATTCCCCTGAAATTGTTACTGGGTCTTGCTGGTGACAAATCCCTCCTCTGCCTTTTGTCCTGCTCCTCATTCTTGCCTGGTGGCTCAGACAGTAAAGCATCTGCCTACAATGCAGGAGACCCGGCTTCAATCCCTGGGTCGGGAAGATCTCCTCGTGAAGGAAATGGCAACCCACTCCACTATTCTTGCCTGGGAAATCCCATGGACGGAGGAGTCCATGGAGTCACAAAAAAATCCGACTCGTGACTTCACTTTCACTTTCATTCTTGCTGCTGCTGCTGCTAAGTTGCTTCAGTTGTGTCCGACTCTGTGTGACCCCAGAGACGGCATCCCACCAGGCTCCCCCGTCCCTGGGATTCTCCAGGTAAGAGCACTGGAATGGGTTGCCATTGCCCTCTCCAATGCATGAAAGTGAAAGTGAAGTTCCTCAGTCGTGTCCATCTCTTCACGACCCCATGGACTGCAGCCCACCAGGCTTCTCCATCCATGGGATTTTCCAGGCAAGAGTACTGAGGGGCGTGGAAAGGATTCAGGTCTGTCTTCTGTAACTGTTTCCTGCTAAGTGTGGGCATCATCACAACTCGGGTGGAGGAGCAGAATGTCCCCCAGTGGCCTTTAGGTGTGTTTGTCTGTCACCAGGCCTCAGGCCTGACTCTTTTTCTCCATCATCCCACTAACCTTTTGGAGACAAAGGACACCAGACAATTTAAGGTACATGCCTAAATACTAGCAAGAGGACAATGGTCACTTGTCCACTTTTTCCCAAGAATGTAGCTATCTTGGTCCTGGGCCTGTAGGCAAGTATGGCCTGATGTCCAGGCTCACTGCTGTGGCCTGAATCTCCTTGCTCACACTTGTGTTTTTCAGAAGAGAAGCTTCAAGTCAGAAAGTGTTTTGCATGTGTAATCGAGGGCACCCATTGCCCCAGACTGTCCCTCCAGAGGTTGGGGGCCTCTTTAGTGCGAGTTTCCCAGAGAGTGACCCCTGCAACTCTGGGGCAGCGTGAGTGGTTAGGGTCATTGAGTGGGGTCCGTCTACTTTAAAATGAGCTGAACTTGGGGGGCTGCTGGTTTTCTAGGTTTTGGGGTACACTCAGACTCCTGGCCAGAAGGGGTAGAAGGCCAGGTCAGTGGATGCAGGCAGCACCTGGTGACCATATCTCATGAGAGCTTTCATGGCTTCTGCTACCTGGTGGACATAGCTGAGCTACTGCATTTTAAGTGGGCCAGGGTGTCCTGTCTGTTGGACTTGGGGAATGGGTCTACCCTACATGAGGTCAAATGTACTTAACTTTAACTTATCCTTTGTGGCTAACTACCTGGGGAGCAGGGCCATGAGAAGCAACCTAATCCAATTTTCTTGAATTTCCTGACATAGGTTGGCCAAGGCCCATTTCAAACTCTGAATGGATCTTCCTACTTTCCCCAATGGCAGTTGGGTCTCCAGAGTGAAGGCACATTCCATTTTTTATGCCCAGGGCACTCATGGAGTGGCCAGCAGGATGTAGGGAATAGGGACTACTGGATGCATATCCTTGGTGGCTTCATTGGCTGCCCTGAAGCCCTATAGCTTCAGGTTTAGGACTTCATTGGGTTTAAGGAGAATGAGAGTACTATAGACTGATTGGATGGTCTAATAGGGCCTTTGTCAATTGGGCCCTAGATAATAACCAATCAGGCCTCCCAATGGAAAGGGTATTGTTTCCTCTTGGGCCATGTTTATCTGGGTTTTAGATGGGCTATCATGGGACTGAATCCTGAAGCTCATTTCACCTGTCCCTGGGTCCAGACCTCAGGATTGACTCCGTGGAGGTCAACTTGCCCTGTCCGGGGAGGTCTGTCCTCAGCCGTTAACCTTATCATCATGTGCCCTCTATATAAGGGAATGCCAGGCTCCAGGTGTTTCCCACTGAGTGGAGGTAGTCCCCAGTTTATGCAAGATATCTCTTCCTAGCAGGGGTACAGGTCATTCAGGGACATAAGGATGGAATAGGTGAGCATGTGGTTACCCAGCTTATATTCTGCTGGCTCTGTGAATGCCTGTTCTTGAGCTTTCCCTAATACCCACATAACTGTGGTACTCTTGTGACAAAATTTGTCTCATGTGGTGTTCAGAGCCAAGTAAGTGGCACCGGTATGGACTAAGAATTTGACAGGCTTTCCCTTTATGCCTAATGTCAGTTGGGGCTCCTTGGAGATTGGTTGGCATGCCAGCCCTCAGCTCCATCATTTTTAATTTCTTCAGACCATCTGCCTTCAAGGTGGGGATCTGCTACTTCCACCCCACTTTGGGGGTGGTGTGAGCCCTCTCTCTTCCTGTGTCTCTCTTGTTTATATATGGCACACAGATTGAGTCCTATTTCTTTGGCTCACTGTCCCCTCTGCTGACCAGTTGACACTGGGGGGCAACAGCCAGTATGTGGGTTTGCTCTGGGCCATTTATCCTCCAGCTTCTATTTGTCAGTTAAGAAACACCAGCTAGGCAGCCTCTGCTTGGCAAAAAGTCAAGGGGTTTTCTGTTGGCTCCTGATTGATTGTCTTTGTCTTATTCCGATTGCCAGGGTACTTCCTGCTACTGCCTGGATTCTGTTTAGGTTCATATTTTCACAGTGGGTCAGCCTCTGTATTCCAGTCCCTTCTCCAGTGCCTTGGTGGCCCCAGTGGAGCTCATTACCCTGAAACCCCCTGATTCCTCATTCTGAAAGAGCATGGCCTGCATTATTTCTTTCTCTTTGTCTGCTTCCTCTTGGGCTTTTGAAAATACCTCTTGGTTTTTATTCCCCCATTTGGAGTACCTTTTGGAGGCTCTGTGTGTCAGCCTTTGTGGAGACATGGGTCTGAAAGAGTCCCCTAAGCAGATTCAGGAACCTTCTGGATCTTCTCTCAACCCCTTACTATGGATTTTCCTGTTACACAGGTCAGAAGTGGTAAATGGGATGTGTCCCTGGATGGGCTGTCCTTCTCCACTGGGGATTTGCCTCCAAGGATATACTTTTCCTGTTGGGTTGGTGGACCCTTACTGGTAATTAGTCCTGCACTTTGTCCTTGCTGAACTGGGTTCTGAAGGATGGGGCTGGTATGGAGGGGCCCAAATTGGAATATAGGAAGGAAGGCAGAAGGGACACAGCAGCAAGAGGAGGGTAAGAGAGGAGATCAAGAAGGTCCTCTGGAGAAAGGTCAAGGGCTGGTATTTCCTCAGTGGAGAAGAGTCCATGTCCCTTTTGAAAGGCTTTGTTCTGATGTAAGGCCATGCAAGGACACAGGGAAGTTCATCCCCTTTTCTTGCATAGCAGATTCAGTTTTTTTTTTTAATATAAATTTATTTATTTTAATTGGAAGCTAATTACTTTATAATATTGTATTGGTTTTGCCATAAATCAACATGAATCCACCACGGGTGTACATGTGTTCCCTATCCTGAATCCCCCTCCCATCTCTCTCCCCATACCATCCCTCTGTGTCATCCCAGTTCACCAGCCCCAACAGATTCAGTTGTAAAGTGGTATTGTAATTTAGAGACCCACTGGTGGGCCAGCTTTCCCCATCTCTCAGCATATATTGGGACCAGGCTATACTACATAGGATGTTTTGGGGGTCACAGTGTGATACCTGAAAAGCTTTTAGTTCTGTATAATGCATTCTTTAGTATGGTGGACATTTGGTTCCCCTAGATCCTTTGGGTTTGTTTCCAAGAATTGAGGGGATTGGTTGGAATGACTCATTGGCCCAGAAATGCAACACGATTTGACCCAAATAAGATTCTAGTTCAGGAAATTTGGAACTAGCCTCAAACTATTAATGGACTCCTCAAAGTCCAAAATATGAGGCATCCAAATGGCATGGGGACCACCTGATGAAATGGAACAAGGATGCCCAGTGCAAGTTCAAGAAAAGGCACTGGGGTTTCCTGAGTGATAAATGGTACCAGGGTAGGTGCATGACAGTAACTTGGCCTCGTGTGGTTTGCACTAATTTCTCTCAAGTGGGAAGAGGAACTTTATGAGCTACTCAGAAGACCAGGAATTCCATCAATGGGAAGTTCTGTGAGCTGCTGGTGAGAGTAGGAAACACCCACCAACCTATCTCTCCTTGCCCTTTGCTTATGAGGCACACTTTAGACAAAGCTTTGTCATCCGGGGTTCCCTGAGCTCTCCTCCCATTATCAGCACAGAATTCTAGGCACCCCAACAATCTGGTGAGTACCCTGCAGGAATCCCTTGTGCTTTTAGTTCTTACCTGGCAGGAAGTCCCCAAACTCCTCCTTTTCAGCTGAAAGGAGGAAACAGGAGATCCCCTATCTTAGACAGCTGTGTCACTCCATATGAGGCCACATTGGTCAGGGACTAACATTACTAAGCTGCTCTGGCCTGGAGGTGGTCCTGTCTAACCTCCCATGAGACATTCTGCCTGAGTAACTATCTCAAGCACAGGCCATTACAAATTTAAGGGAAATATCCAATTATATGAGAGTCCATGTCACTTGTCTTCCCTGGGACTCAGTGGTAAAGAATGCATCTGCCATTGTGTATATGTACCATACACAATGGAGTATTACTCAGCCATTAAAAAGAATACATTTGAATCAGTTCTAATGAGGTGGATGAAACTGGAGCCTATTATACAGAGTGAAGTAAGCCAGAAGGAAAAACACCAATACAGTATACTAACGCATATATATGGAATTTAGAAAGATGGTAACGATAACCCTGTATACGAGACAGCAAAAGAGACACTGATGTATAGAACAGTCTTATGGACTCTGTGGGAGAGGGAGAGGGTGGGAAGATTTGGGAGAATGGCATTGAAACATGTGAAACGTCATGTATGAAACGAGATGCCAGTCCAGGTTCAATGCACGATGCTGGATGCTTGGGGCTGGTGCACTGGGACGACCCAGAGGGATGGTGTGGGGAGGGAGGAGGGAGGAGGGTTCAGGAGG
>NW_011495085.1:2892851-2897652 GCF_000754665.1 Bison bison bison
GCATTCATCTGATTGTTTTCCAGAATATCTATGTTTTGTTATATAATAAATATTTTCAAACAAAATAAAAAAAAAAAAAAAAAAGAATGCATCTGCCAATGCAGCATACACAGGTTTGATACCTGGGTCAGGAAGATCCCCTGGAGAGGGAAATGGCAACCTATTTCAGTTCTCTTGCCTGAGAAATCCCATGGACAGAGGATTCTGGCAAGCTACAGCTCATGGGGTTGCAAAGAGTGAGACACAAACAACAAATGGCATGGTTGCTTGGTTGATTATTCTTAGTTGTGTCCAATTCTTTGTGACCCCATGGACTGTAGCCCACCAGGCTTCTCTGTCCATGGGATTTTCCAGGCAGGAATACCTGAGTGGGTTGCCATTTCCTCCTGTAGGGGATGTTTCTGACCCAGGGACTACACCTGCATCTCTTGCATTGGCAGGTAGATTCTTTACCACTGAGCCACTTGGGAAGCCTATGAAGGTATACTATAAAAAATATAAAAGAAATTTATACTACACAATAGGAAAAATGCTGCAATAATCTAATTTAAAAAAATGGGCAGAGTACCCAAAGGGATGTTAATTTTTTTAAGGTGATATATAGATGGTCAACCAGAATATAAGAAGTTGCTCAACTTATTAGGAAAAAGAAAATCAAAACCACTCACAGCTGTCAGAATGGGTAGCATCAAAAAAGACAAGAGAGAACAACTGTTTGCATATGGTAAAACTGAAACCTTGTGCACTGTTGGTGGAAATGTAAAGTATTACAGCTATTGTAGAAAATATACATATTCCTCAAGAAAATAAACATGGAAGTACTTCAGTCAATTCAGTCACTCAGTCGTGTCCAACTCTTTGCGACTCTGTGGACCGCAGCATGCCTGGCATCCCCATCCTTCACCAACTCCTGAGCTTGCTCAGATTCATGTCCATCAAGTCTGTGATGCCATCAAACCATCTCATTCTCTGTCCTCCGCTTCTCCTCCTGCCCTGAATCTTTCCCAGCATCAGAGTGTTTTCCAGTAAGTCAGTTCTTTGCATCAGGTGGCCAAAGCATTGGAGCTTCAGCTTCAGCATCAGTCCTTCCAATGAATATTCAGGACTGATTTCCTTTAGGATGAACTGGTTTGATCTCCTTGCAGTCCAAGGGACTCCAAAGAGTCTTATCCAACACCACAGTTCAAAAGCATCAATACTTTGGCACTAATCTTTCTTTATAGTCCAAGTCTCACATCCATACATGACTACTGGAAAAACCACAGCTTTAACTAGATGGACCTTTGTCAGCAAAGTAATGTTTCTGCTTTTTAATAAGCTGTCTAGCTTTTCATCCAAGGTGCAAGTGTCTTTTAATTTCAAGGCTGCAGTCACCATCTGCAGTGATTTTTGAGCCCCCCCAAAATAGTGTCTGTAAATGTTTACATTGTTTCCCTATCTATTTGCCATGAAGTGATGGGACCACCCGTACTTTGGCCACCTCATGCGAAGAGTTGACTCATTGGAAAAGACTCTGATGCTGGGAGGGATTGGGGGCAAGAGGAGAAGGGGACGACAGAGGATGAGATGGCTGGATGGCATCACTGACTCGATGGATGTGAGTCTCAGTGAACTCCGGGAGTTGGTGTTGGACAGGGAGGCCTGGCGTGCTGCGATTCATGGGGTCGCAAAGAGTCGGACATGACTGAGCAACTGATCTGATCTGATCTGATCTGATGGGACCAGATGCCATGATCTTAGTTTTTTGAATGTTGAGTTTTAAGCCAACATTTTTACTCTCCTCTTTCAATTTCAAGAGACTCTTTAATTCTTCACTTTCTGCCATAAGGCTGGTGTTATTTACATATCTGAGCTTACTGATATTTCTCCGTGCAATCTTGATTCCAGCTTTTGCTTCATTCAGCCTGGCAATTCACATGATGTACTCTGTATAGAAGCTAAATAAGGAAGGTGAAAATATACAGCCTTGATATACTCCTTTCCTGATTTGGACAGTCTGTTGTTCCTTGTCCAGTTCTAACTGTAACTTCTTGACCTGCATATGGATTTCTCAGGAGGGAGGGAACATGGTCTGGTACTCCCATCCCTTTAAGAAAATAGTGAACTGGAATGCAAGATTAGGAGGTCAAGAGATACCTGCAGTAATAGACAAATTTGGCTTTGGAGTACACAATGAAGCAGGGCAAAGGCTAATAGAGATTTGCCAAGAGAACACACTGGTCATAGCAAACACCCTGTTCCAATAACACAAGAGAAGACTCTCCACGTGGACATCACCAGATGGTCAATACTGAAATCAGATTTTTCTGAATTCTTTGCAGCCAAAGATGGAGATGCTCTATACAGTCAGGAAAAACAAAAGTGGGTGCTGACAGACGCTGGGAAAGTGCTGCACTCAATATGCCAGCAAATTTGGAAAACTCAGCAGTGGCCACAGGACTGGAAAAGTTCAGTTTTCATTCCAATCACAAAGAAAGGCAATGCCAAAGAATGCTCAAACTATCGCACAATTTACTCATCTCACACGCTAGTAAAGTAATACTCAAATTTCTCCAAGCCAGGCTTCATGAATATGTGAA
The DNA here is from genome assembly GCF_000754665.1 of Bison bison bison. Taxonomy (NCBI): domain Eukaryota; kingdom Metazoa; phylum Chordata; class Mammalia; order Artiodactyla; family Bovidae; genus Bison; species Bison bison. The sequence goes on from NW_011495085.1 coordinate 2,895,431, forward strand.
CTGTGAACTTCCAGATGTTCAAGCTGGTTTTAGAAAAGGCAGAGGAACCAGAGATCAAATTGTCAACATCCGCTGGATCATGGAAAAAGGAAGAGAGTTCCAGAAAAACATCTATTTCTGCTTTATTGACTATGCTAAAGCCTTTGACTGTGTGGATCACAATAAACTGTGAAAAATTCTTCAAGAGATAGGAATACCAGACCACCTGACCTGCCTCTGAGAAACGTATATGCAGGTCAGGAAGCAACAGTTAGAACTGGACGTGGAACAACAAACTGGTTCCAAATAGGAAAAGGAGTACATGAAGGCTCTATATTTTCACCCTGCTTATTTAACTAATAAGCAGAGTATATCATGAGAAATGCCAGGCTGGATGAAGCACAAGCTGGAATCACAAGCTGGAATCAAGATTGCCAGGAGAAGTATCAATAACCTCAGATATGCAGATGACACCACCCTTATGGCAGAAATTGAAGAAGAACTAAAAAGCCTCTTAATGAAAGTGAAAGAGGAGTGTGAAAAAGTTGGCTTAAAGCTCAACATTCAGAAAACTAAGATCATGGCATCCAATTTCATCATTTCATGGCAAATGGGTAGGGAAACAGTGGACACAGTGGCTGACTTTATTTTTCTGGGCTCCAAAATCACTACAGATGGTGACTGCAGCCAAGAAATTAAAAGATGCTTGCTCCTTGGAAGGAAAGTTATGACCAACTTAAACATCATACTAAAAAGCAGATACATTACTTTGCCAACAAAGGTTGATCTAGTCAAGGCTATGGTTTTTCCAGTGATCATGTATGGATGTGAGAGTTGGACTAAAGAAGGCTGAGCGCCCAAGAATTGATGCTTTTGAAGTGTGGTGTTGGAGAAGACTCTTCAGAGTCCCTTGGACTGCAAGGAGATCCAGCCAGTCCATCCTAAAGGAGATAAGTCCTGGGTTTTCATTGGAAGGACTGATGTTGAAGCTGAAACTCCAATACTTTGGCCACCTGATGCAAAGAGCTGACTCATTTGAAAAGACCCTGATGCTGGGAAGGACTGAGGGCAGGAGGGAAAGGGGATGACAGAGGATGAGATGGCTGGATGGCATCACTGCCTCAATGGACATGGGTCTGGATGGACCTTGGGGGTTGGTGATGGTCAGGGAGGCCTGGCATGCTGTGGTTTATGGGGTCACAAAGAGTTGGACATGACTGAGCGACTAAACTGAACTGACTATGGCTCAGATCATGAACTCCTTATTGCCAAATTCAGATTTAAATTGAAGAAAGTAGGGAAAACCACTAGATCATTCAGGTATGACCTAAATCAAATCCCTTACAATTATACAGTGGAAGTGACAAATAGACTCAGGGGATCAGATCGGATAGACAGAGTGCCTGATGAACTATGGACGGCGGTTTGTGACATTGTACAGGAGGTAGTGATGAAGACCATCCCCAAGACAAAGAAATTCAAAAAGGCAAAATGATTGTCTGAGGAGGCCTTACAAATAGCTGAGAAAAGAAGAGAAGCTAAAAGCAAAGGAAAAAAGGAAAGATATGCCCATTTGAATGCAAAGTTCCAAAGAAGAGCAAGGAGAGATAAGAAAGCCTTTCTCAGTGATCAGTGCAAAGAAATAGAAGAATACAATAGAATGGGAAAGTCTAGAAATCTCTTCAAGAAAATTAGAGATACCAAGGGAGCATTTCATGCAAAGATGGGCACAATAAAGGAAAGAAATTGTATGGACTTAACAAAAGCAGAAGATTTTAAGAAGGAGTGGCAAGAATACATAGAAGAACTATACAAAAAAAGATCTTCGTGACCCAGATAACCACAATGGTGTGATCAGCCACCAAGAGCCAGACATCCTGAAATGCAAAATCAAGTGAGCCTTAGGAAGTATCACTATAAACAAAGCTAGTGGAGGTGATGGAATTCCAGTTGAGCTATTTCAAACCCTGAAAGATGATACTGTGAAAGTGCTGCACTCAATATGCCAGCAAATTTGGAAAACTCAGCAGTGGTCACAGGACTGGAAAAGGTCAGTTTTCATTCTGTCCCAAAGAAAGGCGATGACAAAGAATGCTCAAACTACTGCACAATTGCACTCATCTCACATGCTAGTAAAGTAATGCTCAAAATTCTCCAAGCCAGGCTTCAGCAATAGGTGAACCGTGAACTTCCAGATGTTCAAGCTGGTTTTAGAAAAGGCAGAGGAGCCAGAGATCAAATTG
>NW_011495085.1:2897752-2902338 GCF_000754665.1 Bison bison bison
AAAATTCTCCAAGCCAGGCTTCAGCAATAGGTGAACCGTGAACTTCCAGATGTTCAAGCTGGTTTTAGAAAAGGCAGAGGAGCCAGAGATCAAATTGCCACCATATGTTGGATCATTGAGAAAGCAAGAGAGTTACAGAATACATCTACTTCTGCTTTATTGACTACGCCAAAGCTTTGACTGTGTGGATCACAACAAACTGTGGAATTACCTTATCATCTGGTAATACCACTTCTTTTTATTTACTTGAATGAAGTGAAATACTTATTTTAAAGAGATATCTATATTGCCATGTTCATTCAAGCATTAGTTGCTATAATCAAGACATGGAAACAACTAAAATGTCCACTGATGAGTGGTGAAGAAAATCTGGTTTATATATGCGGTGGAAGATTTCTCAGCCATGAGAAAGAACTGCTGATTTTTGAAGCCACATAGATGGATCTGAAGGGCATTATGCTAAGTGTGATAAAGCAGAGAAAGACAAGTATTGTATGGTCTCACTTATATGTGGACTCTCAAAATGTTGAACTCATACACAGAGTAGATTGGTGGTCACCAGGTTCTGGGACGCAGGAGAAATAGAAAGATGTTAGTCAAAATGTACTAATGTGCAGTTATAAGATGATTAACTTCTGGGGATCTAATTTAAAGTACAGTTAGCATAGTTATGGAGAAGGCAATGGCACCCCACTCCAGTACTCTTGCCTGGAAAATCCCATGGATGGAGGAGCCTGGTGCGCTGCAGTCCATGGGGTCGCTAAGAGTCAGATACGACTGAGCGACTTCACTTTCACTTTTTACTTTCATGCATTGTTGAAGGAAATGGCAACCCACTCCAGTATTCTTGCCTGGAGAATCCCAGAGACGGGAGCCTGGTGGGCTGCTGTCTTTGGGGTCGCACAGAGTCGGACACAACTGAAGCGACTTAGCAGCAGCAGTAGCAGTAGCATAGTTAACAATACTACATTGTATACCTTAGAGCTGCCAAAGAGTAGATCTTGCATCTTATCATCACAGGCGTAAAGGTGGAACTATGTGAGATGTTAAAAAACAAAGTTCAACTGAATAAATTTTAAAGATGTTTTTGGTTTTATTCCATAATTTATGAACTGGACAGAATCCAATCTAGCAGATAGAAAGAAGCTCCAAGGATCTGTACAAAATGAAAGACTTATAGATAGAAAGGAATGAGAACAGTGATGCTATATTATACTAGGCAAAAAAGCAGGTTGATTGTTGGAAGGTTATCTTCTCTATAGGGGATGGCAGGTGTCTGTTGGACAGATGACCTCGCTAGTGCTGATCAAGCAACCCTGACTGACTTCTGTAAGAGTCCAATTCTAGGAGAGCTGAAACTAATTAAGTCTCTGGTGGTGTTGGACTTAACATAAGCAGCTCCATTTTGGGCTAGTTGTTTTGTTTCTATGAGAGGTAATGGGTTAACCTCAGAACTAAACATTGTAATCATTTCATGAGGGAAATACGATGTATATTAAATCATCACATTATAATCTGTAAGCGTACACAATTTTATATGTCAAATAGATCTCAATAAAGCTAGAGAAAATGAAATCTTTTAGCATTAATTCTTTTATAAGACTGAATAATTGATATGTTTTATGTTTTTTTTTAATTTTCCTTATCATGCTTTATAAAATAATGTTTAGATTTTGGTGTCACAGCTATTTCAAAGCTATTTTTCAGGGTATGCTATAGAAAATTTTAAATATTCTGAAGCTACATTTGTTCTTTCCTTAGCATTTCCTACCTCAGAATTTCTCATTATTGGCAGTTTTACTCTTCTGATTGTCTAGTCATAAACCTTGGTATTGTCTTTGTCACCTCTCTTTCTTTTATTGATACATACCACATCCAGTCAATAATGAGTTGTTTTTGGTTTTAATTTTATATGTAGTGAGGAATACAGTTACCTTCTGCCACTTCCACCTGTTAGGTTTTGGTCCAGGCCCCTGATGTCTTTGGTTACATCACTGGGGCATCCCTTGACTGGTCATCCAGTTTCTACATTTTCCCACATGAGCTAATCTCAGCACAGGATCTAGAGAAGTCCTTTTCATATATGTCTGGGGCTTCCCTTGTGGCTCAGCTGATAAAGAATCTGTCTGTAGTGTGGGAGACCTGGATTAATCCCTGCACTGGGGAAGATTCCCTGGAGAAGGGAGAGACTACTCACTCCAGTATTTTGGCCTGGAGAATGCCATGGACTGTATAGTCCAAGGGGTTGCAAAGAATCAGACATGATTGAGTGACTTTCACTTTCACTTTTCATATATGTTAATTACCGGTCTTCTCTGCTCAAATCCCTCAATGATTCTCCATTTCTTTAAAGTTCCATACAACAACCCACAAGGCTTCTCATGATCTGTGTGGCTAATGTCTCCCCTCATTTATACATATATATGTTTCTACTCTTCTTTCCCCATTTAGGTTATTACAGAGTATTGAACAGAGTTCCCTGTGCTATACAATATGTCATTGTAGGTTAACCATTTTATATATAGCAATGTTCACATGTCCGTATCAAACACCCAATCTGTCCCTCCCCTACCCAATCTTCCCCCTGGTAACTATAAGCTCTTCTCTAAGTCTGTCAGTTTGTTTCTGTTGTGTAAATAATAGAACACATTTAAACACCAAATATTGAGAGTTAGTTATATTAAAGAAAAAGAAATGCTAAAAAGAAAAATGGTTGTCTGAAGAGGCCTTACAAATAGCTGAGAAAAGAAGAGAGGCTAAAAGGTAAAGAAGAAAAGGAAAGATGTACCCACTTGAATGCAGAGTTCCAAAGAATAGCAAGGAGAGATAAGAAAGCCTTCCTCAGTGATCAATGCAGAGAAATAGAGGAAAACAATACGATGGGAAAGACTAGAGATCTATTTAAGAAAATTAGAGATATCAAGGGAACATTTCATGCAAATGTGGGCACAATAAAGGAAAGAAATGGTATGGACCTAACAGAAGCAGAAGAAATTAAGAAGGGGGGGGGCAAGAATACACAGAAGAACTCTACAAAAAAGAGGTTCATGACCCAGATAACCACGATGGTGTGATCACCCACCTAGAGCCAGATATCCTAGAATGTGAAGTCAAGTGGGACTTCGAAAGCATCACTACAAACAAAGCTAGTGGAGGTGATGGAATTCCAGTTGAGCTATTTCAAATCCTAAAAGATGATGCTGTGAAAGTGCTGCACTCAATATGCCAGCAAATTTGGAAAACTCAGCAGTGGCCACAGGACTGGAAAAGGTCAGTTTTCATTCCAATTGCAAAGAAAGGCAATGCCAAAGAATGCTCAAACCACCGCACAATTGCACTCATCTCACATGCTAGTAAAGTAATGCTCAAAATTCTCCAAGCCAGGCTTTAACAGTACATGAACTATGAACCTCCAGATCTTCAAGCTGGATTTAGAAAAGGCAGAGGAACCAGGGATCAAATTGCCAACATCCATTGGATCATTGAGAAAGCAAGAGAGTTCCAAACAAAATCATCTACTTCTGCTTTATTGACTATGCCAATGACTTTGACTGTGTCGATCACAACAAACTGTGGAAAATTCTTCAAGAGATAGGAATACCAGATCACTTGACCTGCTTCCTGAGAAATCTGTATGCAGGTAAGGTAGCAACAGCCAGAACTGGACATGAAAGAACAGACTGGTTCCAAATCAGGAAACCAATACATCATGGTTGTATATTGTCACCCTGAATATTTAACTTATATGCACTGTACGTCACGTGAAATGCCAGGCTAGATGAAGCATAAGCTGGAATCAAGATTGCCAGGAGATATATCAATAACCCTCAGATACACAGATGACACCATCCTTATGACAGAAAGCAAAGAAGAATTAAAGAGCTTCTTAATGAAAGTGAAAGGAAAGGGAAAAAAACAACACTGAGAAAACTAAGATCATGGCATCTGGTCCCATTCAGTTCAGTTCAGTTGGTCAGTTGTGTCTGACTCTTTGCGACCCCATGATTGCAGCATGCCAGGCCTTCCTGTCCATCACCAACTCCCAGAGTTCACTCAAACTCATGTCCATCAAGTCCATGATGCCATCCAGCAATCTCATCCTATGTCTTCCCTTTCTCTTCCTGCCCCGAATCCCTCCCAGCACCAGAGTCTTTTCCAATGAGTCAACTCTTTGCATGAAGTGGCCAAAGTATTGGAGTTTCAGCTTCAGCATCAGTCCTTCCATTGAACACCCAGGACTGATCTCCCTTAGAATGGACTGGTTGGATCTCCTTGCAGTCCAAGGGACTCTCAAGAGTCTTCTCCAACACCACAGTTCAAAAGTATCAATTCTTCTGCGCTCAGCTTTCTTCACAGTCCAACTCTCACATCCATACATGACCATTGGAAAAACCATAGCCTTGACTAGATGGACCTTTGTTGGCAAGTAATATCTCTGCTTTTTAATATGCTATCTATGTTGGTCACAACTTTCCTTCCAAGGAGTAAGCGTCTTTTAATTTCATGGCTGCAGTCACCATCTGCAGTGATTTTGGAGCCCCCCAAAATAAAGTCTGACACTGTTTCCATTGTTTTTCCATCTATTT
>NW_011495085.1:2902918-2905195 GCF_000754665.1 Bison bison bison
CTTTGGCATTGCCTTTCTTTGGGATTGGAATGAAAACTGACCTTTTCCAGTCCTGTGGCCATGCTGAGTTTTCCAAATTTGCTGGCATATTGAGTGCAGCACTTTCACAGCATCATCTTTCAGGATTTGAAATACCTCAACTGGAATTCCATCACCTCCACTAGCTTTGTTCTTAGTGATGCTTTCTAAGGCCCACTTGACTTCACATTCCAGGATGTCTGGCTCTAGGTCAGTGATCACATTATTGTGATTATCTGGGTCGTGAAGATCTTTTTTGTACAGTTCTTCTGTGTATTTTGCCACCCCTTGTTAATTTCTTCTGCTTCTGTTAGGTCCATACCATTTCTGTCCTTTATCGAGCCCATCTTTGCATGAAATGTTCCCTTGGAATCTCTAATTTTCTTGAAGAGATCTCTAGTCTTTCCCATTCTGTTGTTTTCCTCTGTTTCTTTGCATTGATCGCTGAGGAAGGCTTTCTTGTGTCTGCTTATTTTCTTTAATTATTCTAGCTTTAACATTTTCATAGTGAACATATATAAAGAAACAAAATTCTAAGTAGAAATAATCATTGTTTCTAAGAAGTGATAGTGTAGTTTAATGTTTTTTTTTTCCTATATATCCTCTAAAATGCCATTTATTTTGCCCTTCTCCTTTTGGAATGTGAGTATCTCAAAAGATAGGTGACATTAACACATGTAATTTTTACATATTGTTTGGTTGTTGAAGATTGCTTTTAATGACTGAAGTCACACTACTTAGAAACTTTTTTTAAGAAACAACTTTACTGAGATATCTTTGATATACACCAATTGTAAAATTTAAGGTATACAACTTAATATTTTGATATATGTCTTGTACATTGAGAAAAGGTCACAGTTAAGTAATGTATCTGTCCCCTCTGCATAATTACCGTTTTCTGTGCATGTGTCCAGAAAATTTAAGACATATCACCTTGGAAAATCTCAAATATGCAATTTTGTATCATTATCTATACTCATCAAGCTGTACATTGCATCTCTATAATTTATTCAGGTTGTGTAACTGAAAATTTATAACCTTTTCATCAAAATCATTCCATTTCTCCCTCTGCCATCCCCTTGCAATCACCATTCTACTCTACTTTCATGAATTTGACTATTTACATTCCACAAAGTAAGATCATGCAGTATTTTGCTTCTTATGTCTTGCTTATTTCACTTAGCATAATGTTAATGTTCACAAAACTGTTAATTTCACTGGGCTCTACCCATGTTATTGCAAATGGCAGTGTTGCTCTTCTGTAAGGCTGAATAATATTCCATTGGGAATATGTATGTGTGTGTATGTATATATAGAGAAGATATAGAGACACATACCTATATACATCTGTATCTCACATTTTTAATCCTTTCATAGACACATTGGTTGTGTCCATAACTTGGTTATTGTATGTAATGCTTCAGTTAGCATAGGGGTACAAATATCTCTAAATGCTAATTTCAAATATTTTTGATATGTACACAGAAGTGGAGTTGCTGGATCATGTTACTTCCAGTTTTAAGTTTTTAAATAACCTCCATACTATTCTCGAAAAAGCAAGAGAGTTCCAGAAAAACATCCGTTTCTGCTTCATTGACTATGGCAAAACCTTTGACAGTGTGGATCACAATAAACTGTGGAAAATTCTGAAACAAATGGGGATACCAGACCACCTGACCTGCCTCTTGAGAAACCTATATGCAGGTCAGGAAGCAACAGTTAGAACTGGACATGGAACAACAGACTGGTTCCAAATGGGAAAAGGAGTACATCAGGGCTGTATATTGTCACCTGCTTATTTACCTTCTCTGCAGAGTACATCATGAGAAAGGCTGGGCTGGAAGAAGCACAAGCTGGAATCAAGATTGCCTGGAGATATATCAATAACCTCAGATATGCAGATGACACCACCTTCATGGCAGAAACTGAAGAGGAACTAAAAAGCCTCTTGATTAAAGTGAGAGAGGAGAGTGAAAGTGTTGGCTTAAAGCTCAACATTCAGAAAACGAAGATCATGGCATCTGGTCCCATCACTTCATGGGAAAAACATGGGGAAACAGTGGAAACAGTGTCAGACTTTATTTTTGGGGGCTCCAAAATCACTGCAGATGGTGACTGCAGCCATGAAATTAAAAGACGCTTACTCCTTGGAAGGAAAGTTGTGACCAACCTAGATAGCATATTCAAAATCAGAGACATTACTTTGCCAACAAAGGTCCATCTAGTCAAGGCTATGGTTTTTCCTGTGGTCATGTATGG
>NW_011495085.1:2905437-2913136 GCF_000754665.1 Bison bison bison
AGTTGACTCATTGGAAAAGACTCTGGTGCTGGGAGGGATTGGGGGCAGGAGGAAAAGGGGAAGACAGAGGATGAGATGGCTGGATGGCATCACTGACTCGATGGATGTGAGTTTGAGTGAACTCTGGGAGTTGGTGATGGACAGGAAGGCCTGGCATGCTGCAATTCATGGGGTTGCAAAGAGTCAGACATGACTGAGCAACTGAACTGAACTGATACTATTCACCATAATGGCTGTACCAATTTACATCCCCAGCAACAGTGTACCAGTGTTCCCTCCTCTCCACATCCTCATCAATATTTATCTTTTTTAACTTTTATACTAGCCATGCTGACTAGTGATAGTCAGGTGAGTTTGTGGTTTTGACCTGTATTTCCCTGATGAATAGAGATTGTGAATATCTTTGCATGTACTTGTTAGCCATTTGAATTTCTTCTTTTGAGAAATGTTTATTTAAGTCCTTTGGCTGTTTATTTTTTAAAGGTTTATTTTTTAAAGCAGCTTTTGGTTTACAGCATAATGAAGGGGAGGGTATAGAAGTTTCTCATATACCCTTGCCTCCACACTGTGTAGCCTCCCCCGTTTTCAACATCCCCTTTCAGAGTGGTACATTTATTGCAACTGATGAACTACATTCTCACATAATAATCATTCAAAGTCCATAGTACACATTATGGTTCACTCATGGTGTTGTACCTTCTATGGGTTTGGACAAATGTATAATTACATGTATCCATCATTATGGTGTCATTATAGAGTATTTTCACTGCATTAAGAGTTTTCTGGGCGCTGTCTATTCATGCTTCCTTCCCTAACCCAACCCCTGGCAACTCGTCTTTTTACTCTCTCCACAGTTTTGTCTTTTCCAGAGTGTCATATAGTTGGAGTCATACAGTATGTTGTCTTTAGAGATTGGCTTCTTCACTTAGTAACGTGCACTTATGTTTCCCTCATGTCTTCTCTTAGCTCAGTTGGTAAAGACTCTGCCTGCAGTGCAGGACACCCGGGTTTGATTCCTGGGTAGGGAAGATCCCCTGGAGAAGAAAATGGCAACCCACTCCAGTGTTCTTGCCTGGAGAATCCCATGGACAGAGGAGCCTGGCAGGCTACATTCCATGGGGTTGCAAGAGTCGGATACGACTTAGCGACTAAAGCACCTGCATCCATGTCTTCTTACAGCTTGATAGCTCATTTCTTTTTCATGCTGAATGATATTACATTGTCTGGATGTACCATGGCTTATTCATTCATTCTTCTACTGAAGGATGTCTTGGTTGCTTCTAAATTTGGAGAATTATGAATAAATTTTTTTTTAAACCCTGGTCTGCAGGTTTTCTGGATCTGTTTTCAGCTCTTTGGGGGTAGATACCAGGGAGCATGGTTGTGGGATCATAGGATAGGAATATGTTTTTAGAACTGGAGCCAATGGTGAGTCCTGTAGGGCTAGTCTCACTTGTGCTGGATCTTGGTGCTGGGGTGCCTGTGGGCTCCTTGCTGGGGCTTTTCTGGTCCAGGGAGGGGGATTCTACTGGCTCAGGCAGCTGGCATCTCTGAGGACAAAAACTGTGGCTCCTTTGGCGATGAAAGCTTCAGGGGATCTGTAGCAGATGCAGTGGCTATTAACGAGCAGCCTGCTCAGTTGTGGAAGCTGCGGGGATGCTCTGATACAGGCTGCCAGTGTCCACTCCTAGGTCCAGACTGTGAGAGTTGGAGGGGGTCTGTGGTGGCCACAAGGGCTGCTCAGGCCCACAGCAGATGGTCTCCTCAGATGTTGTGGTCTCCACAGAGCACTCCACAGGGGCTGTGGTATCGCCCTGCCCTTATGTCCCTTCTGTTCTTCTGTCTCCAGTTGTCTCTGTTATGCCCATCACCCCCGTGGTCTGGCTGGGATGAAACAGCTCCTCAGGCAGCACCTGGAGAGGTTGGGGAAGGAGGAAGCTCACTCTGCTTTACTTTCCTACCTGCCTGGCCCATGGAATCCTCTGGTGAAGGGGACCCTTTGGGTGCTGAGCTGTGCATCCTGGGGGGCAGGATGATGTAAGTGAGAGGAAAACTTTCTTCGTACCTGTTCTTTGTGGTTCTTCTTTTATTTATGTATTTTTCCTTTACTGTACTGCTGTAGCTTCATGACTGGAGTCCAGAGTTCTCCTGCGGCTGTTTTGGTTTGCAAATAGTTGTCCAGCTGTTATTCTCTTGTGGAGAGATAAGGGTGGGTTTTCCTACTCTGCCATCTCACTGACATCACCTGATAGAACCTTTTTAGTTCACTCATTTTCAATTCTATAGGGTGTGCCTACATTTTATCATAATTACAATTGTTTATCTGTTCCACTATTATGACACCTCCCTTTATATTTTGGGCTTCCCTTGTGGCTCATATGGTAAAGCGTCTGCCTGTAATGTGGGACACTCAGGTTCAATCCCTGGGTCGGGAAGATCCCCTGGAAAAGGAAATGGCAATCCACTCTAGTACTCTTGCCTGGAAAATTCCATGGACAGAGGATCCTGGCAGGTTACAGTCCATGGGGTCACAAAGAGTCGGACACAACTGAGTGACTTCACTTTTTTTCCCTCTCCCTTTATATTTATTTAGCTTTTATGAACAATATAGCTATGAATATTCTCCTGTCTGCTCTCTGGTGGTTGTATATAGAGTTTCTTTAGGGAATTCTTCTCCTGGCCCAGCTAGGGAAAGCTTCTGTGGTTGCAGGCATTTGATGGTTTGATTGGGTCTGCTGGGTCCGTGGTGGCTTCACTTAGTCTGTCTGGCAGTCAGTGCTGGTTTTGGCTAAAATAGATCTGTTGTCCTCCATATCAGAGAAGGCAATGGCACCCCACTGCAGTACTCTTGCCTGGAAAATCCCATGGATGGAGGAGCCTGATAGGCTTCAGTCCATGGGGTCATTAAGAGTTGGACACGACTGAGCGACTTCACTTTCACTTTTCACTTTCATGCATTGGAGAAGGAAATGGCAACCTACTCCAGTGTTCTTGCCTGGAGAATCCCAGGGATGGGGGAACCTCGAGGGCTGCCATCTATGGGGTCGCACAGAGTCGGACACAACTGAAGCGACTTAGCAGCAGCAGCAGCAGTCCTCCATATGGCTTGTATTCTTCCAGTTGACTGGATTGGGTTTTTGCAAAGCAATATTGTCTCAGGGTTCTAAGAAGTTTGGCAGAAGAGATACAAGATGTCAAGTTCTAGGCTCTGTCATTCTCACTTATGCTTTTGGTCAGAGGAAGGCATGACACCCGCCTGGATTTAAGAGGCAAGGCTATGGTTTTTCCAGTGGTCATGTATGGATGTGAGAGTTGGACTGTGAAGAAAGCTGAGCGCAGAAGAATTGATGCTTTTGAACTGTGGTGTTGGAGAAGACTCTTGAGAGTCCCTTGGACTACAAGGAGAGCCAACCAGTCCATTCTGAAGGAGATCAGCCCTGGAATTTCTTTGGAGGGAATGATGCTAAAGCTGAAACTCTAGTACTTTGGCCACCTCATGCGAAGAGTTGATTTATTGGAAAAGACTGATGCTGGGAGGGATTGGGGGCAGGAGGAGAAGGGGATGACAGAGGATGAGATGGCTGGATGGCATCACTGACTTGATGGACGTGAGTCTGAGTGAACTCCAGGAGTTGGTGATGGACAGGGAGGACTGGTGTGCTGCGATTCATGGGGTTGCAAAGTCAGACACGACTGAGCGACTGAGCTGACTGAACTGACTGCGTGTAGATTTCACTTCTTGTTGCCGTGTTTACCAGTTAAAACAATCTCTAAGATACTGCTTTAGTTATCTATCACTGCATATTAAACCACCTCAAACTTAATGAAATAACAGTGCTTTAATATTTTCTGTGTTGTGGTTGGCAACCTGCTCAGTTTTTGTGCTTTTCTATCTTGAGGTTATTTAAGAGGCTGCAGTTTACTGAAGGCTAGAATGGACCCAGAGGATCCACGAGGGTCTCAGAATCTGTCTGGCAGTTGGAGCTGGTTATTTCTGGGATCTCCTCTAAGTAGGGCTCCATTCTTCAGTAAACTGCATTAAGACAATTCACACCAATGTGGTCTCAGAGGTCCAAGAAAGTGAGGGCAGAATTCACAAAGACTGAGCTCTGCAGCCCACCCAGCATCACTTCCTACAGGTTATTGGTCACAGCAGGACACAAGTCCAGCCCAGTTTTAAGGGGTAGGGGAATGAGCTTTTATTCATGTAAGGAGTTGCAAGATAATCATGGAGATATTTTCAATCTACCATAAATTGCAAGGTTTTTCTTTCTTTGTTTTAAAGATTTAGTAATGTACATCAACTTTAAAAGAAAAAAAAAGGTAATATTTTCTTGGTTTTGTTTGGTCATTTACATTTCAATCTTTTTTATTTCTTCTGCTTTAATAAATATGTGGTTTAACTCTTAAAATCCATCTAAAAGTATATATATTTTCTAACCTTTGTTACATTGTTTTAAAATTATTTTTTCCTGGGAACTAGTTTTAGTGTTAGAACATTAATTTTATCCTCATGTTATTTGATGCATTATAATCTCTGTTGCATAGATTCACTGGTACTTCTCATCTGTCACTGGATTGGACAGAATTGCAGAGTAAGTGTCAATTTTGGTTTAGAATTCAGACAACACCCTAAGTAGGAGAAGGTACAGGAAAATGTAGATAAATGTATTTTCAGGGAGTATTACAGAATTTCTATTTTAGCTAGAAAATAGTACAACTAAAATTTTTTGTTTGATGATGATTTTTAGTTATTTATTTCCAGAAAGACTCATTGCTATTAACACTTTTCTCAATGCTATCTTCAATAGGAAATACTATGCTCAATAGAAATTTCTGAATTTTTAAAAGTTTAATTTAATTTTATTACTAGTATAAAATTTTCTTATAATAAGCAAAGCTTTCAATAATATAAAAAAATCCTTATTTAAAAATGAATTTCTCTTTGATTTCTTTACAGTAATTTTTATCAGAAATGCCTCTTCAATATTTATTTGACTAACTTAAAGTCTTACTTTGGAGGTTGAACATACTTTTGCCCTTATTTTCTGCTACATTTTAAAATCTGCCAAGATTTTTAAGCAAACTATTTTCTTAATTATTTGTAAGACCACATGTTACTTTTATAATCAGAACTATTCTTGAATGTTTTTTTCTTAATTTTCTTAAATGAAAGCCATCTGTTTAAATTTATAAGCAATGACTATGCTAAAGTAAACAATTATGGTAACAAATCTGAATCTGTGAGCATATAAACTATGACAAAGTCATCTCATTTAGCAGGGAAATTAAACGTATAGTAATTGTTCCGTGTGTGTTAGTCACTCAGTCATGTCTGACTCTTTATGACCCCATGGACTGTAGCCTGCTAGTCGCCTCTGTCCATGGAATTCTCCAGGCATGAATACCAGAGTAGGTTGCCATTCCTTTCTCCAGGGGATCTTCCTGACCCAGGGATCAAACTGTAGTCTCCTGCGTTACAGGCAGATTCTTTAATTTGTAATTTCTTCATAATTTGTTGAGCCACAAATTACATTTTTTAAGTTCCAGGGCAAGAGCAGAGACTGGAGATCATAATTCAGTATTTCCTCTTGCATATTACTGAAAAACATTACCTTGAATTTTTTCTCAAAATACAGCTGAACGTATTCTTTTGCATAGATATTAGTCATAGCAGCTGTGAAGTCTTAATTAATGGGTGGACAAGGGAAGATCACATGCCTTGGAAAAATGGCTAAAATAAAGTCAATACTTTATTTTCTGAGGGTGTGGTTTAGTGGATGAACAGATCTATGGCTTTCTTTAGATGAAGCACAGCAGAGAAATGGAAGTTTGTCTCTTTTGGAGACTCAGAATTAGTCTAAAAGTCTAAATGAACTAAAACTGAGCTGAAGCTCATGGCTTATTTTTCTTTCCTTTTGGACAGTTAATGGGTATTAAAGCCATGCCTCAGGACTTGACCTTCTCCAGGAGAGAGGGGGAACACAAGAGTTTAGGGAATGTAGGTCCCAGTTTCAACCTGAGGGCTGCTTCCAGGGCTCTGCCCTTTTCTGTTTCCTGACCAGGTTCTTTAAGCATCATCAGTGAGCAACCTGCTGATCCCTGAGCAGCACAGATAAGGTACATAGGCTCAGGCTGTTTGACCACAGTTAATAAAAATCAATTAATCTCAAATAATTGAGATTTTTCAGTATTTATGAACCTTTATTATTCCATTAAACTCACAAATAACCTTATTAAAGTGTTGCTTTAGTAAACTCCACCCTGACAGACCTCAAAAAAAAAAAAAAAAAAACGTCACGAGAGTCAGCTTCATTATCAGCAAACTACAGGCTTCGCATGAGTCCCTGGAGCAGGTGACAATTTGATTTTTAAGTGGCTTACTGATACTTTGCACTGATGTAGCACCATTCAAACCATATCTCAAAGTGCTTTACAAAACACTAATTAATAACAGCTCATAATATCCCATGGAGGATGGTACATTTTGCAGCTATCCTTTTAGAGAGGAAATTTCCAGGGGTTAAGAGGCTTCATAAAAGTCACACTTCAAAAGCAGTTGTGAAGCTATGGACTGAGTTAAGAATATGAAACTATCAGTTTCTAGCACTATCAAACAGGACTCACTTCTTCTTACTGTGTTAATAACCAAACTAATTGGCATGTTGTTTTTCAAGTTTTTAAAGCAAAAGCAGCACAATTCAGAAGGTAAAAAAAAGGTCAAAGCTTCAGAAAGGCTTTTGAAATAAGTCTGAAAATGGCTATGAATTTCTTGTTGTTCAGTGGCTAAGTCATGTCCAACTCTTTGTGACCCCATGGACTGCAGCACACCAGGCTCCTCTGTCCTCCACTGTCTCCCAGAGTTTGCTCAATTTCATGTCCACTGAGTTGGTGATGCCATCAAACCATTTCATCCTCTGTCACCCCTTCTCCTTTTGCCTACAATATTTCCAGCATCAGGATCTTTTCCAGTGAGTCACCTCTTCATATCAAGTGGTCAAAGTATTGTATCTTCAACTTCAGCATCAGTCCTTCCCATGAAAATTCAGGGTTGATTTTCTTTAGGATTGACTGGTTTGAACTCCTTGCTGTCCAGCGGATTCTCAGGAGTCTTCTTCAGCACCGCAATTTGAAGGCATCAATTCGTTGGCTGTCAGCCTTCTTTACGGTCCAACTCTCACATCTGTACACGACTACTGGAAAAGCCATAGCTTTGGCTATATGGACTTTGTTGGCATAGTGGACTGTATGGACTATATGGACTCTGCTTTTTAATACACTGTCTAGGTTTGTCATAGCTTTCCTTCCAAGGAGCAAGCTCTTTAATTCCGTGGCTGCTGTTACTGTCTACAGTGATTTTAGAGCCCAAGAAAATTAAGTCCATCACTCTTTCCACTTTTTATCCCTCTGTTTGCCATGAAGCAATGGGACTGGATGCCATGATCTTAGTTTTATTTTTTTTTTCTTTTTTAATGTTGAGTTTCAAGCCAGCCTTTTCACTCTCCTCTTTCACCCTCATCAAGAGCCTCTTTCATTCCTCTTCACTTTCTGCCATTAAAGTGGTATCATCTGCATATCTGAGATTGATATTTCTCTCAGCAATCTTGATGCAGGCTTGTGATTCATCCAACCTGGGATTTCTCGTGATGTACTCTGCATAGCAATTAAATAAGCAGGGTGACAAATATACAGCCTTGGC
>NW_011495085.1:2913236-2925718 GCF_000754665.1 Bison bison bison
TACCAATATACAGCCTTGTCATACTCCTTTTCCAATTTTGAACTAGTCGGTAGTTCCATGTCTGATTCTAACTGTTGCTTCTCAACCCATACATAGGTTTTCAGGAGACAGATAAGGTGATCTGGTACTTTCATCTCTTTAAGAATTTTCCACAGTTTGTTGTGAGCCACATAATCAGAGGTTTTAGCATAGTCAAAGAAGTAGATGTTTTTTCTGGAATTCCTTTGCTTTCTCCATGATCGGATGAATGTTGACAATTTGGTCTCTGGTTCCTCTGCCTTTTCTAAATCCAGCTCGGTTCATGTATTGAACCAGTTCACTGCTTAAGTCTAGCTTGAAGGATTTTGAGCATAACTTCGCTAGCAAAAATAGTTGAATTTTTAAAATGAAGGTATTTACTGTAAAAGACACTAACTACTTGAAAACTGTGTTGTTGGAAGAGGGAAAGGTTAAATTTGGCAATTTGGCATTGAATATTGATTTAAAAGTAACATTTAGAGATACCTAGTTGTAACTAAAGGGCATGTACTGTATGTTGGTTAAGACAATAGGCTTTGGAGTTGAAAAAAATTGAATTTAACCTTCAGTACTGCAGTATAATTGCTGTGAGACTTGCAGAAATTACTAAGTCCATCTGATCTTCTGTTTCTTCATCTGTAAATATACAAGATCTGACTCTGTTAAAACGTTCCTAATCACATACATAGACATACACATGAAGAAGAATGCCAGGTTCTTATCATAAATGTATCCCATTTCTCTAAGTGGTGTATCTGGAAAAATCAACTGGAAATTTTTGCCTCTGTAAATTTAATGTTTAAAACTACATAGCCCCCAAAGATCATATAACATTTAAATTTTACAAAGAATATAAAATTGAAAAGTATCTACCTCTTTTGCTTGTTTCTAAGCCACCTAGATAATCTCCAAAAGGAACATCGAAATTTCGTAAGTGGGTTTCCAAATTTAGACGTGAATGTATTGACATTCTATTTGTGGATTTGCTCATGCAACTAAAATTATATTGTCCTAAAATTCTCTCTTAATATATCAGAAATCATTTCATGTTAGTATACTTAGAGCTATTGTTTTTTGAGCTGCATATTTTTTTCTTTTTAATTCATTAAAAGTGTTAGTTGCTCAGTCGCGTCTGGCTCTTTGTGATCCCATGGACTGTAGCCCCCACCAGGCTCCTCTGTCCATGAAATTCTCCAGGAAAGAATACTGGAGTGGGTAGCCATTCCCTTCTCCGGGGCATATTTCCAACCCAGGGATTGAAACTGCTCTCCTATATTGCAGGCAGAGTCTTTACCATCTGTGTCAGCAGGGAAGACTTTTGAATTCTTTAAAGGCAGATTCTTTACCAGCTGAGTCACAAGGGAAGCCCATTTTTGTATATAAGGGTAGAATAAATACCTGTAGCACAATTGTTGTCAAATTGTATGTATTTTTAATTTTAATAGATATTGCTTGTTTGTATTATAAATTTGGCAGTTCCATCTGTATCTCTTTGCTACGCCAATAGTAAACACTATCACTTTTTAAAAAATTTTGTCAATGTTGTAGGTATAAATGTTTCATTAATTAGAATGCATATAAAATATTCAAATTAGAAGACATGTAGATAACATAACAAACGACAAAGAATAACTTCTGTTGATGCTAAATTTTGACTGATATTTTGTATATACTCTTCAGTAATTTAAATATACCGGGCTTCCGCTGTGGCTCAGCTGGTAAAGAATCTGCCTGCAATGCGGGAGACCTTGGTTTGATCTTTGGGTTGTGAAGATCCCCTGGAGAAGGGAAAGGCTACCCACTATAATATTCTGGCCTGGAGAATTCCATGGAGTGTAAAGTCCATGGGGTCATAAAGAGTCGGACACGACTGAGCAACTTTCACTTTCTTTCACTTTCAGTTTAAATATACCACCTGCCCAGTATTACATTGCATGTATTTGGGCCATATTGGTTTGTATTGTATAGGAAAATATAATTCTCAAGAGTCATTCTAAAAATACCATCAATTTTTAAATGATAGTTTTTTCTGAAGTTTTAAGTAGTGTTTTTATAATATGAAATTGTTTAAATTACCTTTTCTTAAACACTAGCCTAAAATATATTATCGGGTTCCCAGGTGGTGCTAGTGGTAAAGAACCTACCAGGCAGTGCAGATAGAGGTAAGAAAGGTGGATTTGATCTCTGGGTTGGGAAGATCCCCTGCAGGAAGGCATGGCAACCCACTCCAGTATTCTTGCCTAGAGAATCTCATGGACTGAGGAGCCTGGCAGGCTGCAGTCCACAGGGTCATTCAGAGTTGGACATGACTGAATATATTGTCAGGATACATATTTGAGAAATTCGGTGCAAAATTTTTGAATACTTTATCTGTTGAAATTTTGTAGGAATGAAAGTTTGGTTCGCATGATTTTTTTTTAAAATTTTATTTTATTTTTAAACTTTACATAATTGTATTAGTTTTGCCAAATATCAAAATGAATCCACCACAGGTATACATGTGTTCCTCATATTTTCATTTGTAGTTGACTATTTGTTGAAAAACATTTTTTAAAAAAATCTTACAATGCACTTGGAGCACAGCATATGTGTGTGTGTATGTTAAATGTGTGTAGTGAGTACTGTTTGTATTGTTATATTTTTGACTTTCTAAATGAAATAGTAGAAAAGATTTCACTAATATCACCTATGTTTTCATGAAAGAGCATTCTAATTTAACAGAGTTATTCTACTAACAGATTGGAGTTGACATTCATGAAATTGAAATTTATTTCACTTGTGTATGAGATGAAAGTTTTAAGCAACTATTCCTGTAATTCTTTGACCTTGTTTATGCTCATGTACAAAAATAGTATTCTTTATAGCCAGGATGATTTCTGTAATTGAATTAGTCCCCTACTTCATTTTCCTTTTATTTTTTAAAAGTGAAATAGAGAGCTCAAATTTTTCTGTGTCTGTATCTCTCTTGACAAAAGAAGCTTAATATGAGCATTCTGAGGTGGGGATGGTATACATAGAGGGGATTGGTGATAAAGCTCATAGTGGCCAGCATACATGATATTTTTCTAATTTGCTTACAATTTGTATTTTATTCCATATTATCTCCTGGCTTTAAATGTGCTTCCACTCACATCATTGCATAAATCTGTTGCTTCAGTATTATGTACCACATTTGTTGGGTGACTATTCCTATCCTTGCCACAAATAAGTCCTGTGCACAGTTTGAGAAGGACTGGCATGTGTTGAGTTAAACGAGCAATTCACTGGATAATTGAACTGATTCAATCAAAGTCAAAAGACTTTACCCAAAAGGGTATAGAGCTAACATTTTTCCTACTAAATAATTAAATCAAACACAATTGATTTTATTTAAAATACAAGTATGCCTTGGAGATATTGTGGGTTTAGTTTCAGACCACCTCAATAAAGCAAATATCAAAATAAAGCAAGTTTCACTTGAAATGTTTTGTTTCTCAGTACATATCAAAGTTATGTTTACACCATGCAGTCGTCTCTTAACTGTGCAACAGTATTATGTCTAAAAAAACAATGCACATACCTGAGTTTAAAAATGTGTTGCTAAAAAATGCTAACCATCATCTGAGTCTTCAGTAAGTTCTAATCCTTTTGCTGATGGAGGGTCTTGCTTGATGTTGATGACTTCTGGCTTTGGTGATCAGGATAGTTGCTGAAAGTTGGGGTGGTTGTGGCAATTTAAAAAAATAAGACAGTGGTGCAGGTTGCCACAGTGACTGACTCTTCCTTTCATGAATGATTTCATGAAATCATTTTAGGGAATGATTTCTCTTAACATACGATGCCGTTTGATAGCATTTTGTCCATCTGCTAAGTCACTTCAGTCGTGTCTGACTCTGTGCGACCCCATAGACGGCAGCCCACCAGGCTCCCCCATCTCGGATTCTCCAGGCAAGAACACTGGAGTGGGTTGCCATTTCCTTCTTCAATGCATGAAAGTGAAAAGTGAAAGTGAAGTTGCTCAGTTTCACTCAGTCGCTCAGTTGTGTCTGACTCTTTGCGACCCCATGGACTGCAGCCTACCAGGCTCCTCCATCCATGGGATTTTCCAGGCAAGAGTACTGGAGTGGGGTGCCATTGCCTTCTCCAATTTTATCCATAGTAGAACTATTTCCAAAGTTAGAGTCAACCCTCTCAAACCCCGAAGCTGTGCTTTATCACTGGATATCATTGATTTTATGAAATATTCTAAATCCTTTGTGTTATTCCAGTAATTAAATTCACTGTCTTTGATGGTTGGGATTTGTGGTGCCCCAAAATGCTGATAATGGTGGCATCAAAGATCATTTATCACAGATCATTGTAGCAACTATAACATTGATAACAATGAAAAAGTTTGAAATATTGTGAGAATTACCAAAAACGTGACATAAAGACACAAAGTGAGCAAATGCTGTTGGGAATGGTACCAATAGACTTGCTTGACCTAGGGCTGCCACAGACTTTCATTTTGTTTTTTTAAAAAATAAATCACAGTTATCTGTGAAACACAGTAAAGTGGAACATGATAAAATGAGATATGACTATGCTCTTGAAACCCAATATGATATTTACCCTGTTTGGGCCAAACTTTGCACATTTCAATGAAGAGCAAAACAAAATAACTGCCTTTCTTAGATATTTGTCTTCAACTAGTTGCTCTGCCCTGGCGTTCCAAGATCATCTGTTGTGAGGATAAGGAGTGTTTGCTCTTCCCAGGCTGCTTCACACTTTGTCTAAGGGGAGTCTTAATCAGAAAGTAGACACTACTTGAAAACAACCACTGTTTGTCTGGGTTTTGAGTTCCCAAAGCCTGGTATCCTAAGGGAAAGAGCTGAAGCCACTATGGAGAGGAAAGAGGCGAGCCCATGGTTTCTTTTTTCCTCTGGTTCTGGGTCAAGGTTTAATTTGATGGGTGGGGAGTATGGGAAGGCGAAAGCTGTGCAGTGCACTAGACTTTGGGTTCCAGGATCCTTCCACTTCCCCCACCCCCATACCTACAGGCAGTTCTCTGGCCAGTTTGGCAGAGAAATACTGAACATCACAGATTCCAGGGAACCTGTGATCCTGGACAACAGACACAATTGCGGTAATGGGTTGACGGTGACCAGAGGGCCTCCCAGGTGTTCAGTCACCTGGAACATTTCTGGAAATGTTACCTTGAAGCTTGGCTTACACCCCAGAGATATCGTTGTAATCAGCCTGGGTGGGCAGACTATATGTACGCAGGCAGATGTGTGTATATGTAAGTGTAATTACTGTACAAATACATATACTTAGGGCTTCCCTGATAGCTCAGCTGGTAAAGAATCCACCTGTAATGCAGAAGACCCAGGTTCAATTCCTGGGTTGGGAAGATCCACTGGAGAAAGGGGTAGGTTACCCACTCCAGTATTCTTGGGCTTCCCTTGTGGCTCAGCTGGTAAAGAATCCGCCTGCAATGCGGGAGACCTGGGTTTGATCCCTGGGTTGGGAAGATCCCCTGGAGAAGAGAAAGGCTACCCACTCCAGTATTCTGGCCTGGAGAATTCCATGGACAGAGGAGTCCTGGGGGGCTACAGTCCATGGGGTTGCAAAGAGTTGGGCGTGACTGAAGTGACTTAGCATACAGGCACATATGCATATATTTTCAAGGTGAGTCTGATAATGGTCTTCACAACAGCTTTTGAGGTGTGTATTAATTTTCTCTTTCAGAGGATCTCAAACTTTAGCGTGCATTATAAAACAAAGATTGATGGGCCCACCCCTGAGTTTCTGATTCAGATCTGTGGAAGGGCCTGGGAATTTGCTAGTTTAACAAGTTCCCAGGTGCTTGCTGAGGCTATGAATTGGACACCACACATAAAGAGCTAGAATCAAAGAAGCTCAGAGACTTGAAGGGAAATAAGGACCTTTCCAAGTTCACACAGCTAGACAAGCTCAATCTTGAAATTGACATTCTAATTTTAAGTCCACTGTTTTGTTTTTATTTTTTAATTGAGACTATGTGTTAAACTTTGTAAAGTACTTTTGATCTATTATATCTCAAATGATGCTTGAAAGAACAGGGCTGATGGGGGATATTATTGTGTTATCATGGAGAAATTTAAACTCAGATTAATTGAAGTGACTTCTGCATGTCCATATAACAAGGAAATAAAGAATAGAAATTAATTGAGATACCTAATTTTCAAGTTGATGTTTTTCTAGTTTTATAAGTTGTTCTAATCAGCCAAAATGAAATGACCTCATACTTTTAGGTACTTTTCTTTTTATTTTTATAACATACAACAACTTTTTATTAATTACATTCTAAATGAATGGAGAGACATAGTATTAGAACTACTTACATGACAAAATTTGCATCAATATTTAAAATAAATCTTTTGGTCTTAATTTCAGTTTCTGTACTATTACAATAAATTAAATTTTTATAAATCTTCCCATAACATTCCCGAGAAATATGTTTATTTGGAAGATTTCCAACTTCTAAAATACCTCATTTGTGATAAAATGATAGGAAGTATAAAGGTTGCCTAATTTATTTAAAACATACAGAGTGTTTTTGAACATCCATGGGTAGATACAGATTGTTCTGTTTGAAACTATATTTGCTTCTAAACATTCAAATCATGCATTTCATATAGAAGAAATGTTTAAAGACCATCAGTTCAGGATCTAAGTTTTTACTTGGCGCTTTCCCCTTTTCTTTGGATTTGGCAGAACAAATAGTTATTCCTTTAAAAGACTGTTTCATCGCTATGCCTGCCTGAGGCTTCATCTTTCTACATACACTATAAAATGCACATTTGTCCCTTTCAAGGGACTCTATCTCTTTGCCAACATCTGCAGAACACTTCAGTGAAAGATATCCAATGGCTGCTCAGACTTCATCAGTTTAGAAGCTACCAGGAACTCAGCCAGACTGACAGCTGCTTCTTTACAGCATCAAAAGTAAGTCACACATACACACAATTATGAATCCAGAAAGGTGTTTAAATTTTGAGGACCCACAAGAAATATTTCTACATATAAAGTTTAAGCTAGCTGTGCATGTTACACAAAGTCTGTTTTAATATTTACAGCATAAATGAATAGATGTTACTTTGCCCCAAACAAAAATAGCAATGTCGAACAATAGCACACTCAGCTAGAAAGTGAATGAAGAAGACCCCAACCTAAGGCCTGAAACACAGTAAGCAAAGACTTTTGAGAAGAACGTAGCAGAAAGCTTTAACAGGGTAGAAATGCAGATGTATTTAATTTGAGTGAGGTGGGGGTCATTTTTAATGTTGAATTCTTGTTAATATTCTCAACCACAAAGAAACGGTTGGATTTTAAGAATTACCTATGCCTCTGGTTTAAGATCGGTTCTGTCTGGAGCTTAAATAATCCTCTCTGACCATGAATGCCTGGCAACTTGAACACTAGCAAATTGAGAATAGTATTCTCTCTACAGGGCTGGGGGAAGCATCGCTCTAACAGTTGTAATGATGAAGTAGACTAGCTCCTTGCCCAGCCATCTGCACTGAGCCTGAGAGCCTGCACGATACTGTCCCACCTAAGACCCCTTCCCTATCCCCACTGCCACCTGTGTCCATGAGGCTTCCACATTAATATCAGGTATTTTCTTACTGTCTTGGTTTCTGTGACGGGTCGACTCATTTATCCCTCTTAACTCCTTGTGGTCCTTTCATCATCTTCCCATCAGATTGTCAGCTTCTTAGGCACCAGTCCTAATTCTCTATCCTTTGCACTGTGCCAAACCTAGGAGAGTCTAGGCATGCAATAAACAACCAACAAGTGGGTGAAACAACGTTCAATTTTATTACAGTGGTCTGAAAATTTCCTGTGGCTTGAAACAGTCAGCTCACTGGTAGAAATATCTGGATTCTGTGAGGATCTAGTTCAACTGTCTCCATATTTTTTAAACAATTTCTGGAATAAAATTTTAAGGTGGGATTACTGAATGTTGGCAACAGGCAACTATTACTTCCTGCAGATAGAATGCCTTTGTTTCAATTGTTCCACCATAGAATAACCTGGATTAGTAATGAGGAAAATTGTTCATGTAAAATGTTTTAAACTTTCAAAAATATTCTATTTAAAATTGGTTAGCTTCAGAATTGTTCACTGATTGGAACATTCATATGAGCTAACAAAGTTTGTAGGAATTTCGTAATTTAATCAGAATAAGCAACTCAACCAAGGGCCCCAAGTAAAAACTATCAATGAGCCTATCAAATTACCCTAATCGGCCACTTATCTGGAGGGTTAGATTTAAAAGAAAAATCATTTAAGAACAATAGATACGATTTGTAAAATCACTAGAGCTGACAGATTCTGAGGCTTATCCTTAAGTCCTCCTTTTAGGCAAAGTTATTTTTATTTTGCTATCATTATTGTTCAAAACATCTTTCTTTCTAAAACCCTGAAAACTAATTTTTTTTTCTTCTTTCTTTTTTTTTTATTTAATTTTATTTTTAAACTTTACATAATTGTATTAGTTTTGCCAAATATCAAAATGAATCCGCCACAGGTATACATGTGTTCCCCATCCCGAACCCTCCTCCCTCCTCCCTCCCCATACCATCCCTCTGGGCCGTCCTAGTGCACCAGCCCCAAGCATCCAGCATCGTGCATCGAACCTGGACTGGCAACTTGTTTCCTACATGATATTTTACATGTTTCATTGCCATTCTCCCAAATCTTCCCACCCTCTCCCTCTCTCACAGAGTCCAAAAGACTGTTCTATACATCAGTGTCACTTTTGCTGTCTCATACACCGGGTTATTGTTACCCTCTTTCTAAATTCCATATATATGCATTAGTATACTGTATTGGTGTTTTTCCTTCTGGCTTACTTCACTCTGTATAATAGGCTCCAGTTTCATCCACCTCATTAGAACTGATTCAAATGTATTCTAATTTTTTAATTTATTTCATTCTCTGTCCCCTGCCTCCTTTCCATCTTTCCTCTCTACTTTCCTTCTTTTCTTCCTTAATATCCTTGTAGCCTGAACAACAGGATGAAAGTGTAAGAGGAGAGTAAAAAAACCACAACATTCAGAAAGCTAAGATCATGGCATCTGGTCCCATCACTTCATGGCAAATAGATGGGAAAACAGTGGAAACAGTGACAGATTTTATTTTTTGGGGCTCCAAAAAATGCAGATGGTGACTGCAGCCATGAAATTAAAAGACGCCTGCTCCTTGGAAGAAAAGCTATGACCAACCTAGGTAGCATATTAAAAAGCAGAGACATTACTTTGCTAACAAAGGTCCATCTAGTCAAAGCTATGGTTTTTCCAGTAGTCATATATGGATGTGAGATTTGGGCTATAAAGAAAGCTAAGCACCAAAGAATTGATGCTTTTGAACTGTGGTGGTGGAGAAGACTCTTCAGAGTCCCTTGACTACAAGGAGATCTAACCAGTCTATCCTAAAGGAGAGCAGTGCTGAATATTCATTGGAAGGACTGATGCTGAAGCTGAAACTCCAATACATTGGCCACCTGATGCGAACAACTGACTCATTGGAAAAGACCCTGATGCTGGGAAAGATTGAAGGTGGGAGGAGAAGGGGATGACAGAGGATGAGGTGGTTGTATGGCATCACTGACTTGAACATGAATTTGAGCAAACTCTGGGAGTTGGTGAAGGACAGGGATGTCTGACATGCTGTAGACCATGGGGTCTCAAAGAGTCGGACATGACTGAGCAACTGAACTGAACTCAAATGGGGCTAAAAATGCATGTCCAGTTTTTAGAACCTAGTTATTTCTTTTGGCAAAATAAAGAAACTTGAAGACCTTATTCTATGTTTTCTAGTATTTTTCTCTGTATCAAAAAAAATTAAGCAAAGTATGGTGAAAAGATGATAAGCATCGCTGACCAGAGAGGAAATCTAAATAATGCAATTTTGGCAATTCAGATCAGATTCTATTAATATTCTGTCACATAAGACAGACCACGCTATCCATTCCTTATCAAGGCTAAAATAAGATATATTAATTAGAGTCTGACAGCTGTAAACATTTATTAAAGAGCACAAAACAATAAAATACTGTGTGCTTCTATAAAGTTTCTCTGGATTCTAGTGGAAAAGTTTGAGGAAAGATGATAGATGACAGAAATTTTTCTAAACCTCAGGTAAATGTTGCTAGAGGGGAAGTATATACAAACATTCCAAATTGTGTTGAAATATGAACACAATTTCTTTTTTTCTTCAGCATATCCATGGCCGTTTCTCTAAATTCCCTTTCTGTCATGGAATGCTCTTTGATTTTCAGACATGTATTATGCAAAGCCAAGAATAGAGGCTTTCAGAAATCATTCATTCTCACAAACTTAACTTCAAAGTTCTTAACATATGATTGCTGTTGATTGAATTTATCTTGCAGAACAAGAAACTAAGATAGGAGTTGATTCAGCAAAGAATACTATGAAGTATTACTTTATGGAAAGCCATTAGCTAGGACTCTAAAGTATGAAGTAACATGAGAAATGCAAATGACAGCAATGTAATTAAGCTGTCAAATGTGATAGAGAAATTTATGTGAAAATGCATGTAGCCCCAGTATTCTCTGCTTCTTTTCCTTCTGGTTTTTAAGGCAACATCAAAACAGTTACTTCTGAGAATATTTATAACCTGTCATGAAAAAGGACTGAAGAGGAGGTAGCAATGTATCCCTGAAGGAAAATGTTAGTTTCAAAGCACCATTGATGTAAATATTGCCTCTTTTCTATTTTGTGAAATGGGTTGCTATGCTGATAAGTTTATTTGTGTTAGAAAATGGCATTAGAAACATGAGCAAATTTTTGTAATAGAAATATAGATGTGGTTTCATCTTTAATATAGGAGACATAAATCTTAACACAAAGATTGCTTTTTATGTGGTGAAATATGGAATAGTACAGTAACATCAAAAAGATACTTAAGAGGAAGTTTGATATGGTTGTAGGGAGACGGTGTTGAGAGAAGAGAGATTCTTGTAGAGAAATGTTGCTATTTCTGCTAAGCTGTGCGAAAAATTGGAACATGTTCAAATTTTTATTGTCACAGGCGTACAAAGCATTCTTACAAACACACCCAGAATGTCTTCTCATTGGTTTTCTTTTGGTTTTATATATACACTGAGATTATTTTATATATGAAGTGGAAAAATATCCCTGCAAAGGAAAAAAACGACTACAACAAAAATGTCCATTATATCATTCAAACTGAACTAATATAACACGGAATATGATATTCTAATCAGAGGGACTTATGCCTCACTAATGGGAGTTAAATATTATTAACAAAGATGAAAGAGGCAGTTTGCATAATAATGGATGTAGGAGAGAGGAAACGGATGGGTGTATCTATGTTATTTATTTAAAAAATAGAAAACTTTTTTTGGTTGAACCTAAGGGAATTTCATTTTAGCAAACCAATTTTTTTTTATGGAATGAATGCAAAATCTATAATTCCATGTGTTCACTAACAAACGCTCTAAATAATAGCGATTTTATAAGGTTATTATAAGTACAATATTATATGTATGACATATGTGATATGATTTCATATAATATGTAAAAGTGCACACAGAAAGCAGAATTGACTCCAAGCTTTAGAAGAAAATATTTCTCAGTATTCCTGGGTATATGAAATGCCCTTAATGCAGCAGCATGGCCAGTTGTAATAACAGAGAGCCTTGTTGTGGTTCTGTCTGTTACATGCCAGATCACATGTATTCATTGATTCTGTTTAGGTGATCAATGATTCTGTGTAGTTTCCAGAAGTAATAGTATATATTTATTTTGATAACAAAAACTGATTTTTTTTTTTTTTTTTAAAGATAGGGCAGAAGAAAGTAAGAAGGAAGGGAATGGGGAGATAGGGGAAGGAAGGAAGGAAGAAGAAATTTCATTTTTCCAACATGATGAAAACACAGACAAAAACACATGGATAATCTCCAGAATTCATTGGAAGGACTGACGCTGAGCTGAAACTCCAATACCTTGGCCACCTGATGCAAAGAACTGAATAAGACCCTGATGCTGGGAAGGACTGAAGGCGGGAGGAGAAGGGGATGAAAGAGGATGAGATGGTTGGATGGTATCACCAACTCAATGGACATGAGTTTGAGTAAATTCCTGGAGTTGGTGATGGACAGGGAGGCCCGGCATGCTGCAGTCCATGTGGTCGCAAAGAGTTGGACATAACTGACTGACTGTGGAGAAGGCAATGGCACCCCACTCCAGTACTCTTGCCTGGAAAATCCCATGGATGGAGGAGCCGGTGGGCTGCAGTCCATGGGGTTGCTAAGAGTCGGACATGACTGAGCGACTTTACTTTCACTTTTTACTTCCATGCATTGGAGAAGGAAATGGCAACCCACTCCAGTGTTCTTGCCTGGAGAATCCCAGGGATGGGAAAGCCTGGTGGGCTGCCATCTATGGGGTCGCACAGAGTCGGACATGACTGAA
>NW_011495085.1:2926447-2935365 GCF_000754665.1 Bison bison bison
TTTTTTTTTTTTTTTTTTTTTAATATAATTTATTCATTTGTGGCTGCACTGGGTCTTTGTTGCTGTGAACTCGCTTTCTGTAGTTGCGGCCAGCAGGGGCTACTGCCTGGTTGCAGTGCGCAGGCTTCTCATGCTGTGGAGCACAGGCTCTCGGGTGCACAGGCTTCAGTAATTGTGGCACATGGGCTTAATTGCCCTTGGCATGTAGGATCTTCCCGACCCAGGGATCGAACCTGTGTCTCCTGCATTGGCAGACAGATTCTTTACCACTGAGTCGCCAGGGAAGCCATGCATCTTCTGAATAAAGTGTGCAGGGCATGTGTGTTCACCCTTCCTACTGGGCACACATGCACAGAGAGATCATGCTAATATACTCATCCAAAGAGCCTTATAATATTTATAACTTTCATATATTTATGTGATTCTATGGCTCAGGACTGTAAATGAACAGCAGAGTTACTTTGAGGCTTTCCTAGCATTCTGGATTCACGTTAGTTGCTATACATGCATTTTTAATATCAGAACAGAGACAGCCAAAAACTTAAGTGCTGATTTGAAAAGTTTTTGTTAATTTAGGTCTGTATGTTCTGAAAACTCTCTGAAATTGAAAATTTGATATACTTTTATAAAGCATACTACTTTTTAGAGTGACATCAAATCAGTAAGAACCAGGTAATGAGCCTCCTGTAATTAATGCATTTTGTAGAGGTTTTCTTGGAAATATTTATTGAGTGATCAATATCCCATCTCTGACTGTTATGGTATTATTTATTATGAGCCTAAAACTAGTAACACGATTGACGTGAATTCCACACACAAAAAAATAGTAACAGGAGTCTTAGAACTTTCAGACAGTGTATTTGACATTTTAGGGAGAAAATGCTTAGTTGACTTAGAAAAAGTCAATCCAATTTCTCTGCTCTCTGTTCATTTTGTTTGTCTTCTAAGTGAGTCAAGATCAATAGGATCACCATGTTCATCTAAATCAGATTGGAGATATTGACCTGAAAATAGATAATTCCATTATCCTCATGGGCATGGTTTTACTATTTGTGTTATTGGTACTTACCAAGACTTCTTGGAATTTCTACTGAAATTTTGTGATAACTTGTGTTCAACTCAACAAGGGTTTCTTCAGTTCCTCCAATGGTGCCTAGATGGATTAAGTGGGAATGGGTGGTGGTAAAACTGTGTTGTCGAGTAATGTGAAGGAAAGGGTTACAAGAGAAACGCCAGGATTGCACCAGAGCTATGCAGACAGCACTGTCTGCAGCACACAAGGTCAGATGGCTCTCTTTGGGGTCCATAAGCAATTTTCAAAACAGTGGGATGTAGTTCTCAGCTCTTCAGCTTTTCCAGGCCTTTGAACTCTCCACCAAGATGGGAGGTACAGTCCTTGTGCTCTTTCTGGAAACGTGAGAATCTTTTGAAGCTGAGTTTGCTTGTAGTTAGTGCAAATGGCAAGAAAGAGAATTTAGTCAAACTATTTGCAGAAGGCTATGTAAAGAATTCCATGCAGGATTGATTTACTAGTTCTGGGGACTTCAGGAGACCTATTAGAAGATTTTAGAAAAATAGCTGAAGTTAGCTTGAGAGGAAGTAAGCAATAACCCATTGGGCAAATCACACAATTCTAAAAAGAACTTTTGTATCACAAGAGAAGGTTTTTTTTTTTTTTTTAATCTCATTTGTGTTTCCAGTCTGGAAAACCATTTTGATTTTGTTGTTTAAAAAAAAAAAGTTTCAAGCAAATCTATTTATATCAAGGTATGACTTATGGGCAACAACAGTAAAATGTGTCTTCTTGAATTTATTTTAGGTTCCTATATCCATGTGGCTTATTTTGGCAGCATCCAAGTCACAATCTCTACTCATACCAGTTTCAAAATTATGAACGTGGTAGATGTACCCCTCTTTGCATTTCTCAACATCACCTCTATTGTGCATTAATCATTAGTTCTCCTTTTACACATATGTTGGAGTTTTATATTTTAAGCTACAGATTTGGATACAGTATGTTACTGCCTTGTCCCCTTCATGGATCAAATAATTATTATCATTTGTATAATTTGGATGGTACTTCCAAGGCTATGTAGCTGACTCTAAAATGGCACAAAGCTAAATTTCAAGAATAACAAATTTTTCTGTACTTTAAATTCACCATTATTGTTCTAATCTCAAATTTTAAATATACTGTACTTTTTTTCCCCATAAATATTTTTCTGAGACTAGGTAGGAAAACTTTCTGTGATTGATTACTTGACAACTATTTACTTGGTTTGAAGTAGCCTTGGTATAATTCTAATATACTTCTATGAAACTGGGATTGTGAAAGTGTTCATCTGACCTGAGTTATTGTGAGAATTAGTCAAATAATTTATGCAAAGTGCATCTGCAAAATGTATTTGGTATGTTATCAGGAATCTGGCCTTTACTAGCATTTGTATTAGGGCTTCCCAGGTAGCTCAGTGGTAAAGAGTTCACCTGCCAATGCAGGAGCCACAGGAGACGTGGGTTCGATCCCTGGGTCGGGAAGATCCCCTGGAGGAGAAAATGGCAACCCACTCCAGTATTCTTACCTGGAAAATCCCATGGAGAGAGGAGGCCTGGCAGGCTACAGTCCATGGAGTCGCAAAGAACTGGACACGATTTAATGACTGAACACACACATAACATTTATATTGCACTTTATATGTTTATAAATTTGCTCATACATATTTTTTATTTTCTTAATAGCTTTATGAAGTGATTAAGATTTAATATGCCTATCCTGGGGCTTCCCTTGTGACTCAGTTGGTAAAGAATCCGCCTGCAATGTGGGAAACCTAGGTTAGATCCCTGGGTTGGGAAGATGCCCTGGAGAAGGGAATGGTTACCCATTCCAGTATTCTGGCCTGGAGAATTCCATGGACTATATAATCTTTGGGGTCGCAAAGAGTCAGACACGACTGAGTGACTTTCACTTTCACTTTTCATACCTATCCTGATCTGATAGAATAAGAACTTTTAAATTTCTTTATTTCTAGGGAATATGAGTAATCTTATAAAAATACATTTAATAAAACAAGACTCAAAGCAACATAACATAATTTTAAAGGTTACATATTAATTAGTAAGATACCTAGGGCCAGGCCTTAGGTGTCTTGAGTTTCAGTCTAATTTTTTATTCCATCTTGATTCCTTCCAGGTGGATGAGTCTCAGTGGATGTAACTGTGTTTTATCCTAAAACCATGAGAAAAATTATATAACCACAATTGAATTTTTATAAAATATTGTGACAAAAATTCTTATTTTGGAGAATTCCAGCGCTTAGGACTCCATACTCCACTGCCAGGGGCCCAGGTTGAATCTCTTGTCAGGGAACTAAGATCCTGCAAACCATACACGGCCACCAAAAAAAAAAAAAAAAAGATAAAACATTATCATTTTCATCCTTTGATCCCAATAAGTGCTTGAAAAATATTTTTATACGAAGTCTCCTTAATTATTAATGATTGTCTTTTAGTTGAAGGGGATAAAACATAAGACTTTCTTAATTTGCTATACATTAGTGAAGATCATACTCCTAGCTTATCTATAACATTTTTTTCCTGGAAATTTTTAATGTATTCAGTTAAAGGATCTCTTTTCTTTCCAATATGAAAATAATTTTCAGTGACAAACTGGATCTTAGTACTGTTTCCTGAATTCTTAGGGAGCATACACCTTACAGCCCATAGGCAACGATTTGGTGCTAATGTCATATGAAACTGCAAGATTAATGTGAAGTCCATAAAACAGATTATTTTTAATCTCTTGGTTGATTGCAGGGCAGAGGTTTACCTCCATTCTCTGCCACTTCTTTCAGCGTAGCATATAAACAGAAGTTCAGTGGATCACTAATTAGAACACAACCAGTGATAACAGTAAGTTAATTAGTTACGTGCTTTGCTGGCTACTCTTCTTGGCAGCAGATATAGCACCTGGGGCACGGAAAATAGAAAATGGCAAAGATATGGACAAAACAGGTCCCTGTCGCAGTTTAAAATAGACATCTCACTCTAGGCAGGAATGTCCTTAAACGTAACGATGCCTGGCACATGACAGAGGATTCATGAAAATGTAGATTTGAAGTGCTTTATGAGTGTCCTAAAGGGATTTCAATAATTCTAAGTAAGCAATATCTGTGGTGTACAAATAGAAAATACGTTCATTCATTTTCTTTTGGTCCATTTCAACCCGTTCTGTGGTTGGTTTTCTGCCCTTAGGCAGACTCAATGCCTATGTGTGTGTGTGTGTAGGAATTCGCTCACAGATAATCAACCACTCTCTGATTATGAGTGGTTCTATAAGAATTCCTCGGTTTAGTAATTATCACGTATAGTCCAGTGTGAGGATAAACTGCTTACGTTACTGAAGTTGAAATTTCCTCCCTCCCTCTGATGCTCCTTTGGGCTGGAAGACTGCCATGCGAAAAGGCAGCACAGTGCATCTCCAGCATGTTCCCATCAACAATTCCACTGCCCGCTCCCAGGGCCTTAGACTGCCCAAGACTCCTCCAGGACCCCAAAGGAGGAGAGGCAGGACATGGGCTCTTTGAACTTGAATTGATCTTCCATCGATGGGTTCTCCCTGGTTATGGCAAGTATGGACTCTTTTTCTTTTCTTTCCCTCCCTTCAAAACAAAACAGACTTTGCTGGAGATCTCATATCTGTGATTTCTTTGGGACAGTTACTTGTGAAGGGTTCCTTTATCTGGTCTCTTTAGATATGTCCTTGGGACATCTGCTAGGACTTCTCTAGTTTTTCTCTTCTGAGCTGTGTTGTCCCCACAAGCCAGCTGTCTTGAGTACGTAGAAGGTGAGGCCAGACTAGCACATTCTCTCTCTTTTTGACCCTTACTTTTCCATGGCTTATGCAAAATCATGTAGTTTTTGCTCCTATAAATTCAGGAGGAATAAAAACTTTCCTTTTCATTACTCAGCTGTGAAAGAAGCTGGCTTGTGGCAATCATCTCTTTTGCAAAGTCTCTGTTATCAGGTGTCTCCTTTTTTTTTTTTTTAATCTTAGCAGTGTAAAATGAACAGAAGAAAAGTTCATTTCTCATGCGTATGTTTGAAGGAACTAATGTTTTGTATATTAGGAAGGAAAATAGAAGTGCTTCCTAGTATGAAACTTTTCATTATTAGGTTTCTCTGACAGATGAAATGTTCACTGCTGAAGGGGAAACGGGAATGTTACGGTTCCCTTCACAATTATATAATCCCTCATGTTACAGACCTTCGGTCCCAAAGAGTAAGACGTGTCAACTGTCTTTCATAGAGTGTTCCCAGTAGCATTGTCTGCATTGTTCATGTTGCTGCTCACAGCAGGAAAAGGTCATTCTGTCAATGAGACCTTGTGCCTGTGAGCTCCAAATGTGAAGCGTGTTGTGCTTTAAGGCATATCCACCAGGGTTGCAATTAGGCTGAATTTGGATAGATGGGATGGTGTGCAGGGCAGGAAAAGAATATTCAACAGACATCATTTAAGTAAACACTGAAAATGGGGATATTTTTGTATTTTACTATCTGGAAATATTCTCTTAAGCAAAATTTGGCTAGTTCTTTGATTTTTGTGTTAAAAGATTAATAATAGGTTAATGGATCTTGATGTTTTTCTCCCCAGAGGACGATGATGTAGTAGATAATAAGAGGTCTGAAGGAGGATGTGTAGCGTGACCAGTAACAAGGCTAGGACCACCTAGTAGGTCTGGGTCTAAATTCTGGCCCAACCACTCGCAAACTTAAGTGTCAGGTGAGACACTTAAGCTATTTGCTATAAGACAAGTGGGATAAGACTGATTCATTAGGTTGTGATGAAAATGAATTAGAACAAATGAAACATTCTTGAGATATTGTAAGCATTTTGGGGTAGGGCACACTTTATTGATATTTATTTTTATCAGAATATAATTGCTTTACAATGTTGTTTTAGTTTCTGCTGTACAACAGAGTGAATCAATTGTATGTGTACATATATCCCCGCCGTCTCCCATCCTCCCCATCCCACCCATCTAGGTTACCACAGAGCACTGAGCTGAGGTCCTTGTGCTATAAGCAGCTGTTTTACACATGGTAGCATATTTAATAGATGATAGCTGTCACCATCACCATCATTACTTTAAAGGTTCACTAAGAAAAGATTCTGAGTTAATATCTGTTCTATCAATCCATGTATCTGTCTGTGTATCTACCTATTTATGTATCTATCATCTATTTCCAATATTAATAATAATTAATATTCAGCTCCAAAGGTATAAATTAGAGGTCAGACAGTGGTTATCTGTAGAACTGCATTTGTGTAATCTCAGGCAGCAAGGCTAAGAAATGCTTAAAGAACACTGAAAGATAGTTTAAATAGTTATGATTTTGGGGGGAGAAAGTAACAAAAAGAACAGTTATAGTAAGAGCTGCAAAGCCTTGAAAACTGTATATTTAGCAAACAAATTGACATAAAAATTTGAAATAAAATTCCCTCATGTACTAGTGTCAGCTTTTATGTCTTGAGACTTTACTCTGCTTTTCCTTATGCTTTGAATGTTTCAGTTATCAGAAATATCTGGTCATTAGCCACATTCCTGCTCCATGGACTGAAGACAAATCTAAGATTTCAATGAAAAATCACCTTATTTTTCTGCTAACTCTGATTAGACTTCATATACATTTCTTTCCATTGTGTGAAGATCTTTAAGCTCAAGGTATATATATATTTAAGAAAAATATGTTAACATACTTTAAAAATAATAGTTTATAGTTTGTAGTGTCAGACATTAAAACAAAACCAAATGATCATGGTCTGTTTATGAGTATCCTTGTGGATACTGGCCTGTTTAAAAAGGCATTAACATGGTTTATAGTCATAATTCAGTACAGTTCAGTTCAGTCACTCAGTCATGTCTGACTCTTTGTGACCCCATGGACTGCAGCTCGCCAGGCTTCCCTGTCCATTACCAACTCCCAGAGCTTGCTCAAATTCAAGTCCATCAAGTCAATGATGACATTCAACCATCTCATCCTCTGTTGTCCCCTTCTCCTCCTGCCTTCAATTTTTCCCAGCATCAGGGTCTTTTCCAATGAGTCAGTTCTTCGTATCACATGGCCAAAGTATTGGAGTTTCAGCTTTAGCATCAGTCCTTCCAATGAATATTCAGGACTGACTTCCTTTAGGATGGACTGGATGGATCTCCTTGCAGTCCAAGCTAATCTCAAGAGTCTTCTCCAACACCACAGTTCAAACGCATCAATTCTTTGGTGCTCAGCTCTTTTTATGGTCCCAAGTCTCACATCCATACATGACTACTAGAAAAACCATAGCTTTGACTATACGGACCTTTGTTGGCAAAGTAATATCTCTGCTTTTTAATATGCTGTCTAGGTTGGTCATATCTTTTCTTCCAAGGAGCAAACATCTTTTAATTTCATGGCTGCAGACACTATCTGCAGTGATTTTGGAGTCCAAAAAATAAAGTTTCTCACTGTTTCTATTGTTTCCCCATCTATTGCCATGAAGTGATGGGACCATATGCTATGATCTTAGTTTTCTGAAAATTATATTTTAAGCCAATTTTTTCACTCTCTTCTTTCACTTTCACCAAGAGGCTCTTTAGTTCTTTCTGCCATAAGGTGGTGTCATCTGCATATCTGAGGTTATTGATATTTTTCCTGACAGTCTTGATTACAGCTCGTGCTGCATCCAGCCTGGCATTTCTCATGATGTACTCTGCATATAAGTTAAATAATCAGGGTGACAATATACAGCCTTGATGTACTCCTTTCCCAATTTGGAACCAGTCTGTTGTTCCATGTCCAGTTCTAACTGTTGCTTCTTGACCTGTATACAGATTTTTCAGGAGGCAGGTCAGGTGGTCTGGTATTCCCATCTCTTTAAGAATTTTCCACAGTGTGTTGGGATCCACACAGTCAAAGACTTTGGTAGTCAATAAAGCAGAAGTAGATGTTTTTCTGGAACTCTATTGCTTTCTCGATGATCCGATGAATGTTGGCAATTTGATCTTTGGTTCTTCTGCCTTTGTTAAATCCAGCTTGAACATCTGGAAATTCACAGACAATTCATGTCTTATTGAAGCCTGGCTTGGAGGATTTTGAGCATTACTTTGCTAGCACGTGAGATGAATGCAATTGTGCAGTATTTTGAATATTCTCTGGCATTGCCTTTCTTTGAGATTGGAATGAAAACTGACCTTTTCCAGTTCTGTGGCCACTGCTGAGTTTTCCAAATTTGCTGGCATATTGATTTCAGCATCTTCACAGCATCATCTTTTAGGATTTGAAATAGCTCAACTGTAATTCCATCACCTATACTAGCTTTGTTTGTAGTGATGTTTTCTAAGACCCCCTTTGCTCTGCATTCCAGGGTGTCTGGCTCTAGGTGGGTGATCACAGCATCATGGTTATCTGGGTCATGAAGATCTTTTTTGTATAATTCTTCTATGTATTCTTGCCACCTCTTCTAAATATCTTCTGTTTCTGTTAGGTCCATACAATTTCTGGCCTTTATTGTGCCCATATTTGCATGAAATGTTACCTTGCTATCTCTAATTTTCTTGAAGAGATCTCTAGTCTTTCCCATTCTATTGTTTTCCTTTATTTGTTTGCATTGATCTTTGAGGCTGGCTTTCTTATCTCTCCTTGCCTTTCTTTGGAACTTTGCATTCAAATGGGTATATCTTTCCTTTTCTCCTTTGCCTTTAGCTTCTCTTCTTTTCTCAGCTATTTGTAAGGCCTCCTCAGACAACCATTTTGCCATTTTGCATTTCTTTGTCTTGGGGATGGTCTTGATCACTGCCTCCTGTACAGTGTCACAAACCTCCATCCATAGTTCTTCAGGCACTCTGTCTATCAGATCTAAACCCTTGAATCTATTTGTCACTTCTACT
>NW_011495085.1:2935636-2936683 GCF_000754665.1 Bison bison bison
AAATCATTTTGAATCATTTGGCTGTTATTATCTTTGATCTAAAAAATATTAAGTAGATTTTCTCCTTTAAATAAATTTCTTTGATATGGGAGATAACACACAGATGTGCTGTGATTACACTGAGAATACATGAATTCTCTTGTCCAGTTTATTTCAGATAATGTTTTAATTGAAGATTATTTGCCCAATGGGTAAGATATAAGCAGTTGAAAGTTGAGACCTCTAATAATTTTCTGAAAATGTTGTTACATAACATAGACGCAATGATGCAGGCAATATCTGAGACATTCCATGATGGATTCTATTCTCAGAAGTCCTTCTGAGAATAGAATAGAAACGAGGGGGCTAGACTATGCATGGATTTTTTAGAAAAGCACCATCACTTGATTGTTTTATGAGTGTAAATTTGATAAAATCAGATAATTTGCC
The DNA here is from genome assembly GCF_000754665.1 of Bison bison bison. NCBI lineage: Eukaryota > Metazoa > Chordata > Mammalia > Artiodactyla > Bovidae > Bison > Bison bison. The sequence goes on from NW_011495085.1 coordinate 2,936,066, forward strand.
TTGAATGTGTACAGTTTAGTGTACTTCAGTTATGCTTCAGTAAAGTTAAAAATAGTTACCATCAAGTGTGAGATAAAAAATTTTGGGGACCACGTGGATAAAGATAAAAGCTGTACTTCCTGCCACAACACAGGATAAGAAATAATTGAGTCTCCAATTGGAAGAGGAGGAGAAGGAATTTAGAAAAGAGTTTTTAATTTTTTAATTTTTCATTTTTTTAAAAAAACAAGTAAGCTAGCTGCTTCCTCTGCCTCTCATAATCTCTGTGGTGGGTGGCAGCGAAGAGAAGCTAGGAGTAGAAATGAGGAATCATTTATGTTGAAGAGAATAGGACATCCTGAGACATTGCTTTTTGGCTAGAGCTTGAAGGCAGAAGACTTGTAGAAAGGTCCAGCAACATTGACTTGAAGGACATAGCAAACAGGATGGAAATATATGTTTCTAACCTTAGATGTGCAAATGACACCACCCTTATGGCAGAAAGTGAAGAGGAACTAAAAAGCCTCTTGATGAAAGTGAAAGTGGAGAGTGAAAAACTTGGCTTAAAGCTCAACATTCAGAAAACAAAGATCATGGCATCCAGTCCCATCACTTTATGGGAAATAGATGGGGAAACAG
>NW_011495085.1:2936783-2949148 GCF_000754665.1 Bison bison bison
CTTGGCTTAAAGCTCAACATTCAGAAAACAAAGATCATGGCATCCAGTCCCATCACTTTATGGGAAATAGATGGGGAAACAGTGGAAACAGTGTCAGATTTTATTTTTGGGGGCTCCAAAGTCACTGCAGATGGTGACTGCAGCCATGAAATTAAAAGACGCTTACTCTTTGAAAGGAAAGTTATGACCAACATAGATAGTATATTGAAAAGCAGAGACATTACTTTGCCAACTAAGGTCCATCTAGTCAAGGCTATGGTTTTTCCATTGGTCATGTATGGATGTGAGAATTGGACTGTGAAGAAGCCTGAGCACCGAAGAATTGATGCTTTTAAACTGTGGTGTTGAAGAAGACTCTTGAGAGTCCCTTGGACTGCAAGGAGATCCAACCAGTCCATTCTGAAGGAGATCAGCCCTGGGATTTCTTTGGAAGGAATGATGCTAAAGCTGAAACTCCAATACTTTGGCCACGTCATGCGAAGAGTTGACTCATTGGAAAAGACTCTGATGCTGGGAGGGATTGGAGGCAGGAGAAAAAGGGGATGACAGAGGATGAGATGGCTGGATGGCATCACTGACTCGATGGACATGAGTCTGAGTGAACGCCAGGAATTGGTGATGGACAGGGAAGCCTGGTGTGCTACGATTCATGGGGTCTCAAACAGTTGGACACGACTGAGTGACTGAACTGAACTGAAGAAGCGTCACTCATGTCTGAGGATGGTACAGATTAAATGTGGACATTTCTGTGTGCCCAAGTAGTGAGGAGTAGGACAGGAGTAAGAGAATGGGCAAATCATATGAATACCATTTATGTGGAAGCAGGGCTAAACCACAGGCCTTCCTGGTGGCTCAGCTGGTAAAGAATCTGCCTGCAATGCGGGAGACCTGGGTTCCATCCCTGGGTTGAGAAGATTCTCTGCAGAAGGGAACGGCTACCCACTCCAGTATTCTGGCCCGGAGAATTCCATGGACTGTATAGTCCATGCGGTAGCGAAGAGTTGTACACAGCTGAGCGACTTTCACCTTCATACATAGAGCCAAACCACAGAGTCAGACATGACTGAGAGACTGAACATGCATGCACAGCTAAGCCTAAAAGTGAAAGCTATTTTGAGGGTCTGTGAGAAGTCTGGAGGTGTAACTATAGAAATGTTGCCACCCATTAGAGCCAGCAAGCACACAAAGAGAATGGAGTTCAAGTGTTTTCAACCAAGGACGATGGTAGAGAACAACTGTAGATCATGTGAACCTCACCATCACCCCTACGCCTATCATGCGTGACAGTCTGTAAACCTCACTTTTCAATTTTGAGGGGAAGGAAAAATTGCTTAAATGGAGTCATGTTAAAGTTTGAATTTTTGAGAATAATCCTAAATGGGCTCTCTACAAAAAATTTAAAATACTTTGAATTTTCTCTACTAATCTGAATTCTACGTAAAGAAATGAAGACAGAATCATTGCTGAATTCTGTGGACAGTTTTTAAGTATGAAAAATTCAGTCCTACTACCAATATTTTGATCTGGGAAAGAATTGGAGAATAGGGAAAGAAAACACAAACACACAAAAAAGCAAAACAAAATAAACAAGCACAAAAATTGCTCTATTGGTATGGGTACTAAAACAGTAATTTTTTTTACCTGCATCTGTATTAACCTATATATCTTAACCCTGAATAATTCATAGCAGTATTCTTGCTATGTTTGTAGTTTCGATTATATGAAATCAGATTTGAAACCAAAAATCTTATAAATTAATTTGCTTGTAATGAGAAAGTGAGATGAGAGAATGATATGTATTTGTTTCCACAAAAATCTACCACTAATAAAAATAGGAAGGAAAGAAGCAAATGTAGTGAAAACATCTATTTGAGAAATGGATTATTCATATCTGAGAATTCCATTGAAATTATGCTAAAATACTTTGAAAGTAATATTTTGATAATAAATCTTGTTTTGATTTTTATACTATATGTATATGTAAAGCTAGATTCATGTATATAGCTTTCTGTAAGTGTGTATATATAAATGTATATATATGAAGATTAATTTTTTTTTAAGATTAATTATTTTTTAAGTTTATGTTATGATACAGTACATTTAAGTTTTGCTTTAATAAACAACTCAATAATTACCAGCATTCTTTTGAGGGCTTCTTTTTTATCAACAAAATAAAAATCTAATGTGCACTAATATGGCTTCCCTGATAGCTTAGTTGGTAAAGAATCTGCCTGCAGTGCAGGAGACCCCGGTTTCCTGAGTTGGGAAGATCTGCTAGAGAAGGGATAGGCTGCCCACTGCAGTATTCTTGGGCTTCCCTTGTGGGTCAGTTGGTAAAGAATCCGCTTGCAATGTGGGAGACCTGGGTTGGAGACATGGGTTCATTCAATATCTGGGTTGGGAAGATCCCCTGGAGAAATGAAAGGCTATACATTCTAATATTCGAGCCTAGAGAATTCCATGGACTGTATAGTCCATCGGTCGCAAAGGGTGGGACATGACTGAGCGACTTTCACTTTCACACTGATATGATTAAATTAACATAAATCATTTAATAGATCTATACAAGAGTTTGAATTCTTTGGTAATCTTTTTTAAATCAAAGATGAGGAATTCACTGTTTATGTGTCCTTTTCTGCAAAAATTGTCTCTACATGACCCTTGCTTAGTTCCCTTAAGATTCACAGCTCCTATGTTTTGCAATTATTCAGGTTGTGAAGCTTTAAACCAGCTTAGGATTCTCTTAAATCATTCTGTCACCTTGGATCCACCCCTAATTTCTCACATTTATCCATTGATGTGCAGTCTTTCCAATATAAGTCCTTGGGAAATTCATGCTCAAATGTCTCCTTTTCTGCATCTCTCTCTTAATATAAAAATTTTCTGAAGTTTGCCATTTAAGTAAGTAAAGAGAAGTAAAGATCTGTTCACATGCTGATAATGACTTAAAAAAACGATATATTTATCTAAAATTCTTGTCTAAGCCTTATTATAGAAAATAAGTGAAATAAGTGTATTTCACTTTCTGTCTTCAGCAAATTTCTTTCTGTCTTCAGCAAATTCATTTACAAAGTTTAAATTTGCAAAGTTTAAATAATCAAAATCTGTTACTAAAGCACATTATTAATGTTAATGCTTTTTTCCCCCATATTTTTTTTTTTTTCTTCTTTCTGGTGACTGAGAGAGAATCTATGTTGATTGTCATCCTCAGTCATTTTATTAATTATGATTTCTAAAATTCTTTACCTGTGTTAATCTTTTGCTCAGTGATGTCCAGACAGATTTTTCTAAAAGCAGAAATATGTATTCCCTTAGTTAAAAACTGGGCTTCCCAGGTGGCGGTACTGGTAAAGAAGCTGCCGGCCAATGCAAGAGAAGTAAGGGAAATGGGATTGATCCCTGGGTCAGGAAGATCTCCTAGAGGAGGGAATGGCAACCCACTCCAGTATTCTTGCCTGGGAAATCCCATGGATGGAGCCTGGCAGCCTGAAGTCCATGGAGTTGCCAAGACTTGGGCATGACTGAAGCGACTTAGCATGCACGTAGTTAAAATATGACCTACTATATACCACAAATTCACCAAACGTTTAGAGAAGCACGGGCTGGAGAGCTGTTTGTTATGAAGGGATTCTAAAGTAGATCAGAAAAGGCTTGATTTTGTATGAATGGTATCATCCTCTCATATCCTGCTGAAGAAATCTTCTGCTTTTGACTTCACTCTCCTCTGTCCAGAACATTTAGGTACCTCTCTGCTTTCAAGGACAGGGCGTATTTTATTAATTCTTGTGTTTGGCTCATCAGACATGTTCCATAAATGTTGAGGGATGACTCAACAGACTCTTGAGAAAAAGAAGCAGAGTCATTACCAAAGGGTCTGGATCTGGGAGTGTCATGAAAGCTTGTTTACCCGGAGTGGAGAGAGATTTGGGTGTCTGAAGGCAAAGCACTTGTTGTTTTGCTTGAGGTCAGCCCTGGCTTTAGAAATGAATGGTGAAATTAGAGTGTGAACTCCGCTAGACTATTAATGTGTGGTGTTTCAATTACAACCAACAACTTGGTTAAGTAATAATGACAACCCCTAATTTACAAATGTGAATCCCTTATTTACAAATTTACAAAATCCCTAAATTACACATTTTACAGAAAATGAGACTATGAAACTTGCACAGAGTAGAGGTTGTAGAAGGGTCTTTCAGATTGTATTCATTCTTCCACTATGGGGTACTTCCACTTGTGTCCACTCACTAAGTGACAGGAAACCTCTTTTTATCTCTCTTGGGAAAGATCTCCAACATCCCTGACACTGATAAAATAATGCTGCTTACTATTTAGAAATTATTTTCATGTCATTTCATACACTTTAAATTATGTAACAAGTCAGTGAGATTAGCAAAGGGTGATTATTTCCATTTTGTATATGATGAGAATTAGATTGTGGAATATTAAGAGAATTATTCCAAATTCCAAATTATATTAAGAGAATTGACCAAGTTTATATGTTGACAGTAGATACTGGACTCTAATCATCTCGCTCTAAGTCCAGTGCTCTCCATGATAACAAGATAATTATAGTAATTAAAAAGTAACTGTTAGTTGTAGACTGTCTATTAATGAAGTGTTCTTATTCTGCAAATAGTCTTATAGGATAATCATATGTATGATTCTTAACTTTATGTTTGATTCCCTTCCCCTTCTCCTTCATCAGATATATTATCTAAATGCAACTAAATAGCTTGGCTGGCTAATGTCGCAACTTTTAACAGGAGGCAACTGATAGAATATTTATTGAATTACTACTTGTTTGCTTAAATAAAGATCTATACTTTCTACAGTCTATATAGTTGCCACAGTTTACAAAACTGTAAACACTCTACAGGACTTTTCAGACCTAAGCCAATTGACAGAAGTGAGTGACTGTGTTGCACTTAGGAAAAAAAAATGTTTCGAGATGACGCATAAGATTCCATTTGTTTGTAGTTGCTTCCCATACACAGAGTTATTAAAATTAAAGGCATAGGTACAGAAATATCTTAATTATATAGAAAAGGAGAAATGTGAAAAAAATCAGAAAAAGTTAGAGGTAAAATATTCATTTATGTATATTTAATTTAGAGTCTGCTGTGTTCTAGGCTGTGGTGCTAGATTATTATTTAAGCTTTATGCCATCTTAAAACAACATACATATTCTAATATTTTGCAAATAATGAAACTGAATCCCATTTATGTTATATGACCTTCCCAAGGCCCCTTAGGTGATGTTGGGACTATTAACCAAACCTAGGGTTTCTGATTTGCAAGACTTCATTTTGTTACATGTTTTATCATGTGATGGTGAGACATAATAGGTTGATTTTTAAAATTTTTTTCTGTTACTCACCCAATAAGTTGGACCTATTTGTGAATCTGAATCTTTTCCTCTTTCACTCCCTTCTGAAATATAAGCTCTTACTATTTTCTTCCTCTTGTCTGAGAGTGACTATGCCAAGTAAGGCTTACTCTTCTTTGCACTTTTTGCCATAAGCTGTTCTGTGATATTTCCTAAGACTTCATTCTTATACAGCTAAATTATACTGAATGAGGCAAACAAATTTATTTTGTCTCTTGCAGAAGAATATACAGTAAATACTGACAGAATTAATAGACCTGTCAACTGGCTGCTGAGTAAATGTGTGAGATATTCATGCCATTTTCTCTCTGAAAGTAGCATTTCTCATTGATTTATGGTTAAGCATATCACTAATAAGAAACTGTCAAATAAAAACACCCCAGCTGATAATTTAAGGAAATATTCAAAGCGAAAAGAAAGTCACTGGAGCTTCACAATTGCTGTAGTCATGGCTGGATGCACTTAAACTCAGAAGCATGCACAGATCTTATTGTTGTACCTGAGGTGATGTAGGGTGCACGGTACTGGCTGAACTCTGCACCGAGGAATAGAAGCTTCTGGGAGAAAGACACATTTCACACCTGAGCAGATTTTTGCAAATTGAAATTGGTGCTTCCTTCTGTCAAAGAATTCTGGTCCTGAAGGATTTATTTTTTCCAAAAATATCCCCTGAATGATTTCACATCTTGATTTTGAGTTCAGTTTCCTACAGAGGTTTTAAGGCTGTATTTTCATCGAGTTATTTATTTTCTTAATTTTATTTATTTAACATTTAGCACAGTTCTGAAGCCAATACCATGGAATATATATGTGAGTGTATATATATGCATATGTGTATAGATATGTATATATACATACACATATGTACAAACCCTGGAGGAGGGCATGGCAACCCACTCCAGTATTTATGCCTGGAGAATCCCATGAACAGAGAAGCCTGGCAGGCTATAGTCTATAAGGTCACAAAGGGTCAGACATGACTGACTTAGAGCATGCATGACTTAGCATGCATGCATGTACACATACAAACATACATGCTGGTAATACATATACATGCATCCATACACATGGGCACACAGTGCTAACCAGTAAGAAGAGGCCCTGTTCTTGCAATTCTTTTTATTTAAAGAACCACTTTACAAATTATTTATTTATTTATATAATTTTTGGTTGCTCTGGCCTTCATTGCTGTGTGTGGACTCTCTCTAGTTGCAGAGAGCTGGGGCTACTTTCCAGTTGGAGTGCGCTGGCTTCTCAGCGCAGTGGCTTCCTTGCTGCAGAGCACAGGCTCTAGGCACATGGGTTTCAGTAGCTGCAGCAGGAGGACTTTAGTAGTTGGGGTGCTTGGGTTCATTAGTTGTGGTACATGGGCTTAGTTGCTCTGTGGCATGTAGATCTTCCCAGACCAGGGATTGAACTTGTGTCCCCTGAATTGGCAGGCAGATTCTTATGCACTGTACCACCAGGAAAGCCCTGTAATTCTCAACTTGCAGAATTTATTTTAGTACTTCTGCTTCTATTCTTTAGGAAATAATTTTAGCAAACTCATTGCACTTAATAGCATTTCACATAGCTAATTGCTAACATTACCATAGAAGCTAAAATTAAATTTGAAGCTGTAAACAAATTGATCATTCTTATCCAAGTTTTTTCATATGTTAAAAGTATCTTGTAAATATTCTGAACTTGAAATCTAAGCTGTGCTTTAATTGAAAGAGTGATCGAAGAACTATAAGCATATACAGTAAGGCCTGAAAGCTAGTTTAAATAAAAATGGAAAGAAGATCTTTCCATTCTGTCAGTATTTACTGTATATTCTTCTGCAAGATCTTTTGCTCTGATCTTCATCTTCAAAATTATATTGGTAGCCAGAAGGCCATTTTCTTGGAATATCTTTCTAGCAGTGGAGGGCCAAGGCAAGAAAGAAGCAATGGAGAAAAACCGACTGCATGTTAATTAGTGAGACTTTTAGAGAAGTGCTCACTAGGCAAAAATCATAGTGATAAGTACTTCTCGATCTGGCTTTCATCCCAAACCTCTTAATGCAGTGATAGTACTGTGGCATGTGGGAACTGAATCTCAGATTATTTTGTAACCAAAAATACTCCCTTTATCACTACTTATGTACCCTTCCAAAGCTCTTAAACTTCAGATACTCGAGCCCCACCCTGCCATGGCACATTTCCTCCTTCTCTATCTCAAATCTTTGTTAAGGACCATCTCCACGTGTTGGATCTTTTCCCCTTTCTCTTATAATCATTGGACGTGACTAGTCTAATAAAAAGAGTTACATGATAAGGCATTGTTATATCAGATACCATATTGCCAACTTTATGGTAATTTTTAGTGTGAAGTTTTAACAATAATAAGTTGTTAGAAATTCAGACTGTAGATTTCCTTTCAAACACACTGCAGGGAAAATGAGGATTTTATATCAGCAGACTTGCATGTTAAAATATTGACATATTAATAAGCATAAATATTAGCATATTTTGAGGACAAATTTCAAAATAAACAAAGTCATACGTTGACAGATTTTCTCCTTCTTTTGTGTAACTGCTCCTGACCACACCCTTTTAGGTCCTCAATCCTCTTCCATAGTCTACATCCTCAGTACTGTTTCCTGGTCAAACCTGGTAATTCTGGGCAGCCCCATGTCGACCTTCTTTTGCCCACAGCCACCCAACTTCTCTCAAGTTAATGGTCTTGTTGCTGCCGTATTCCAAGGTGATTAAAGAAGATTTGTCCAGCAGACAGAGTCTGTCATGATGTCATGCAATCAGATCCATGCAGATCAAGGCAGGAGAGCAGGGCTGGGTGAGATTTGTGACTGGTAAGAAGTAGTTGTCATGGTAATGACAAGTGTGCTTGTAAGAGTGATGGTGATGTTCAGATAATTCAGTGTCAGACTATTGAAAATAGAGAGACATAAGCAGGAACTTTCATAGGAATAGAGAGGCATTTTCTGTACCATTTTGATATCCTATGACTGCATCCTTTATAATAATACTATACTACTAGATGATTTGTTTCTTTCAAAAAAGACAGTGGATTCCTTGAGTTCATGAACTGGGCTTTTGGTCTTTATATTCCTAGTGCTTACCTCACAATGTATGTGTGTATATATGTGTGTTAGTTGCTCAATTGCGTCTGACTCTTTGCAATCCTGTGTACTTGTAGCCTTCCAGGTTACTCTGTCCAAAGAATTCTCCAGGCAAGAATGCTGGAGTAGGTTGCCATTCCCTTCTCCAGGAAATTTGCCTGACCCAGGGACTGAATGCAGGTCTCCCGCATTGCAGGCAGATCCTTTACTGTCTGAACCACCAGTGAAGATGCTCAAGTAAATAGAGGAATTAAGACTTTAAAAAACCTTCTCTGCTGGAATAATTCTTTTACTCTGGACTCTTCAGAGCTGTTCCTTGGATTTCTGTCTGTAGACTTGACTGACGTCAGTAAGTCTCAAATGTTCTTGGTTTATAAATCATCAGTTATGCTGTGTGTGTACTAGGATGAGGGGATCTAGGGGAAAAGGAGTCTCAATTCACATGTTTAGATAAGTTCAAATCAGAGAAAGAAATTAGAGATTTGCCTCAAACCTGTTTTCCCTCTTCTTTCTACAGTTTTAGCTAAACCCTGTATTAAATAACTTCCTGCTTTATTATTGTTCAGTCGCTCAGTTGTGTCTGATTCTTTGAGATCCCATGGGCTGCAGCACATCAGGCTTCCCTGTCTTTCACTATCTCCTGGAGTTTGCTGAAACTTATGTCCACTGAGTCGATGACCCCATCCAACCATCTCATCCTCTGTCACCACCTTCTCCTCTTGCCTTCAATCTTTCCCAGCATCAAAGTCTTTTCCAATGAGATGGCTGTTTGCATCAGGTGGCCAAAGTATTGGAGCTTCAGCATCAGTCCATGAATATTCAGGGTTGATTTCCTTTAGGATAGACTGGTTTGATCTCCTTGCAGTCCAAGGGACTCTCGAGAGTCTTCTCCAACACCACAGTTCAAAAGCATCGGTTCTTTGGTGTTCAGCCTTCTTTGTGGTCCAACTATCATGTCCGTACAGGACTACTGGAAGAACCATAGCATGGTTTTGACTGTATGGACTTTTGTCAGCAAGGTGATGTATCTGCTTTTTAATATTCTGTCTAGGTTTGTCATAGCTCTTCTTCCAGGGGCAAGCATCTTTTAATTTTATGGCTGCAGTCGCCATACCCAGTGATTTTGGAGTCCAAGAAAATAAAGTCTGTTACTGGTCCCACTTTTTCCCTATCTATTTGCCATGACATGATGGGACTGGATGCTATGATCTTACTTTTTGAATGTTATGTCTTAAGCCAGCTTTTTCATTCTCCTCTTCCACCTTCATCACGATGCCCTTTAATTCCTCCTTGCTTTCTGCCATTAGGGTAATGTCATCTGTATATTGCAAGTTATTTATACTTCTCCTGGCAATCTTGATTCCAGTTTGTGCTTCATCAAGCCTGTCATTTCACATGATGTACTCTTCATGTAATTTAAATAAACAAAATGACAATGTACAGCCTTGTCATACTCCTTTCCCAATTTTGAACCAGTCCATTGTTACATGTGGGCTTCTATCTGTTGCTTCTTGACCTGCATACAGGTTTCTCAGGAGGCAGGTAAGGTGGCCTGGTATTCCTATTTCTTATTTTCCACAGTTTGTTGTGATCTGCACAGTCAACGGCTTTAGTGTAGTCAGTGAAATAGAAGTAGATGTTTTTTTGGAATTCTTTTGCTTTTTCTATGACTCAACAGATGCTGGCAATTTGTTCTTTGGTTCCTCTGCCTTTTCTAAATCCAGCTTGAACATCTGGAAGTTCTCACTACCTGTACTGTTGAAGCCTAGCTTGGAGAATTTTAAGCATTATATGGCTAGCATGTGAAATGAGTGCAATTGTGTGGTAGTTTGAGCATTCTTTCGCATTGCCCTTCTTTGGGATTGGAAAGAAATCTGACCTTTTCCAGTCCTGTGACCACTGCTGAGTTTTCCCAATTTGCTGGCCTACTGAGTGTAGCATTTTAACAGCATCATCTTTTAGGATTTGAAATAGCTCAGCTGGAATTCCATCACCTCCACTAGCCTTGTTCTTAGTAATGCTTCCTAAGGCCCACTGGACTGAGACATCACTGAGTGATGTCTGGCTCTAGGTAAGTGACCACACCGTTATTGTTATCTGTATTATAAAGGCTTTTTTATACAGTTCGGTATATTCTTGCTGCCTCTTCTTAATATCTTCTGCTTCTGTTAGGTCCTTGCCATTTCTGATGTTTATTGTGCCCATCTTTGCATGAAATGTTCCCTTGGTATCTCTGATTTTCTTGAAGAAATCTCTAGTCTTTCCCATCTATTGTTTTCCTCTATTTCTTTGCATTGTTCACTTAGGAAGGCTTTCTTGTCTTTCCTTTCTGTTCTGTGGAACTCTGCATTTAGATGGGTTGATCTTTGCCTCTCTCCTTTGCCTTTTGCTTGTCTTCTTTTCTCAGCTATTTGTAAGGCCTCCTCAGACAACCGTTTCATCTTCTTGCATTTCTTTTTCTTGGGGATGGTTTTTACCATGGCCTCCTGTACAATGTTATGAACCTCCGTCCATAGTTCTTCAGGCACTCTGTCTATCAGATCTAATCCCTTGAATCTATTTGTCATTTCCACTGTATAACCATAAAGGACTTGATTTATGTCATACGCGAATGGCCTAGTTGAATCAGCAACATGACATTTCTTATTCATTTTAAAAAATCACAGTAAAATACAGAGTTGAGTTCTGGAGACTGGAAACTAAGATCTGGTTTTTTTAACTCTATTGTGGTAATAAAAAAGTTTTCTTTAAGTCTTTGCTTCTTCTATTACACTATCTAGTTTTATCAATCTTCTATTTCTTTACACATTTATAAAGAAAAGCATATCATGATGTGTGTGGTGGAGAAAAGTAACCAAAAAATAGCCATCAAGGCCACTTTTGAATGTTGACAAATTGAGTGGTGAAGATAAGAGATAGGATACTAGTCTGTTTAAATTCCTTAATAAAACTGGATCCTAATTTTTTTTTAAATTATCAAATTGGATTTATTTGCCCCACTTACCTGAAATTAAAGACTTAAAAGACTAATTATAATTGAAAGATGTCATTGATATTTTCTAACATGCTTCTTGAGACTCAATATTGAAGATATTTGTTATTTATGTAACGTGTAACAATATTTATATGTTATTTATGTAAGAACTGGGACTGAGTAGAAACTACATTCATAGATAATATGTTTGATTAGTGACACACCTTCCTAACAATTTAAGATCTTGTGCACCTGTGTTGTTCTCATTAATATATTGCTATCAGATCAAATAAGTCGCTCAGTCATGTCCGACTCTTTGCGACCCCATGAATCTCAGCACACCAAGCCTCCCTGTCCATCACCAACTCCCGGAGTTCACTGAGACTCAGGTCCATCAAGTCAGTGATGTCATCCAGCCATCTCATCCTCTGTCGTCCCCTTCTCCTCTTGCCCCCAATCCCTCCCAGCATCAGAGTCTTTTCCAATGTGACTCTTCACATGAGGTGGTCAAAGTACTGGAGTTTCAGCTTTAGCATCATTCCTTCCAAAGAAATCCCAGGGCTGATCTCCTTCAGAATGGACTGGTTGGATCTCCTTGCAGTCCAAGGGACTCTCAAGAGTCTTCTCCAACACCACAGTTCAGAAGCATCAATTCTTCGGCACTCAGCCTTCTTCACAGTCCAACTCTCACATCCATACATGACCACAGGAAAAACCATAGCCTTGACTAGACAGACCTTTGTTGGCAAAGTAATGTCTCTGCTTTTGAATATGCTATCTAGATTGGTCATAACTTTCCTTCCAAAGAGTAAGTGTCTTTTAATTTCATGGCTGCAGTCACCATCTGTAGTGATTTTGGAGCCCAGAAAAATAAAGTCTGACACTGTTTCCACTGTTTCCCC
>NW_011495085.1:2949248-2953065 GCF_000754665.1 Bison bison bison
CCATCTATTTCCCATGAAGTGATGGGATTGGATGCCATGATCTTCGTTTTCTGAATGTTGAGCTTTAAGCCAACTTTTTCACTCTCCTCTTTCACTTTCATCAAAAGGCTTTTTAGTTCCTCTTCACTTTCTGCCATAAGGGTGGTGTCATCTGTATATCTGAGGTTATTGATATTTCTCCCGGCAATCTTGATTCAAGTTTGTGTTTCTTCCAGTCCAGCATTTCTCATGATGTACTCTGCATATAAGTTAAATAAACAGGGTGACAATATACAGCCTTGACGAATTCCTTTTCCTATTTGAAACCAGTCTGTTGTTCCATGTCCAGTTCTAACTGTTGCTTCCTGACCTGCATACAAATTTCTCAAGAGGCAGATCAGGTGGTCTGGTATTCCCATCTCTTTCAGAATTTTCCACAGTTTATTATGATCCACACAAAGGATCTGGCATAGTCCATAAAGCAGAAATAGATGCTTTTCTGGAACTCTCTTGCTTTTTCCATGATCCAGCAGATGTTGGCAATTTGATCTTTGGTTCCTCTGCCTTTTCTAAAACCAGCTTGAACATCAGAAATTTTCCTATAATTTTTGACCTAGGAATTTAAGATGCCAAGACCTTTCGTGGACTCTGAGAACATTATACTATTTTAACTCTATATAAAAGTGAAAGTGTTTGTTGCTCAGTCATCTCTGACTCTTTTAGACCCCATGGATGGTAGCTCACCATGCTCCTCTACCTATGGAATTTTCCAGGCAAGAATCCCAGAATGGATTGCCCTTTGCCTTCTCCAGAGGATCTTCCCACCCAGGGACTGAACTCGGGTCTCCTGCATTGCAGGAAGATTATTTACTGTCTGAGCCACCAGGGGAATCCAAAGTGCAATATTCATAGTCAGCTCTGGAGAGTAAAACAGGGGTAGTTTTTGCCAAAAATGAATAATGATTAGGTTACAGAAAATTGAAATATTCCTCTGTTTTGTTTATTGTATTTTAATTTTACTTAATGAAAGTATAGTTGATGTCCAATGTTGTTTTAATTTCTGTACAGTAAAGTTATTTAGTTATATGTATATACATATTCTTTTTCTTATTCTTTTCCATTATAGTTTTTTACAGGGTATTGATTATAGTTCCCTGAGCAGTACAGTGGGAAATTTTTGTTTATCTACTTTACATATAATAGTTTGTATCTGCTAATGCCAAATTCCTAATTTATCACTCCCTACTCTCCTCTTTCCCCTTTGTTAAATGTAAGGTTGTTTTCTATCTGTAGTTTAGTAGGTTTCTGTTTCATAAATAAGTCAAATGAACCTGTATTTCTGGTTTTATCAGAAAAGACAAAAACTTTAGATTTATGTGTCCATGAAAAACTGAGGGGAAAACAATCTACTTAAAAAAAAAAATCTTTGTCTCACTTTACTAATAAGTGAATATCAGATTTTTCCAGAAGATGTAAAAGATATTTTATCAAAGTACATTGGGTATTAGGGCAAAGAATGAATTAAAAGGGAGAGTTTTATTCAACTTGCTCCAGCATATTGGTGTCCTAAGAGACTTTTCCATTTATAGGGGAATCTATTCAAATGTATATGGATAGAAAGCAAAAGAGGAAGCAGAGGTGGTAACAAAATCCATTTGTCATGATTTTGGATTTTGGTAGGCTGGTCTTTGTTCTGTTCTATTCTTCCTCCTCCACCTCCTTACCATTCTCCTCCTCCTTTCTTCCCCTTTCCCTCCCCTACACGCCCCTCATCCTCTTTTAATTCTCTTTAACTTTTATTGAGTTCATTCCATTCATTACAAGTACTTTACACTGATAGCCTGTTAAAATTATACTAACTACCTTAAAAGAAGTTCCTTTGATATCTTTGCAAAACTGGTAGTTCATTAGGTCAGCAAATTGTGTCTACCCTATGGAAAAGTAATGTTTATAGTAAGATCTCCGCTTTGGCTCAGGCTTTTCGTTTCTTCTGGAGCTGTTTCTACAATCTTCTCCAGTAGCATATTGGGCACTTACTAACCTGTGGAGTTCATCTTTCAGTGTCATATCTTTTGGCCTTTTCATACTGTTCATGTGATACTCAAGGCAAGAATGCTGAAGTGGTTTGCCATTCCCTTCTTCAATGGACCACGTTTTGTCAGAACTTTCTACTTATGACCCATCTATCTTGGGTGGCCCTACATGGCATGGCTTATGGTTTCATTGAGTTAGACAAGGCTGTGGTCCATGTGACCAGATTGGTTAGTTTTCTGTGATTGTGGTTTTCATTCTGTCTGCCCTCTGATGGAGAAGGATAAGAGGCTTGTAGAAACTTCCTGATGGGAGGGACTAGCTGTGGGGAAAACTGGGTCTTGCCCTGGTGGCTAGGCTATGCCCAGTAAATCTTGAATCCAATTTTGCCAATGGGTGAGGCTGTGTTTCCTCCCTGTAGTTTGGCCTGAGGTGACCTCCTTCCAAGGGGTTTATGCCAGCTCACCTAGGCTCCCAGGACTGTTGTAGTCAGTGCCCTTGACCCTGTGGCAGGCCTCTGCCAGAGACTCTTGAAACTCACAGACAAGTCTGTTCATTCATTTGTGGGGTTACTGCTCCTTTCTCCTGGGTCTTGGTGTGCAGGAGGTTTTGTTGTGCCCTCCAAGAGTCTGTTTCCCCAGCCCTGTGGGAGTTCTGTAACCAAATCACACTGGCCTCCAAAGTCAAATTCCCTGGGGGTTCTCAGTCTCTTTGCTGAATCCCCAAGTTGAGAAATCTGTTGTGGGCCCTAGAACTTTTGCAACAGTGTGAGAAATTCTTTGGCATAATTGTTCTCCAGTTTATGGGTTGTCTTCTTGGTGGCTCTGTAGTGGAGCTAATGGCGACTTTCTCCAAGAGGACTGATGCTACATGCCACGCTTCCCAGGTCTGCTGCAGCCAGAACCCCTGTCCCCACAGCAGGTCACTGCTGACCCCTGCCTCCACAGAAGACACTCAGACATTCAAAGGCAGGTCTGCCTCAGTCTCCTGTGGAGGCCACTGTTCCTTTCCCTGGGTCCCAGTGCACACGAATTTTGTTTGTGCCCTCTAAGCTTCTCTAGTAGGTCTGCAATATAACTTTAACTGCATTGCACGTCTCCTACAGTCTTGTTGGAGCTCCCTTTTTGCACCTGGATGCAGGATATCTGTTTTTGGTGGGATCCAACATCCTCCTGTCAATGGTTATTCAGTAACTAGTTGCGATTTTGGTGTTCTCACAAGAGAAGATGAGCACATGTCCTTCTCCTCTGCCATCTTAAGAAAAACTTAAGAAAAAGTGAATTCCTATTCTCTAAAGAACAATATCGTATAGCAACCTGGAAAGTTAGGTCCATGAATCAAGGTAAATTGGAAGTGGTCAAACAGGAGATGCAAGAGTGAACGTTGACATTTTAGGAACTGGTGACTAACATGGACTGGAATGGTGAATTTAACTCAGATGACCATTATATGTTCTACTGTGGGCAGGAATCCCTTAGAAGAAATGAAGTAGCCCTCATAGTCAACAAAAGAGTCAGAAATGCAGTTCTTGGGTGCAGTCTCAAAAACAATAGAATGATCTCTGTTCATTTCCAAGGTAACCCATTCAGTATCACAGTAATCCAAGTCTATGCTCCAACCACTAATGCCTAAGAAGCTGAAGATGAACGGTTCTATGAAGACTTACAAGACTTATAAGACCTTCTAAAAACAACACAAAGATGTCCTTTTCATTATAGGAAACTGAAAAGCAAAAGTAGGAAATCAACAGATACCTATAGTAACAGGCAAGTTCAAACCCAAATGTAGCAGCATTTTGCCAGGAGAA
>NW_011495085.1:2953165-2953944 GCF_000754665.1 Bison bison bison
AGCTCTATACAGACAGCAAAATGAAGACCAGGGGCTGACTGTGGCTCAGATCATGAACTCCTTATTGCCAAATTCAGGCTTAAATTGAAGAAAGTAGGGAAAATCACTAACCCATTGGGGTAGGACCAAAATCAAATTCCTTATGATAATACAGTGGAAATGACAAATAGATTCAAGGGATTATATCTGACAGAGAGTGCCTGAAGGACCATTGATGGAGGTTCATAACATTGTACAACAGTGTGTATTCAAAACCATCCCAAAGAAAAAGAAATACAAAAGGCAAAATGGTTGTCTGAGGAAGCCTTACAAATAACTGAGAAAAGAAGAGAAGCTAAAGACAAAGGAGAAAAGGAAAGATATACGCATCTGAGTGCAGAGTTTCAAAGAATAGCAAGGAGAAATAAGAAAGCCTTCCTCAGTGATCAGTGCAAATAAATAGAGCAAAACAATAGAATGGGAAAGACTAGAGATCTCTTCAAGAGAGTTAGAGATACCAAGGGAACATTTCATGCAGAGATGGGCACAATAAAGGTCAGAAGCAGAAGATATTAAGAAGAGGTGGCAAGAATACACAGAAGAACTGTACAAAAAAGATTTTAATGACCCAGATAACCATGATGGTGTGATAAGTTACCTAGAGCCAGACATCTTGGAGTGCAAATTCAAGTGGACTTAAGAAGCATTAGTACGAACAAAGCCAGTGGGGTGATGGAATTCCAGCTGAGCCATTTCAAATCCTAAAAGATAATGCTCTTAAATTGCTGCACTTAGTATGC
>NW_011495085.1:2954044-2954595 GCF_000754665.1 Bison bison bison
TTTTGGAGTGCGAGTGTTAATTGGCTCAGTTGTGTAGTAACTTTTGCAATCCCATGGACTGTAGGCTGCCTAGCCTCCTCTGTCCATGGAATTCTCCAGGTAGTAGTATTGGAGTGGGTTGTCATCCCTTCTCTAGGGTATCTTCCTGACCCAGGGACTAAACCCAGGTCTTGTACTGCAGACAGGTTCTTTGCTATCTGAGCCACCAGGGAAGCTCCTCAGATATAAATTGTCTATTTTTAAGATCTCAGTTTAGTATAATATGATTGTAGGTTATTTTCTCTTTTACAGATTATTCTTTTGTTTGGTCATAGGTAATCTTGCTCAAAACATTTCCAATTTAGAGTCATAACTTTGCATTAAAAAATGTTGGAAGAATTCTGGTGATTTGTACTTTAAAAAATTTTTTTTAATCTCTTTTTATTTTTTTTAAATTTTATTTTATTTTTAAACTTTACAATATTGTATTAGTTTTGCCAAATATCGAAATGAATCTGCCACAGGTATACCCGCGTTCCCCATCCAGAACCCTCCTCCTTCCTCCCTCCCCC
>NW_011495085.1:2954695-2958692 GCF_000754665.1 Bison bison bison
TGTGATAAGTTACCTAGAGCCAGACATCTTGGACTGCAAATTCAAGTGGACTTAAGAAGCATTAGTGCGAACAAAGCCAGTGGGGTGATGGAATTCCAGCTGAGCCATTTCAAATCCTAAAAGATAATGCTCTTAAATTGCTGCACTAAGTATGCAGCAAATTTAGAAAACTCAGCTATGGCCACAGGACTGGAAAAGGTCAGTTTTCATTCAAACCCAAAGAAGGACAATGCCAAAGAATATTCAAACTACCACACAATTGCATACATTTCATATGCTAGCAAAGTAATGCTCAAAATTCTCTAAGCTAGGATTCAGGATGTGAACTGAGAACTCCCAGATGTTCAAAAAGGATTTAAAAAAGGCAGAGGAACCAAAGATCAAATTGCCGACATTTGCTGGATCATAGAAAAAACAAGGGAATTCCAAAAAAAACACATCGACTTCTGTTTCATTCACAATGTGAAAGACTTTGACTGTGTTGATCACAAAAAACTGTGCAAAATTCTTAAAGATAATGAATACCAGATAACCTTACCTGCCTCCTATGAAACCTGTATGCAGTCAAGAAGCAACAGTTAGAGCTGAACATTGAACAATGGACTGGTTCCAAACTGGAAAAGGAGAACAAGGCTGTGTATTGTCAGTGTGCTTATTTGACTTACATGCAGAGTACATCATGTGAAATCCTGGGCTGGATGAAGCACACACTGGAATCAAGATTGCCAGGAGAAACATCAGTCACCCCATATATGCAGATGACACCACCCTTATGGCAGAAAGTGAAGAGGAACTGATTAGCCTCTTGATGAAGGTAAAAGAGGAGAGTGAAAAAGCTGGCTGAAAACTCAACACTCAGAAAATTAAGATCATGTCATCTGGTCCCAACATATCACGGCAAATAGATGGGGAAACAATGGAAAACAGTGACAGACTTTATTTTCATGGGCTCCAAAATCACTGAAGATGGTGACTGCACCCATGAAATTAAGATACTTGCTCTTTAGAAGAAAAGCTAAGACAAACCTAGACAGTGTATTGAAAAGTAGAGACGTTACTTTGCCAACAAAGGTCTGTATAGTCAAAGCTGTGGTTTTCCCAGTAGTCGTGTATGGATGTTAAATTTGGGCCATAAAAAGCTGAGTGCTGAAGAATTGATGCTTTTGAACTGTGGTTGTGGAGAAGAGTCTTGAATGCCTTGGACAGTAGTAAGATCAAACAAGTCAATTCTAAAGGAAATTAATCCTGAATATTCATTGGAAGGACTGATGTTGAAGCTAAAGCTCCAGTACTTTGGCCACCTGATGCAAAGAACAGACTCATTGGAAAATACCCTGATGCTGGGAAAGATCGAAGGCAGGAGAAGTGTGTGATAGAGGGCGAGATGGTTGGATGGCATCACCAACTCAATGGACATGAGTTTAAGCATTCTCCTGGGGATAGTGAAGGACAGGGAAGCCTGGTGTGCTGCATTCCATGGGGTCACATAGAGCTGAACACAACTGAGCAACTGAACAATACTATAGTAAGATCTCATTTTGGAGTGCGAGTGTTAATTGCTCAGTTGTGTAGAATCTTTGCAATCCCATGGACTGTAGGCTGCCAGCCTCCTCTGTCCATGGAATTCTCCAGGTAGTAGTATTGGAGTGGGTTGTCATTCCCTTCTCTAGGGTATCTTCCTGACCCAGGGACTAAACCCAGGTCTTGTACTGCAGACAGGTTCTTTGCTATCTGAGCCACCAGGGAAGCTCCTCAGATATAAATTGTCTATTTTTAAGATCTCAGTTTAGTATAATATGATTGTAGGTTATTTTCTCTTTTACAGATTATTCTTTTGTTTGGTCATAGGTAATCTTGCTCAAAACATTTCCAATTTAGAGTCATAACTTTGCATTAAAAAATGTTGGAAGAATTCTGGTGATTTGTATTTAAAAAAATTTTTTTAATCTCTTTTTAATATGCCATATAAAACATGAAATTTTAATACCTTGCTTAATTAAATTTATAAATAAATCTCAACATATTTTAGGTATATTTGTTTGCTACCATATGGCACACAAATATAAAATGTATGTCATTAAAATAGATTACTCTTAGTATTGAAAATATGGCAGCCTATGTGTTTTTTTAATACTCAATACTTTTAGTAAATAAGATAGTATGTGTTGCAGATGTGTTTACACACAGACACACATACACACATCTTTGTTTTTGCTGATATCTTCTCTCTTCCTTATTCTTTACCCACATGTGACGTTTTCCTTTAACTTTCAGTTACTTCATATTACCCATCATCAGGCTGTGAGCTTATTAAGGGCAAGGATGTTGTATATTCAAACTTTACCATCAATGCCTAGCAGCATATCGGGCACACAGTAGGAGATAAGTAAATGCCATGTGGATTTGCACTCCTGTGTAGACTTAATGTAATAGATCCTATAAGGAGGCTTGCTTATTGTGCTTGAGGGGTAACTGAGCAAAATGTGAGAGAGTCACACAAGGGAAAAATCTGACCTCTGGGCACATGGTGGCTGTGGCAGCCCGTTTTTCTGAAGCAGCTTCGGTGAACATCCGCTCCCCATCTCACATGCCATGGGTTCTGAGCAGCAGGGCTGGAGCAGTGGCATTTCACCTGTTCTTGCCCAGCAGGCCAGCCAGTACTTTTGTCTGTTAACACACACATCAAGTCCTCTGGCCCCCTTAGAGATTCCTTAAGCTCCCTGGGGTATTTCTGTAGACACATTGTTGCCTAATTAGTAGCACTGGTTCTGTTGTTTGAAAACATGAGCACTAATCGATAATATCTCAGAATGCAGTAATGTGATTACAGCACATCTCTAGGCCACCCTAAGACTATGAACTACTGCACCTTTAATTGAAAGATGTGGGAGTATGGAGGAATGTATGAATGAGAGTGTGCGATTTATATTTTCACAAATTTTGTGTCAAATGGGTTTTAGTTCCGAAGTACATAAATGAAGTTATTTTGATATTGATTCAATATATTTCAATTGTAGACTGTAAATAGTAATACCTCATATTGCACTGCATTTTCAACATTTAAGTGCCTTCACATGTTACTGCATCTGATAATTTCAAAAATCCTAAAAAGAATAACTTACAACTTTCATGCTAATCAGAAGAAAATACAAACCTAGACATAGGTGCCTCATTCTTAACTCATGCTCTGTCTAAAGATTATTCTCTGTGTTCTTACTTAAACTATGGTTGGTCTTATGTATGTGGACATTATATGGCTTTGGTATCTACACTTATTTCTCCTTTTATTTAAGGGACAGAAGTATTGAGTCTCTGGGTATTTTTGTCTTGACTGACAGGAGGCATCTATAAATTGAATTATTAACTAGATGTGTCAAGTCATCTCTACTATGTGAAGATTGCAAAAGCACTTAGACATTATTCACATATTTAGTTTTCAGTATATTCCTTGAAAATTAAAAATATCTATTTTTAAATTTAGACCACTCTTCTTTACAGCATAAGAAAAATGATATTTAAATCTTATTTGGGCATAAAGTCTCATAAAAAATCCCTTGAATTTATTTCCCACTAACAGCGTCTTTAAGAGATTATAATATAACATAAAAACTTCACTAAGAAAATCTGCACTTATTGTTACAGAATCATAATAATGTTTCAACTATGGGAATAGAATTCTGTGCTTACCTGTGCAATATGCCATTTCTTGATAGTTTACCAAGAGCTTTTCAGAAGTTCTAAGTTCTAAATTTTGCATAAATTGTTTCTGTAACTTATGAATATACTGCAGAAACAAATGAAAATATAGAAAAAAGAATATGTGAGAAAATATCAGATTCTAGTAATATTTATTTATTTATTTATTTTTTTTTTAACTTCTTTATTAAGGTGGATACACATTCTCATATTAACAATTCTTGTGAACAAAAGCAACCAAAATAAGACGATAGTAAGATGTGCTTCACATAAAAACAATCAAGTGGCTAAGAGGAGATCT
>NW_011495085.1:2958792-2966810 GCF_000754665.1 Bison bison bison
TCCATTTGTGAAATAAGAACAAACATTAAGAAATGTGAAATCCAAATTGCATTCATTTTCACAATATCAATACTAAACTCAAGACAGCAACTTCATCAAATATAAATGTTTCAAAAGTAAAAGGCAATCTTAATTTTTTTTTTTTTTTATCCTATGAATAGGGTCTACTAGAATAGATTCTAGTAATATTTAAAGGTCTTGTATCTATTCATAAAGGGAAAAGAGGTGTTTATGACTAGTTCAGGTACTATTTGGAAAACCTACCATGATCACTCTTTATTTCTCAAGGTTCCACATACTAATTTTCAGGTTTGATCTGAGTGATGCTATTTTCAGAAAATCTGCTGATACTGAAATCATGCATATCGACTTCTGGATCATGCTTCTGAATAACTGGTTTCTCAGTTTAGTGAGGGACATTCAGAAGCACATTAATATTCTCATGTCACTAAGATGTGAATGATGCATTATCATGGTAATTTCACAAATGATGTCCTGGAGTGTTCAAAAGTTAATGCCATCCAGACAGGAATTAATTACATCCAAAAGGTTGTGAAATATTTAACTTGATTAGAAAGTACATTTAAATATATATTTACTTCTGGAAAACCATATGGAAACATATACCATTTATTAACAAAACCTATAATCAGACATCTTGAATTGACCTCATGTTAAACAATTTTGAAGAAATCTGCAAACGGTACCATTGAATTTTTACTGTTGATGTGACTTTAATCCTTTCCAGAGACTAGTTGAACCTTTTAATGGATAACATAAGAATTTTTATATTAACACATGGTCTTATAGGACATAGATGATATAGAAGCCTTGATTTACTCATGAATTCTGCTTACATTATGCTGTCATTTGGATAATTCAGAGAATTGAGGGGAGGTTGATGGTACATTGCAAATTTAATTTTTGAAATGTTTTATTTCATATCTTTTTAAAAGAACTGAATATAAGGGCTTATCATATGACAGAAATTAAAGCTCTAAATGCAGAGGGAGAGAAGCATTGCAAAGATATTGCTGCAACTATATTGGCCATTTTATTGTAGAGTAGTCTTTATCACTCTATATTATTAAAATATCATACTCTTAATTAGATTAATTATTTAGAGCAAAGCAATACCCAAACAAACAAACAGTGTTCACTGGCTCACAGTCTGGTACTGTGGCACAGGGGTGATAATGTGGGTAATTGCTTACTCTATACAGAAACAAATACGGAGATCCATTTGATGAGGTGGTATCTTTCAGGTAGATGAATCTGAGTAGAACACTGTTCATGTTCTCAGGATCATCATAAACTCTGTTTCCCTGTTCCCCTCTTCCTCACCCTGCATGCATGCATGCATGCTAAGTTGCTTAAATTGTGCTAAGACTGTGCGACCCTGTGGACTGTAGCCTTCCAGGCTTCTCTGTCCATGGGATTCTCCAGGCAAGAATACTGGAGTGGATTGCCATGCCCTCCTGCAGGAGATCTTCCTGACCCAGGGATCAAACCCACATCTCTTATGCCTCCTGCATTGGGAGGCGGGTTTGTTTTTTGTTTTGTTTTGTTTTACTTTCAGTGCCACCTGGAAAGCCCCTTCCTCACCCTATTACATACCTAAAACACGTCCACATCTTTTACATGGTTCACTGATGTCTATAAGTACGTGTTAGTCTCTTTGGGTAGAAGCTTTGTTTTTTCCTACTAAGTGGGTATTATTGGTAAAAAGTAGCACATTTTTTTTTTTTTTTCTATCAGGCTTTTTCCTATGCTTTCATGAGGGTATTAGAAACTCATGAGATGATGTGATGCAGGAGGATTATTTCTGAGGAGGGGACAAATGTTCCTGGAAGTATCAGTTTGAAGGATTTGGCACTGAGTAAGAAAAAAGTGAAGCAGGAAAATAGTAGGTGATAAAGAAATGATTCACGAATCTGTCTAAGAGTGTCTGGTTGTGGGAAGGAGAATGTCTGTGCTGGTTTTACTGTGGAGTGAATGAGAACATCCAACTGAAGATGCATTTCAAACAAGTATTTAGATTCACATTGCTTAATGAAACAGGGTTATGAGAACTATAAAAAAATAGTTAAGAGAAAAGAAATAAATAAAAAGGAGACCATGTAGGAAAATAAGCAAATTAGGTACATTGTATTTAAAAAATATCATTAGCAAATCTCATTATCTTATATACTGGCCATCAGAAGAAGTTGTAAAAGGATATAAAAACAGAATTAAGGTGGAAAACATGACAGTACTAACAAGAAACTTTTTCCAAATAAGCGGCCAAGTATTTTATTCA
The DNA here is from genome assembly GCF_000754665.1 of Bison bison bison. Classification (NCBI taxonomy): domain Eukaryota; kingdom Metazoa; phylum Chordata; class Mammalia; order Artiodactyla; family Bovidae; genus Bison; species Bison bison. The sequence continues at coordinate 2,961,092 of NW_011495085.1, forward strand.
GTCCTTTTTGTTCCTTATAATACTTGTACAGCCTTTCAAAACTTGAGCCAGTGAAAAAAGAAATAATAATCAATGTAACTAAGAACTTTTGACTCCTTCAGGCATTTTAAGAAAAATTTCTGACTCAGTGATATATTCTAAAGAGAATCTAAACCACAGCCTTGGCTTCTGTTTTTATACTGACTTTTAATGAATTCATTGTAAATCCATAAGGAAGCTGAGACCCAATTATATTTGTTAAAGAGAAGTGTTAGCTAAATAATTCATTGCTATCCACCTATACTTTCTCTCTTGCAGTTTCTAAATCCTGTCTAACCTTTGAACATATTCTTTCTGATTTCATTAACTTTTAACTTTCAGTGGTTCTTTAGTTGCTTCCCTGTGATGGTTCTCTGAGTGCAGGAAACATGTTCAAAGATGAATGTTCAGTGTGTAACTTAAAGTTTATCACGTGATGAATTATTTTAGAATTAAGATAATTAAAAATAGCATGTTAGTGGAGAAAAGCAGGACTAGATCAATCGAGAAATTTTTTTTCTTTAATATTTCTTGATCATTCAAATTAGTTACTTTAGTAGAGACTTAAATAAAACCCACCAAACTGGTGGACAGGTGAACAGACAGATATTGTGAATCCTCAGAGAAGCCAAATGCCCTTATAGGCAATAAGATCAGTTACTTAGATTTTCTTTAATCTCTTTTGAGCCATTCAAGTTTAACATCATTTTTTAGTGATTATTTGTTATATGCGCTTTCTTGTTAGGTTGCTCAATTTAAAATGAATACATGAAACATGAACATACTTGTAAAATATAGTAATAATGCTACATCTCTTTTTTTTGATGTTATGCATATTTCCCTTTCAGTTTTAATTATTGATATTCTACCTGTTCTTAAAATAGAAGAATATGTGGAAGCTATAGTTTTCAAGGTCTAATTACCTGTGAGAATGTAGTAAGGAGTGCAAGCAAGTAATGATACCAAATAAGCAATTCTACAACTGTTGCAAGTGTGATTAGCATGTGGCAAGAATATATGTGTTTAAAGCTGACTGTGTCATCTTCTTTCCTCAAGCCTTTTTGCTGTGATTATTTTTAATGTCACTTGAAATTCACTTGGCTCACTATTCTACTAGCTCAGGAATAAGTTTGAAAATGTTTAATAAAGTTTCTTACTTTAGATCTCTCAGGAATATGTACTAATTAGATTTGTGTTTGGGAAAAAGGGAGCGGAAAATGTTACAAGGCATCACAAAATAGTATACATTTATTCCTTGAAAAGCAACACAATTTGAAATATTAGAAAATGATCTATTGGCACAAAAAAGTAAAGACACCCTCAGAAATGACCATTTTATGGTCAAACTGATTGCTTTTGGAAGAGCAGATTCATCTTGTTGTTAGGTTAGAAGTGTGAATTATTCTTCCCAAGTCAGTTTTTGTCTCAGAATGTTGCATGTGGCTGATTTCAAGTTTATATATAGCCCTGGGCTGAAAGTTAAACCCCAAGGATTGTGACTTCAAATTTAAAGAGAACTGACACTTATTTTTTAAGAGACTCACATACTAATATCCATGAGAACAAAACTTACTAAATTAAAGGATCATCAAATTGACTTTTTGAATGTAACTTATGTATAAATCCTTTTGAAAATCAAAATTGGGATCTTATTCTAAAGGAAATAAAGTAATCCTTATTTTATATTATGATTTTAGAAATCCAGTTAGATTTTTAAAATATTTGTTACATAATATGTACAGGCTGGGCAGTGTGCTGAATCTTAATATTAATTTAATCAATATTTAACAAAATAACTACCATTTAGTTGGCATTTTGTCCACACTGAGAATAGAATAGTAACCAGATTAGACAATGTTATCAAATTTACTGAAGTTTAAGCACATGATTTCAAGTGGAAGTTGTTCAGTCACTCAGTCGTACCTGACTCTTTGTGTCCCCCAGGCACTACAGCACACCAGGCTTCCCTGTCCTTCACTAACTCTCAGAGTTTGCTCAAACTCATGTTCTTTGAATTGGTGATGCCATCCAAACATCTCATCCTCTTTTTTCCACTTCTCCTGCTGCCTTCAGTCTTTCCCAGCATCAGGGTCTTTTCCAGTGAGTTGGCTGTTCACATCAGGTAGCCAAATACTGGCGCTTCATTTTCAGCATCAGTTCCTCCAATGAATATTTGGGGCTGATTTCCTTTAAGGATTGACTAGTTTGATCCTCTAGTGGTCCAAGGGACTCTCAAGACTCTTCTACAGCACCATATTTCAAAAGCATCAATTCTTTGATGCTCAGCTTTCTTTATGGTCCAACTCTCACATCTGTACAGGACTACTGGAAAAACCATAGCTTTGACTAGACGGACCTTTGTCAGCAAAGTAAGGTCTCTGCTTTTTAATACACTGTCTAGGTATGTCTTGGCTTTGCTTCCAAGGAGGAAGTGTCTTTTAATTTCGTGGCTGCAGTCACCATCTACAGTAATTTTGGAGCCCAAGGAAATAAAGTCTCTCCATATTTCCATTTTTTTTCCATCTGTTTGCATGAAGTGATGGGACCAGATGCCATGATGAAGGTTGAGTTTTAAGCAACTTTTTCACTGTCCTCTTCCACCTTCATCAAGAAACTTTTTAGTTACTCTTTGCTTTCTGCTCTTAGGTTGGTATCATCTGCATATCTGAGGTTACTGATATTTATCCAGCAATCTTGATTCCAGTTTGTGCTTCATCTAGTCTAGCATTTCACATGATGTACTCTGCATATAAATTAATAAGTTGGGTGACAGTATACAATCGCGTTGTGCTCCTTTCCCAATTTTGAGCCAGCCCATTGTTCCATGTGAGATTCTAACTGTGGCTTCTTGACCTGTGTACAGGTTTCCCAGGAGCCAGGTAACGGGGTCTGATATTCCATTCTCTTTAAGAATTTTCCACAGTTTGTTGTGATCCACACAGTCAAAGGCTTTAGCATAGTCAATAAAGTAGAAGTTTTTTTATGGTCTAACAGATGTTGGCAATTTGAATTCTCCAACCTCTGCCTTTTCTAAATCCATCTTGAACATTTGGAAATTCTTGGTTCACATACTGTTGAAGCTTAGGGATGTTGAGCATGACCTTATTAGCATGAGAAATGAATGCAATTGTGTGATAATCTGAACATTTTTTGGCATTTCCCTTTTTTGGGTTGTAATGAAAACTGACTTTTTCTAGTCCAGTGGCCACTGCTGAGTTTTCTCAATTTGCTAGCATACTAAGTGCAGCAATTTAATAGCATTATCTTTTAGGATTTGAAATAGCTCAGCTAGAAATCCATCACCTTCACTGGCTTTGTTCATAGTGATGCTTCCTAAGCCCACTTGACTTTGCACTCTAAGATATCTGGCTCTAAGTGACTTATAACACCATAGTGATTATCTGGTTCATTAAAGTCTTTTTTGTATAGTTCTTCTGTGTATTCTTGCCACCGCTTAATATCTTCTGCTTCTCTCTTTTATTTTTCCCATCTCTGCATGAAATGTTCCCTTGGTATCCCTAATCTCTTGAAGAGATCTCTAGGCTTTCCCATTCCATTGTTCTCCTGTATTTCTTCACATTGATCACTGAGGAAGGCTTCTTATCTCTCCTTGGTATTCTTTGGAACTCTGCATTCAGATAGATATATCTTTCCTTTGCCTTTAGCTTCACTTCTTTTCTCAGCTATTTGTAAGGCCTCCTCAGACAACCATTTTGCCTTCTTGCATTTCTTTTTCTTGGGGAAGGTTTTGATCACTGCCTCCTATACAATGTTATGAACTTCTCTCCATTGTTCTTCAGGCACTCTTTCTATCATATCTAATCTCTTGAATCTATTTGCCACTTCCACTGGGGATTTGATTTAGGTTGTACCTGAATGGTCCACTGGAGAAGGGAATGGCAAACTACTTCAGTATTCTTTCCTTGAGAACCCCATGAACAGTATTAAAAGGCAAAAAGATAGAACAATGAAAGATGAACTCCCCAGGTTGGTAGGTGCCCAAAATGCTACTGGAGATCAGAGAAGAAGTAACTCCAGAAAAAATGAACGGATGGAGCCAAAGCAAAAACAACACCCAGTTGTGCATGTGACTGGTGATATAAGTACAATCCAAAGCTATAAGGAGCAATATTGCATAGGAACCTGGAATGTTATGTCCATGAATCAAGGCAAATTGGAAGTGGTCAAACAGGAGATGGCAAGAGTGAACATCAACGTTTTAGGAATCAGCGAACTAAAATGGACTGGAATGGGTGAATTTAACTCAGATGACCATGATATCTACTACTGTGCGAAAGAATCCCTTAAAAGAAATGGAGTAGCTATCACAGTCAACAAAAGAGTCCAGAATGCAATACTTGATGCAAATTCAAAAATGACAGAATGATCTCTGTTCATTTCCAAGGCAAACCATTCAATATCACAGTAATTCCAGTCTATGCCTTGACCAGTAATGCTGAGGAAGCTGCCATTGAATGACTCTATGAAGACCTACAAGACCTTCTAGAAATAACATCCAAAAAAGATGTCCTTTCCATTATAGGGGACTGGAATGCAAAGGTAAGAAGTCAATAAATACCTGGAGTAACAGGCAAATTTGGCCTTGGAGTACAGAATGAAGGAGGGCAAAGGCTAATAGGGTTTTGCCAAGATAATGCACTGGTCATAGCAAACACCCTCTTCCAACAACGCAAGAGAAGACTCTACACATGGACATCACCAGATGGTTGATACCATATTGATTATATTCTTTGCAGCCAAAGATGGAGAAGCTCTTTACAGTCAGCAAAAACAAGACTGTGGCTCAGGTCATGAACTTCGTATTGGCAAATTCAGACTTAAATTGAAGAAAGTAAGGAAAACTACTAGACCATTCATGTATCGCCTTCCTCCATGATCAGTGCAAACAAATAGAGGAAAACAATAGAATGGGAAAGACCAGAGATCTCTTCAAGAAAATTAGAGATACCAAAGGAACATTTCATGCAAAGATGGGCTTGATAAAGGACAGAAATGGTATGGACATAACAGAAGCATAAGGCATTAAGAAGAGTTGGCAAGAATACACAGAAGAACTATACAGAAAAGAACTTCATGACCCAGATAATCTCGATGGTGTGATCACTCACCTATAGCCAGACATCCTGGAAAGTGAAGTCAAGTGGGCCTTAGGAAGCATCACTATGAACAAAGCTAGTGGAAGTGATGGAATTCCAGTGGAGCTATTTCAAATCCTAAAAGATGAAGCTGTGAAACTGCTCAATATGCCAGCATTTAATATGCCAGCAAATTTGGAAAACTCAGCAGTAGCCACAGGACTGGAAAAGGTTAGTTTTCTTCCAATTCCAAAGAAAGGCAATGCCAAAGAATGTTCAAATTACCACACAATTGTACTCATATCACACACTAGTAAAGTAATGATTAAAATTCTCTTAATCCCACTTCAACAGCACATGAACCATGAAATTCCACATGTTCAAACAGGATTTAGAAAAGGCAGAGGAACCAAAGATCAAATTGCCAATGTCTGCTGGATCATCAAAAAAGCAAAAGAGTTCCAGAAAAACATCTACTTCTGCTTTATTGACTATGCCAAAGCCTTTGACTGTGTGGATCACAATAAACTGTGGAAAATTCTGAAAGAGATGGGAATACCAGACCACCTGACCTGCCTCCTGAGAAATTTGTAAGCAAGTCAGGA
>NW_011495085.1:2966910-2967350 GCF_000754665.1 Bison bison bison
CAGAGTACATCATGAGAAACACTGGGCTGGAGGAAGAACAAGCTGGAATCAAGATTGCCGGGAGAAATCTCAGTAACCTCAGATATGCAGATGACACCACCCTTATGGCAGAAAGTAAAGAAGAACTAAAGAACTTCTTGATGAAAGTGAAAGAGGAGAGTGGAAAAGTTGACTTAAAGCTCAATATTCAGAAAACTAAGACCATGGCATCCGGTCCCATCACATCAGATCAGATCAGATCAGTCACTCAGTCGTGTCCGACTCTTTGTGACCCCATGAATCGCAGCACGCCAGGCCTCCCTGTCCATCACCAACTCCTGGAGTTCACACAGACTCACGTCCATCAAGTCAGTGATGCCATCCAGCCATCTCATCCTCTGTCATCCCCTTCTCCCCCTGCCCCCAATCCCTCCCAGCATCAGAGTCTTTTCCAATGAGTC
>NW_011495085.1:2967887-2972428 GCF_000754665.1 Bison bison bison
TGTTGGCAAAGTAATGTCTCTGCTTTTGAACAGCTATCTAGGTTGGTCATAACCTTCCTTCCAAGGAGTAAGTGTCTTTTAATTTCATGGCTGCAGTCACCATCTGTAGTCATTTTGGAGCCCAGAAAAATAAAGTCTGACACTGTTTCCACTGTTTCCCCATCTATTTCCCATGAAGTTGTGGGACCGGATGCCATGATCTTCATTTTCTGAATATTGAGCTTTAAGCCAACTTTTTCACTCTCCACTTTCACTTTCTTCAAGAGGCTTTTGAGCTCCTCTTCACTTTCTGCCCTATCATGGCAAATAGAAACAATGGAAACAGTGAGAAACTTTATTTTCTTGGGCTCCAAAATCACTGCAGATGGTGACTGGAGCCATGAAATTAAGAGATGCCTGCTCCTTGTGTCTTGGACTGCAAGGAAATCCAACCAGTCCATCCTAAAGGAAATCAGTCCTGAATATTCACGGGAAGTACTGATGCTGAAGCTGAAACTCCAATACTTTGGCCACCTGATGCAAGTAATTGACTCGTTTGAAAGACCCTGATTCTGGGAAAGATTGAAGCTGAGAGAGAAGGGGACAACAGAGGATGAGATGGTTGGATGGCATTGCTGGCTCAATGGACATGAATTTGGGTAAACTCCAGGAGTTGGTGATCACAGGGAGGCCTGGTGTGCTGTAGTCCATGGCGTCACAAAGAGTTGGACACGACTGAGCTACTGAACTGAAGGGTCTAGTGGTTTTCCCTACTTTATTTACTTTATGTCTATATTCTGCAAAAATCTGAGCCACAGTCAGCTCCTGGTCTTGTTTTTCCTGACTGTGTATTATTTGCTACAAATAATATAATCAATCCAATTTTGTATTGACCATCTTGTGATGTTCATGTGCAGATTTGTCTTTTGTGTTGTTGAAATAGAGGGTTTTGGTATGAGCAGTGTGCCCTCTTGGCAAAACTCTGTTAGCTTTTACTCTGCTTCATTTTGTGCTCCAAGGCCAAACTTGCTGGTTACTCCAGGTATCTTTTGATTTCCTACTTTTGTATTCTCATCCCTTTGAGGAAAAGAACTTCTTTTTTTTTGGTGTTAATTCTAGAAAGCCTTCTAGGTTTTCATAGAATTGTTCAACTTCACTTCCTCAGCATTAGTGGTCAGGGCATAGACTTGGATTACTATAATTTTGAATAGTTTGCCTTGGAAATGAGCAGAGATCATTCTGTCATTTTTGAAACTGCACCCAAAAACTGCATTTTGGACTCTTTTGTTGACCATGTTTTCTAAGGGATTCTTGCCCACAGTTGTTGATATAATGGTCATCTAAATTAAATTTGCCCATTCCTATCCATTTTAATTTACCAATTCCTAAATTGTTGAAGTTCAATCTTGCCATTTCCTGTTTGACCACTTCCAATTTGCCTTGATTCATGGAACTAACATTCCAGGTTATTATACAATCTTGTTCTTTACAGCATTGGAGTTTATTTTCACCACCACACACATCCACAGCTGGGCATCATTTCCACTTTGGCTTGACCTCTTCATTCCTTCTGGAGCTACTTCTCTAGTAGCATATTGGACACCTACCAACCTGTGGGGTTCATCTTTCAGTGTCATATTGTTTTGCCTTTTCATACTCTTCATGGGGTTCTCAAGGCAAGAATGCTGAAGTAGTTTGCCCTTCTCTACTTCAGTGACCATGTTTTGACAGAATTCCCCACCATGACCCGTGTGTCATAGGTGGCTCTACATGGCACGGCTCATAGTTTCATTAAGTTACACCAAGTTGTGATCCACTTGATTGTTTTGGTCCATTTTCTGTGACTGTGGTTTTCATTCTGTCTGCTTTTTGGTGGATGAGGATAAGAGCCTTGCACAAGCTTCTTTATAGGAGCTACTGGCCGTGGGGAAAACTGGGTCTTGCTCTGGTGGGCAAGGCCATGCTCAGTAAATCATTAATTCAGTTTTCTGCTGATGAGTGGGGCTGTGTTCCCTCCTTGTATTTTGACCTAAGGCAAAACTATGGTAGGGCTAATAGTGACCTCCTCCAAGAGAACTTATGCCAGCATGCTGCACCTCCCAGGACTGCTGACGTCAGTGTCCCCAGCCCCACCACAAGCCACTGCTGACCCAACTAGAAATTAGGAAAAATATTTTAAAGTAAATTAAAAGGATGATGAAAGATACACAAGGTTATAGGAAAAAGTTTCCTTAGGAGATTTTATTCAAGCTATGATATGAAAGATTAGAAATAAGACCATAGGAATGAACATTCCCAAAGACAGAATGTTTGTACGAGGCTTGAGAATCTGGAACAAAGTAAGGGTGATGGACAGATATGACTGAGGAATGACCAGAGATGGAGTCTTGGCTATTACACTGTTAGTTATAGACCCTAATATATGATTACCTTCCATGTTAAATATCTCCCTTCAGATCTTCCACGGGCCCCTTACAATCAAAATATTGAAAGCAAAACTAAATATTGCCATGTTCCTCCTCCTTTATTCTTTATATCTGTAAATACAACCATGATATACCCTGATGTTGAAGCCCAAATCATTACTGCAAGTTCTCTCTGTCATAGGTCGTGAGGTTTACTCCATTCTGTCTCTTTAGCATCTCTGGACTAAGTTCTCTACTCCCCAACCTCCACCCTACCACCCCCCTCCCTCCACTCCCCCTTTTATCCCAGGCACTTGGAATAGTACAATCTCTTAACTATTCTTTGGTTGCTTTGTGGAGGACACAGTCAAACCCCTAGTGAAAATCTGGCTTAAATATACAGACTGATGATACCACAGGCATGCCGATAGGACACTAAAAGGGTTGTACCCACTTAATGAGTCTTCTAAGCTGAGAAACCCAGGTTCCAAGATGGGTACAAAAATGGCTTCAGGGAGCAGGGGGAGGAGATTGATGTGGAGTTTATCGTCCTTGAGGGGTGGGGCTAGGGGAATGGTTCCATACAAGAGTTTAAAAGTTTGCTTTGCTGGTTTGTACTTCTTGCTGACACCAAGGCAGCAGACATGAACTTTCTCCTCAACTTGCCCACTTGTGAGATAAACAGGGATCTTAAGGTTGTCGGTGGTGGAACATCAGAAATGGAGTCAAACTTTTTATTACATGGGTCCTCATGACTCAGTATTGAGCTCTTAAATTTACTCCTGTGTTTCAGTCTAAGGGACTCTTCTAAAATTTAGATTATTTCATATTTTTTTGTTTGAGTGTAACTCCATTCCTGATAGGGCACATGAGTAAATCTCCATTTCCTGATGATGGGAAAGATTGAAGGCAGGAGGAGAAGGGGACAACAGTAGATGAGACGGTTGGATGGTATCACTGACTCAGTGGACATGAGTTTGAGCAAGCTCCAGGAGATGGTGATGGACAGGGAAGCCTGGTGTGCTGCAGTCCATGGGGTCGCAAAGAGTCGGACACGACTGAGCGACTGAACTGAACTGATAACTCTATTGCCATATATGGAATTCTGAGTTTCTTAGAGTGGCATATAAGGTCCATCATTCTGGTGTTCTGCTCACATTTTCAAATTTTCTCTATTTCTACCTTCAGGCTCCATTTTCCAGCCACGTGGATTCACTGAAGCATCATAATGTGCCTAATTTCAAACTTCTGGATTTCTGTGGGTATTCTTACCAGTGTCTGAAGGACTATTCTCTGTTTTGGTCCCATAACCTACTTTTTCAGTTTTTAGTTTCAGGTTTACTGAGGTATAATTTACATGAAAATTTCACCCTTAAATTTTTTTAAGTTTATTTTTTTTAATTGGAGCATAATTGCTTTACAGTGTTGTTTTCATTTCTGCTGTAGAGCATTGTCATATGTATACATAGACCCCCTCCCTCCGGAGCCTCCCTCCCCCATCCCCATCCCCAATCCCATCCCTCAATGTCATCACAGGGCACCGAGATGAACTCCCAGAGTCATAAAAAGTGTGGTACATATATACAGTGGAATATTACTCAGGCAGACAAAGGAAAGAAATGTCACCCTTTTTGAGTGTTTAGCTCAGTGAAACATGACAAATGTATAGAGTGATATAGTTACTATAATCAAAATATAGAAAGTTTCACCCACAGCAAGTTGTCCTTTTATGCCACTTTGCAGTCAAAATACACCCTGTCACCATTTCCAGTCCATACCAATCTGATTTATATCCTTGTAGTTTTGCCTTTTCCATGATGTCTTATGAGTGGAATTATGGGGAAACAGTGGAAACAGTGTCAGACTTTATTTTTTGGGGCTCCAAAATCACTGCAGATGGTGACTTCAGCCATGAAATTAAAAGATGCTTACTCCTTGGAAGGAAAGTTATGACCAACATAGATAGCATATTCAAAAACAGACACATTACTTTGCCAACAAAGGTTTGTCTAGCCAAGGCTATGGTTTTTCCAGTGGTCATGTATGGATGTGAGAGTTGGACTGTGAAGAAAACTGAGCACCGAAGAATTGATGCTTTTGAACTGTGGTATTGGAGAAGACTCTTGAGAATCCCTTGGACTGCAAGGAGATCCAACC
>NW_011495085.1:2972528-2980587 GCF_000754665.1 Bison bison bison
AGGAGATCCAACCAGTCCATTCTGAAGGAGATCAGTCCTGGGTGTTCTTTGGAAGGAATGATGCTGAAGCTGAAACTCCAGTACTTTGGCCACCTCATGCGAAGAGTTGACTCATTGGAAAAGACTCTGATGCTGGGAGGGATTGGGGGCAGGAGGAAAAGGGGACTACAGAGGATGAGATGGCTGGATGGCATCACCGACTCAGTGGACATGAGTTTGAGTGAACTCTGGGAGTTGGTGATGGACAGGGAGGCCTGGCGTGCTGCAGTTCATGGGGTCGCAAAGAGTCGGACACGACTGAGAAACTGAACTGAACTGAACTGAACTGAACGCTTTATTTATAACATTTCCACTTAGCTTAATGTTTTTGAATTATGCTCAATAATTATCTTCCACATATTTGAATATATTCAATAGTTTGTTCCTTTTTATTGCTGAATAAATATTATGATGTAGATACACTGCAACGTGTCTATGCATTGACCATAGACATATGTGTTGTTTCCAGTTTAAGGCAATTACTAAATAAAGTTTCTGTAAATATTTTCAAATAGACCTTTTTGTGTGGGTATAAATTTTCATTTTTTAAGATAAGTAAATAGGAACAGGATTGCACATTTTATGGTGAGAATAGATTTAATTTTTAAAGAAAGTATAGAACTTTTCAATATGGTTGTACCATTTTAAATTCTTACCTGATATGTATGAAGTGTTCACTGGCTCAAATCCTTACACTGATGTTTTTAGTTGTTAAAAATATCCATTCTAGTAGGCAGATAGTACATTTTATTGCATTTTTAAAATAACTAATGATGATACATATCTTTTTATATGCTTATTTGCCATTAATATATCTTATTCCTTGATGTACTTCTTCATATGTTTTTGACCTTTATTTTAATTGAGTTGAGGATCTTATTATTGAATTGAATTGTCAGAGTTTTTTATGTTCTTAGAAAGATCCTTTGGCTCAGGCATGTCTGAGTCTGATAACTTTTGTTTGTCCTGTTCACCTGGCTTCAGTGGTCCTTTGCCTGCATCTGCTGCCCTACCCCAGCATTAGGAAGCTTTTGATTTTATTCCTCCACAGGAGGTAGTAGCTTGGGACCACAGAATATGGATTTTCCTGACTTTCTCTTAGTGACTTATTTTTTTGCATGGTATGTAAGAAGGACCTATGAAATGTTGGGGAGTTTGTGTTTTTGTACGATATAGAGGGAGGAAGGCACTCTTTCATATTGCTGTTTCTCCTGTCTTTCTCAGAATCATCAGTGGAGCACCTGGAGAAAGCTGGAGAATGAGTTCAAACACCTCATATATCTGGGCTCCTGAGAATTCTCAACCCTCGCTCCAGCCTAAACGTGGCATCTATAAATTTTTTAACAGTTAATTTTTTTTCTTCTACTGTGATACCATGGTGGCTGCTTCTTTCTTGCTGACCAAAGACTTGTGGGTAGAAGAAAGGTGAGCAGAGTAGATTCTGTTGCTCAGAAAATTCTATAGTTGAGGGTGGATAGGAAGAGATGATAAGGGGAAGTGTGGGTTATTTCTGTCTGTATAGACATCTTGATGTGTATTCTTAGTATAATTCCAATAGAGGAGTAGGACTGCTAGAAAGGTCTTTGTATAATTTTGAATCTCTTATTTTACCCAGGTAAATTCAGTATTTAAATTCTAAATCAAAAGTTTATTAAAATTTTTTTCACCGTTTACTTGAAGTTCACATTTAAACTCTTAACCCCTGAAAGTGAAGGAAAATAAAATGCCTAGTGCAATACTTTGTTCTGTTGAAAACTCAGGAATTTAATTGTTATTGCACTAACCAAATAAACATATTAAAAATTGAATTTATGTATTATATCTATATTGCATCATATACATTAAGTTTATAATTAGTAAACAGTGTATATATACAATTAAAGATATAAATTCATTAAAATGATATATTGGGTTAATTTTTCACTAAAGTCTACTAGGAATATGTATATTCTAAATGCTGAATCAAAATTTTTAAAAAATTCATTGACGATTCACCTCCTCTCTTTTCTTATGATGCACGGTCTTGAATCTCTTTGACTTTCAAGAGTTCAGCCAATCATTAAAGTGTCTCATAATTTTGAATGGGTTTGAGGGATTTCTTTTCCAAATTATCAGCTTCCTATTAGAAGTCATCTTCAAGTATATTTAACTTCTGTCCACACAGATCTGTTTCTTGTTTACAAAGATGTAAAAACCCAAGAGAATGTATTAAAAACAAGTAGGAAAGCCTGATTGCATGTAAGAGTCAACACATTTGACCTGGAAGAGAACAGAGAGCATATTAACAATTTGCTTCTTATTAAAAAAGATAAGAGCCAAAGCACCTCTCTGGTACTGTAAACTTAAAAGGTTAGTTATCAGCGCACCAGCCCCAAGCATCCAGTATGGGAGGGAGGAGGGAGGAGGGTTCAGGATGGGGAACACTTGTACACCTGTGGCAGATTCATTTTGATATATGGCAAAACCAATACAATATTGTAAACTTAAATAAAATAAAATAAAATAAATAAAATTAAAAAAAAAAAAGGATAGTTATCAGGACTATTGTGGAAATCTCCTCTAATTCCAACAACTCTCTTCTTCTTCCAGGATCTCTTTCCTCCTTTATGGATAGAATGCATGGGCAGCATATGAGCACTGGGCAGCTCTACTTTTATGTCACAAAGCATTCTCCATTCATCCCAGTTTTCCCCATCTTGCCTTTGGGTGGACTCCTGGACTATAACCCCATTTGTTTCTTCAAGGAAGTGTCAGTGGTGATCAAATAATGATCATATTTATCCAAGCCAGGCCAGATTTTAATTGTCTACAATAGCACACAACTATTCAGCTTTACTGAAAACTTGGGGGATAATTTAAAAATTATGACTTAGAAGGAGATGATTTGTTTAGACTATATATTATGTATAAGACTAATTGAGGCAAAAAGTGTGTTAAACATTCCGTAGGTTGTACCCCTCATACCCCTTAAGGCTCATTTCTCCCTAGGTTTTATCTCACTTGATATGGGCAAAAACCCTCTCTTTGGCTTGAGGCTTTGTGCTAGATCCATTTTATTTCCTCTTCCAGCAACTAAGGTCAAAATGGTTCCATTTACCCTGCTCTGGGGTGTGGGAGGTTGTGTGAGTGAGGATTGGCTGCAGCTGGACTGTCCACAGTGAGTTGTAGCACTCCGTGACCGAAAGAGCATTCCAGGGTGGGCTTGGTTATGCTGAGTTCAATTCCCTTCAACATCTGTGATACAGTGACTGTGAGGCAGAGAGTAAATGTTCTTCCTGATTCAGATGGAACCAGTTTAACTACGCAAACCCACAGGTCCAGGAACACAGCTGCCCCTCCCTACCATCAGTCTCACACACAAATACACACATCTCGAAACTAATCGTCCACCAGTTTACCATCTTGAGCAGTATGTTTTACTTGGGATATGCACAGCACAGATATGGGCAAAATAATCTTGCGTAATATGACAGACATTTTAGTTTTACTAGTTATATGTCCAGTATGCAGTATTCTTCCAGCTTTATTACTATGTGATACTTTACTATACATATATACTGTAAAATAATTATCACAATAAGGCACTTGGGGTCTTCAGTTTACATGTATCATCCTCCACCCGAATTACTGCCATGTTTCTCATCTAATCAAGAGTCTGTTCTCCACTCTCATTCTCCAGTAGTAATGAAACACAGGGAAGCAGCCAGGGAGAAGCCTTGCCCAGGCATCTTGTGGTGTGTTTATGTGGTCTGGGCACCAAGAGGTATATCCTTTCACAGGAGAAAAATTCTCAGCCATGAACTCAGGCACTCAACAGGCTCTGGTGCAGATTTATAGATTCAGTGGTATGGAAAGTAGGGGTAATACAAGTGGAAGAAGAGATTATAAATAAATCAAATTTGTGTCTCAAGTCCATTAATTCCTCTAGGTTAAGTTTCTGGTCAAGACTAACCAAAATTTTAAAGTAAAATATTCTTAGGAGTGTAAGGCTACCATATCTTTAATATAATTATGTCCAAGCAAATATAAATGTACACCTGATTAATCAGCTACATTCTTCTCATTTAAAAACATTTGCATTTAAGAAATTGCATTATTACTTTCAGTTCAGTTCAGTTCAGTCGCTCAGTCATCTCCAGCTCTTTGCGACCCCATGAATTGCAGCACGCCAGACCTCCCTGTCCATCACCAACTCCCAGAGTTCACTCAGACTCACATCCATCGAGTCAGTGATGCCATCCAGCCATCTCATCCTCTGTCATCCCCTTCTCCTCCTGCCCCCAATTCCTCCCAGCATCAGAGTCTTTTCCAATGAGTCAACTCTTCGCATAAAGTGGCCAAAGTACTGGAGTTTCAGCTTTAGCATCATTCCTTCCAAAGAACACCCAGGGCTGATGTCCTTTAGAATGGACTGGTTGGATCTCCTTGCAGTCCAAGGGATTCTCAAGAGTCTTCTCCAACACCACAGTTCAAAAGCATCAATTCTTTGGTACTCAGCCTTCTTCACAGTCCAACTCTCACAACCATACATAACTACTGGCAAAACCATAGCCTTGACTAGACAGACTTTTGTTGGCAAAGTAATGTCTTTGCTTTTGAATATGCTATCTATGTTGGTCATAACTTTCCTTCCAAGGAGTGTCTTTTAATTTCATGTCTGCAGTCACCATCTGCAGTGATTTTGGAGCCCAGAAAAATAAAGTCTGACACTGTTTCCCCATCTATTTGCCATAAAGTGATGGGACCAGATGCCATGATCTTTATTTTCTGAATGTTGAGCTTTAAGCCAAGTTTTTCACTCTCCTCTCTCACTTTCATCAAGAGGCTTTTTAGTTCCTCTTCACTTTCTGTCATAAGGGTGGTGTCATCTGAATATCTGAGGTTATTGATATTTCTCCTGGCAATCTTGATTCCAGCTTGTGCTTCTTCCAGCCCAGTGAACTTCATTTTGTTTAATTTAAGTTTTTTAAATGGCATAATTTTTTTTCTATTTATATTTATGGTCATCTATTTATTGTAAGTGCTACCAGTTTCCCTTAATGTAGTAATATGTAATTTGTCTTAAAAATAAATTTGCTCAAATATAAAAATTTTATTTGAATAAAAATACTAAATAATAATATAGACAAGTCAAGATGTGACCCAAAAGCATAAAGTTTGTTTGAAAATGATACCAACTTGAAAAGCAATGGCTTTAGGGGGAGAAAGGTTTAACGACTTAAAAGACTTTAAAGGTTTAAAGACTGCAAGACAGTCTGAGTAGAATTCTAAGCACAGTTGAAAGAGCACATTAACTGGTCCTGTAGGCCAGGCTACTGCTATGCTTCCAGACTTCTCATTTCAGAGGTGTCCACCCACTGAGGTTTACACAAGTCTGCAAAGTTACAGTATAATTGATTCTTGATATCTGTGTCATGTATCATTTTTAGCTATGATGTTTTCAAACTATTCTTTCCAGCAGTGTTGGAGAAAAAGTCATTGGATACATTGTTCATTTTATGTGAAAAAGTTTCCATTTTAGAGTAGGAAGAGTGATCTTTGAAACTAAACAGCTGTGGGTTTGAAATTCAAAATTTAGTTTTATATCAACTGTGAGGAAACTTGGGCAAGATTCTAAAACTTTCTGTGCTTTTCTGTGCTTCTTCTGTCTAAAATTAGAATAGTAATTCCACAGTAAGTTAAGAACATTAAATGAGAATATATATGCATGTGTATGTATGGGATACACATATATATGGCATCCTGACTTTGTTAACATGAAGAACAGAGTGGTTGTTGATATGTTATGATCATTTTATGAAAATGGTCTTAAAATGCAGCTCATAGAAAGAAGGAACTTCCTCTTCTTTTGTTAAGAAGAGAGTCAAATGGAGTAATCATAAAGTTTCTCTCAGTATGGAAATGTTGACCTTGCCATTTTTAAAGTTGAGCATGACCTAGGAAAATGAAAAATATGATAGAAATCCTTGCCAGAGAAATCATATGTGAAAATTCATTGCTTTCTAGTCAGGTGGATTTGGGGGCGGGGGAGGGTGGCGTTGAAGTAGCAATGCTGGGGGATTGCCTATGACACATGTCTCAGCCAAAGCTCTAAATGTGTTATGGGAAGTGAGGATGTCCAGTAACTTGGTGGCGGTGGGGTGGAGTCAGAAAGAATGATGACTGCTCTCTATGTGGGACACTGGGAGGAAGGTACAGGTGTGTCTTTTATCAACTTGAGTTTGGTAATACAGCAGCAGTGTTCAGGTGGATCAGACTGAGACGGTTTTCCTGCTTTCCTGTGACCAGCACAGGTTGACAGGATATGCAGAGTTTCCCTGTGCAACATTAAGCAGTTACAGAGAACTGGAGTCAGGATAAAGAGGCTGCCTTTCTTGCTTGACTTGGTGACTAGAGGCCGATGCTATGCATTATGAACTCTGCTGTGGTCTTATGTTACATCTCTAAGGTTACCTAGTGTGACCATAATGCCTTAACTGGCACTATTTCTGGGATGAGACAAGGATAACCTTTGACTAGCCATTGAGATTCTGGAAAACACTCAAGAATTCAAAACTCACTCTTTCCCATCACTTGAGGTTATGTAAATGGCACTCCTCCCATACACTCAGATGCTGTGTCTAAGGAGGTGAAGGAGGGAGGTGAGTCAGACACACTGAGCAGAAGCAAAAATCAAAGACTCTTCTTTTTGTTAAACAAAGTCTTTAAAATAGGACTGAGAAAAAGTTGAACTTTAAATTGGCTGACTCACAACATAGATGACTTAAGTGTGAAGATACTGATATAGTATTAATCGGCAAGCTTAAGTTTCTTCATTTCTAAAGGTAGAGAGTTGTGAGGAAAAGATGATTGGATCGGTTATGGAAAAAATACAGAACTACATTTTCTTTGCAAATCTGAATGATAGTGTGATTAAATTTTGACTACACCTGACATATCACAGTGCTAGATTTCTAACAATAAAATATTAATTTCCTTTACCCTATACCATGCTTAAAGAAACAAATGGTGACATTCTAATAAGAGTTTAACATGTCCACTCTGTAATTCATTAAGTCACACCTCATATATATCCTACTTGTAGTTTTTAAGTGCATAAAGTTAAGATTTTATAAATTGGAGACTGATAATAAAATGAGTCTTAATGGTTCCTCTGTAGATTTCTAATGTCAATGGACCTTTCACAGTAACAAGCAATCTCATCATGTTTCTTTCTTTCTTTTTTTTTTTCTCTTGGGAAAAGTTTAACTCCTTCCTGGGGAAATGAGGCTGAGAGGATCTGAAGTCTCCATCATAATCTCTTATCCTCATAGAGAGAGCAAATCTGAGAATGGTCTATCTATGATGAGACCCTGAGGACAGGCATACCTGGCTGGTGTTCTCTGAGCCACTGATCAAGCTGTGTTTAAGTTTCAGTTTTGTTAAACAATATATTCCTTTAATATATTAAAGGTGGTTTGGTCAGATATTCCATCATTTTTGTCTGAAAAAATCTGACTAATAACAGAAAACAAGAGCCATGGACAGAGTAAAGGGTCCACATAGTGTTTGGAAAGATGTCCAAATTGAGCTTAGAGGGCAGGGCCTTAAAACTGATACTTCTCTGAAACATGCTCATGGCAAGATGAGGGAGCCCAGGAGGTTTGTGCATTAGCCATGCTCCTTATCATCTCATTTAGATTTATACACATTGAAAGACAATTGAAATTGTTAATTATGAAAGAGTAAATGAGTCATCTTTGATGAAATGTATGGAAATTAAGCAGGCTGAGTTTCACTCAGTCGTACTCTGTCAACAAATAAAAGCATAGGCCTGTCCATTCACGTTTTAACATTAACCATGTTTTAATTGGTTCTTTACTTTTCATAAAAGTACCCCAATGTTCATAGCAGCACTGTTTACAATAGCCAGGACATGGAAGCAACCTAGATGTCCATCAGCAGATGAATGGATAAGAAAGCTGTGGTACATATACACAATGGAGTATTACTCAGCCATTAAAAAGAATACATTTGAATC
>NW_011495085.1:2980829-2982772 GCF_000754665.1 Bison bison bison
TTGATATATAACAAAACCAATACAATATTGTAAAGTTAAAAAATAAAATAAATATAAAAAATAATAATAAATAAAAAAATAAAAGTTATTGTTCTCCTCCTTAATTCCATTCTTTTCAATACTTTTACATTTCCTATTCTTCCTAAACCTGGCCTGCAAAAAGCACTTAGCTAAGAGATTTATTCTGTATTTGTTGGAGATCATTTTGAGACTAGTTATAAGCATCACTCTTGAAAGAAGTGGAGGGTGCAACCATATGCTAAATGTTCAGTATTTCCCCATTAAGGAAGGGAACAGAATGGCTTTTCAAATTCCTTCATTCTTCCCTCCATCTCAGCATTATGTGCTTCCATCCTAGGAGATTTAATGAAAATGCTAATTCAAAAGGATCCTTCCAATTAAGCAACTGAAGACAAGAAAACAATACCAAACACTTAAACTCTTTTTAAAATCAACTTTCATTCCTTCACTTCTTATTCTGTACTTTTTCCCCTAGGCTACTTTAGGAATGTCTATGACTTCACTAGTCATTGAGAAAATGACTTATAAAATTGTATCTCTAGCCCAGTGTTCTCCTCTAAGTTCCAAACTGATATAGCCGGAAGCTAACTGTTTTTATGTTTGATTTAATTTATTTTTGAAACCTTTTTATTTTGTATTGGAGTATAGCTGATTAACAATGGTTTGTGACAGTTTCAGGTGAATGGTGAAGGGACTCAGCCATGCATATTCATGTATCAATTATTCCCCAAACTCCCCTCCCATCCAGGCTGTCACATAACATTGAACAGAGTTCCCTGTGCTATACAATAGGTCCTTGTTGATTATCCATTCAAAATATAGTAGTGTGTACATATCAACCCCAAACTCCCTAACTATCCCTTCCCTCCCCATTCTTACCCCTGACAACCATAAGTTCATTATCTAAGACTGTGTCTGTTTCTGTTTGTAAGTTCATTTGTATCATTTCTTTTTAGATTCCACATATAAGGGATGTCCTACAATATTTCTCACTTACTTCACTTAGTATGACACTCTCTAAGCCCATCCATGTTGTTGCAAATGGCATTATTTCATACTTTTTAAATAACTGAGTAATATTCCTTTGTGTATGTATATACCACATCTTTTTTATCCATGCCTTTTTCAATAGACAATTAGGTTGCTTCCATGTCTTGGCTATTGTAAACAGGCCAGCAACTAATTTTATCTCTCTTTTTTAAAATATGTTAAAAGTAATCCAAAACTCAATGTGTCTAAAATTGAATTTATTACCAACCTCTTCTCAGTTCAGGAAATCAAGGGATACCTATACTATGCCCCTGATGCTGGGAAAGATTGAAGGTAAGAGGAGAAGGTGACAACAGAGAATGAAATGGTTGGATGGCATCACCAACTCGATGGACATGAGTTTGAGCAAGCTCTGGGAGTTGGTGATGGACAGGGAAGCCTGGCATGCTACAGTCCATGGAGTCACAAAGAGTTGGACACAACTGAGCCATTGAACTGAACTGATACTATCCCCCATGTTTAATCCATCACAGTCAAGTTCACCATTTATGTATCTTTCACATCTCTTTAGTTCTCTCTATCCTTGTAGCAGTGATCTGTTCAAAATACAAATATAATAATGCTACAACTATCTCCTTGCTCCACACATACTATGTTTAATCTATCCAATGTCTTCGTAAGGAAAGAGACCATGTGTGCTTTTGCTTGCTGTTGTATGCTCAGCAACTCAACAGTTCCTATCACATGTTAAGAAATGAGTAAATATTTAGGATATAAAAGAGAATCACTGGGATGACCCAGAGGGATGGTATGGGGAGGGAGGAGGGAGGAGGGTTCAGGATGGGGAACACATGTATACCTGTGGCGGATTCATTTTGATATTTGGCAAAACTAATACAATTATGTAAAGTTTAAAAATAAAATAAAATTTA
>NW_011495085.1:2982928-2987240 GCF_000754665.1 Bison bison bison
AAAAAAAAAAAAAAAAAAAAGAGAATCAAACTATTCATATGGAAATATGGGAAAGAATTAACTATGTATTCTGAAAGGTTCTGGCTGGAGATATAATGGGGAAAATTAGAAAACACTTCTGATAATATTTTGGATTACTTTATAGCACATGTTCACTCTCCTCCCCCTTCCACTGTGGTCAGGGTATACTTCTGGGATTCTTGACTTTGAGATCAGCCACATTACTTGCACTGTTTAAAGGGAATTTAGGAGACATGATATAAGCAGAAGGTTGAATTATGCATATGAGCTAATGTTTGCACCTCCATCAATGCCATGTGGAAGACTTTTCCTTGGGTGGCTATTGCACCTTCAGCCTCAGCTGAGTCTCTAGTAAAACTCACAGCTTCAACCCCATCCAGATCAGCTGACTCATGAACAATAACAAATTACTGTTCTAAGGTACTAGGTTTAGGGATTGTCCAAATAATTAACAATAGTTAAGTATTATAACTCCCATGACAGGGGCCTAAGTACAACTTAAAAAGCAAAACAGATGCTGTTTTGAATAGTGAAGTATTTGGGGTAGATCACTGGACAATGCTTACCAAGATGGCCTTGATGTTTCCCTCAGCTTGGCTAAACTTTAGACAGGTTTCATCCTGACTGTAGGTTCCTGACTTTTCTTAGAGCATCTACTTTAGAAAAGTTTCACTTATAAATACTTGCCCTGCCCCTTTGAGATGTAAACCTTCTCATAACCTCTGGCAGTATTGCAACCTAGGACTCTAGAAATGTAATCAAGAACGGTAGAACCCTATCTCCCAGTCTCTGTGGGAAGGTAGGAGACTAACTTTCATAAACACCAGTTAGCAAACACGAGTAGCCTGATTACATTAAACAAATTCTCCACTAATATATAACAATATTTAACTAATATATAACAATAGTACTTTTCCACAAGCTAACCCCAACAATTAAACACTTTCCTGCCTTTTATGTATTTCAACAGATTTAAATTAATTCTTTCCCTTATTGACTCTTATGGCAATACTCTTTTTAAATTGAAATATAGCTGACTTACAATATTATATTAATTTTAGATGTACGACATTGTTCTTCAGTATTCATATATATTGTGAAATGATCACCATGGTAAGTCTAATTAACATGTTACCCCACATAGTATTGTTGTCTCTGTATCATGTACATTGTGCTGCGTTGTTCTTAGTCACTCAGCTGTGTCTGACTCTTTGTAACCCCAAGGACTACAGCCTGCCAGGCTTCTCTTATCCATGGGATTCTCTAGGCATGGGTTGCCAAGCCCTCCTCCAGGGGAATCATCTCATCCCAGGGATTGAACCCAGGTCCCTGCCTTACAGGAAGCCCAAGAATACTGGAGTGGGTAGCCTATTGCTTCTATAGGGGAACTTCCTGACCCAGGAATTGAACTGGGGTCTCCTGCTTGCAGGCAGATTCTTTACCAGCTGAGCTACCAGGGAAGCCCATCATATACATTCAGTTCAGTTCAGTCGCTCAGTTGTGTCCGACTCTTTGCAACCCCATGAATCGCAGCACGCCAGGCTTCCCTGTCCATCACCAACTCCCAGAGTTCACTCAAACTCACGTCCATCGAGTCGGTAATGCCATCCAGCCATCTCATCCTCTGTTGTCCCCTTTTCCTCCTGTCCCCAAGCCCTCCCAGCATCAGAGTCTTTTCCAATGAGTCAACTCTTCCCATGAGGTTTAGCTTTAGCATCATTCCTTCCAAAGAACACCCAGGACTGATCTCCTTTAGAATGGACTGGATGGACCTCCTTGCAGTCCAAGGGACTCTCAAGAGTCTTCTCCAAAACCACAGTTAAAAAGCATCAATTCTTCAGTACTCAGCTTTCTTCACAGTCCAACTCTAACATCCATACATGACCACTGGAAAAACCATAGCCTTGACTAAACGGACCTTTGTTGGCAAAGTAATGTCTGTGCTTTTCAATATGCTATCTAGGTTGGTCATAACTTTCCTTCCAAGTAGTAAGGGTCCTTTAATTTCCTGGCTGCAATCACCATCTGCAGTGATTTTGGAGCCCCCAAAATAAAGTCTGACACTGTTTCCCCTATTTCCCTATCTATGTCCCATGAAGTGATAGGACCAGATACCATGATCTTCATTTACTGAATGTTGAGCTTTAAGCCAACTTTTTCACTCTCCCCTTTCACTTTCATCAAGAGGCTTTTTAGTTCCTCTTCACTTTCTGCCATAAGGGTGGTGTCATCTGCGTATCTGAGGTTAGTGATATTTCTCCCGGCAATCTTGATGCCAGCTTGTGCTTCTTCCAGCCCAGCGTTTCTCATGATGTACTCTGCATAGAAATTCAATAAGCAGGGTGACAATATACAGCCTTGACAAACTCATTTTCCTACTTGGAACCAGTCTGTGTTCCATGTTCAGTTCTAACTGTTGTTTCCTGACCTGTATACAGGTTTTCCAAGACGCAGGTCAGGTGGTCTGGTATTCCCATCTCTGTCAGAATTTTTCACAGTTTATTGTGATCTACACAGTCAAAGGTTTTGGCATAGTCAATAAAGCAGAAATAGATGTTTTTCTGGAACTCTCTTGCTTTTTTGATGATCCAGCGGATGTTGGCAATTTGATCTCTGTTTCCTCTGCCTTTTCTAAAAGCAGCTTGAACATTTGGAAGTTCATGGTTCACATATTGCTGAATCTTGGCTTGGAGAAATTTGAGCATTACACTACTAGCGTGTGAGATGAGTGCAATTGTGTGGTAGTTTGAGCATTCTTTGGCATTGCCTTTCTTTGGGATTGGAATGAATACTGACCATTTTCAGTCCTGTGGCCACTGCTGAGTTTTCCAAATTTGCTGGCATATTGAGTGCAACACTTTCACAGCATCATCTTTCAGGATTTGAAATAGCTCCACTGGAATTCCATCACCTCCATTGGCTTTGTTCATAGTGATACTTTCTAAAGCCCACTTGACTTCACATTCCAGGATGTCTGGCTCTAGGTGAGTGATCACACCATCAAAATTATCTGGGTCATGAAGTTCTTTTCTGTATAGTTCTTCTGTGTATTCTTGCCAACTCTTCTTAATGCCTTATGCTTCTGTTATGTCCATACCATTTCTGTCCTTTATCAAGCCCATCTTTGCATGAAATATTCCCTTGGTATCTCTAATTTTCTTGAAGAGATCTCTGTCTTTCCCATTCCTTTGTTTTCCTCTATTTCTTTGTATTGATCAATGAGGAAGACCTTCTTTTCTCTTCTTGCTATTCTTTGGAACTCTGCATTCAGATGCTTATATCTTTCCTTTTCTCCTTTGCTTTACGCTTCTCTTCTTTTCACAGCTATTTGTAAGGCCTCCTCAGACAGCCATTTTGCTTTTTTGCATTTCTTTTCCATGGGGATTATCTTGATCCCTGTCTCCTGTACAGTGTCACGAACCTCCGACCGTAGTTCATCAGGCAGTCTATCTATCAGATCTAGTCCCTTAAATCTATTTCTCACTTCCACTGTATAATCATAAGGGATTTGATTTAGGTCATACCTGAATGGTCTAGTGGTTTTCCCTACTTTCTTCAATTTCAGTCTGAATTTGGCAATAAGGAGTTCATGATCTGAGCCACAGTCAGGTCCTGGTCTTGTTTTTGTTGACTGTATACACCTTCTCCATCTTTGGCTGCAAAAAATATATCAATCTGCTTTCAGACCATCTGGTGATGTCCATCTAGTCAAGGATATGGTTTTTCCAGTGGTCATGTGTGGATGTGAGAGTTGGACTGTGAAGAAAGCTGAGCACCAAAGAATTGATGCTTTTGAACTGTAGTGTTGGAGAAGACTCTTGAGAGTCACTTGGACTGCAAGGAGATCCATACCAGTCCATTCTGAAGGAGATAAGCCCTGGGTGTTCTTTGGAAGGAATGATGCTAAAGCTGAAACTCCAGTACTTTGGCCACCTCATGTGAAGAGTTGACTCATTGGAAAAGACTCTGATGCTGGGAGGGATTGGGGGCAGGAGGAGAAGGGGGCGACAGTGGATGAGATGACTGGATGGCATTACCGACTCGATGGACGTGATTCTGAGTGAACTCTGGGAGTTGGTGATGGACAGGGAGGCCTGGCGTGCTGCGATTCATTAGGTCACAAAGAGTCAGACAAGACTGAGCGACTGAACTGACTGGCTGACTGAGTGAACCGTCTAGTGGTTTTCCCTACTTTCTTCAATTTAACTCTGAATTTGGCAATAAGGAGCTCATGGTCTGAGCCACAGTCAGCTCCCAGTCTTTTTTTATTTTTTTTTTTTTTGCTGAGTGC
>NW_011495085.1:2988088-2990238 GCF_000754665.1 Bison bison bison
ACATTACATTCCCTTACTTATGATCTGAAGTTTGTACCTCTTAAGACCCTTAACTTATTTTGCCCAATCCTCCTTTCAGACAACCACCATTTTCCCCCCCATATCTATGAGTGTTTCTGTTTTGTTTTGTTTGCTTTAGATTTCGCATGTAAGTGAAATAGGTCTTTTGCTATGAACTTTCTTCTTAGACTGCTTTTGCAGTATCCCATAAAATTTAAAAAATGTGTTCCTTGTTTCATTTGTTTCAAGTTTTAATTTCTTTATTCATTGACCTGTTGATTGTTTTAGTAATATTTTGTTTAGTTTCCACATATTTTCTTTTGGTGTTCTTATAATTTACTTCTCATTTCATACCATTATGCTCAGTAAGGGTACTTGATATCAATTCAGTCTTCTTAAATTTATTGTAACTTGTTTTATAGCCTAAGATGTGCTCTATCCAGGAAAATGTTCTATAAGAATTTGAAAAGAAATTACCTTTGGTTGTTTTAGGGCTGAATGTTCTCAATACACACACACACACACACACACACACACAATCTATCCAATCGAATGTATCATTTAAGGCCAATGTTTTCTTATTGATTTTCTATATGGATGATCTATATATTGATGTAAGTGGAACATTTAAATCCCCTACTGTTATTACATTATTGTCAATTTCTCCATTTATGTTTATTAACAATTATTTTATATAGCTAGGTTTTATGATGTTGGGTGCATAGATATTTACAATTATTTTATCTTCTTGTTTGATTTTTCCCATTATCATTATGTAATTCCCTTCTTTGTCTCTTGTTAGTCTTTTTCTAAAGTCTATTTGTCTGAAATAAGTATTGCCATACCAACTTTCTTTTTGTTTCCATTTTCTTGAAATATCATTTTTCATCATTTCTCTTTCAGTATGTATATATTTTAGATCTGAAGTGAGTCTCTTGTAGGCAGCATAGGTGGGTGCTGTTTTATTATCCATTCAGCCATGCTGTGTCTTCTGATTGGAGCATTTATTCCACTGACATTTAAGGTCAGTATTGATCAGTTCAGTTCAGTTCAGTCGCTCCGTTGTGTCCAAATCTTTGTGATCCCATGGACTGCAGCACGGCAGGCTTCCCTCTCCATCACCAATTCCTGGAGTCTACTCAAACTCATGTCCATTGAGTTGGTGATGCCATCCAACCATCTCATCCTCTGTCGTCCCCTTCTCCTCCTGCCCTCAATCTTTCCCAGCATCAGGGTCTTTTCCAATGAGTCAGCTCTTCACATCAGGTGGCCAAAGTATCGGAGTTTCAGCTTCAACATCAGTCCTTCCAATGAACACTCAGGACTGATCTCCTTTAGGATGGACTGGTTGGATCTCCTTGTAGTCCAAGGGATAGGTATGTGTTTACTGCCACTTTGTTCATTGTTTTCTGGTTATTTTTGTAGTTCCTCTGTGTTCTTTCTTCTTTTGGTCTCTTCTGTTGTGGCTTGAGGATTTTCTTTAATTTTATGTTTCACCTTCTTTCAATTTATTACTGTTATCTGTTTATCTATTATAGGGTTCTGTGCTTACCATGAGATTCATGTATATAAATAGATTTTCATCCATTATTTTTTCAAATAAGTTTTCTTCCCTTTTCTTTCTCTCTTCTCTTTCTTGAACTCTTACAGTGTAAAAGTTAGGTTCCTTGAACTACCCACATTTTAAAAAATTCTTTTTCTTTCCTTTTTGCTGTTCTGATTAACTGATTTCTCTTATTTTGTCTTCCAGATCCCTCATCCATTCTTTTGGATTATCTAATGTTGATTTCCTATAGTGTATTTTTCATTTAAGTTGTGGTCTTCTTCAGATCTACTTGATTCTTACTTATATTTTGTAACTGTTTGTGGTATTTTCATTGTCATTATCCATTCTACTCTTAGGTTTGAGGAGCATATTTATGAACATTAGTTGAAATCTTCTTCAGGTAATCACTGATTTCTGTTTCATTCTTTTTTCCCTCTGGGCTTTTACTTTGTTCCTTTATTTGAAATATATTCCTCTTTGTCCTCATATTTTTTTTAACTTCATATTTCTTGTTTTTTTTTTATTTTGTTAATGAATTAGGTGAAAGTGTTACTTCTCCTGGTCTTGAAGTTATGGCTTTCTGTCAGCACATTTTCTATGTAGA
>NW_011495085.1:2990338-2990721 GCF_000754665.1 Bison bison bison
CAAGCGGAGTTCCATGCCTCAACCCAAGACGAGGCCTGACTCTCCTGTCCCCAGTCTGCAGGGACCCTGCGATCGGAGTCTGAAACCAGAGGAACCCTGAGGTTCCTGCCTCAACTGGAGATGAGGCCCTCTTCCAATGCACCAAAATCCGTGGAATCCCGAGAGGCCCCACCCCCACCTCCAGTTTCCCTGATTTCTCAGAGCCACCATGAGAAGCCCCCTGAGGTCACCTGCACAAGTCGAGGGAAGCCAGGGTTTCCTGCCTCAACCCGAGAAAGACCTCGAGAGACCTTCTTCAACACGTCTCGAGGCCAGGTTCCCCTACCATGACTCGAGAGCAATGACGCGCTCCCCCTCGCCACTCGCATGGAGACCCGACTTCC
>NW_011495085.1:2990821-2993135 GCF_000754665.1 Bison bison bison
TTAACTTCATATTTCTTGTTTTTTTTTTTTTTTTGTTAATGAATTAGGTGAAAATGTTACTTCTCCTGGTCTTGAAGTTATGGCTTTCTGTCAGCACATTTTCTATGTAGACTCTGTGTGCTGATGGCATTGGCAGGCTGCATGGATCTGGAGATAAAATTGCTTGGAGGGTGCTAGAACATGTCACCCTCAGGCTGTATTGGCAGGAAGGCTAGCACTGCAGTGGGTGTGGACTGGAGGAATCCTGGTTGTACCATTCCATGGCTTCTTGGTGGGAGAGCTGGAGTTGGGGCAGGTGGGCAGGAGTCTGAGGGATGTTACGCTGTGGCTGCCTTGGGTGCCTGCTGAAGCTGATGTGGGCCGGGGACCTGGAGTGTGCTGGTGTGGTCCTGGAAGGCTGGAAAGAGTGTCCGCACCATGTTCCCATCTGTGCTATCAAGAGATGGGTCACAAAAAAATGCTCTCTGGTGCCTCTGACCCCTAAGAGAGTTTCAGCAGTTCCCTACCCACTTGGCATTTACTCTAGGGTTAGTGAATGGGTTTCTTTTACATATAGTCAATATGCCTTTTGCACTGCTGTTTTTTGGCTGTGCCACATGGTGGGTGAACCTTAGTACAGGCTCTTTAGTGACATTTTTCCCTACTGCAAGCCTCTGTGTCCTGGATGGGGTTCCCGTCAATGCCATGGCTCCATGTCTCCTACCAGTCTCAGTATGGTCCATTTTTTGTTTGTTGAGAGGCAGCAGTTGAGTCAGCCCAGAGTTATGATATCTTTAAGAGGAATTACCTTGTATGTAGTTGTGGATTTGGTATGTTCTTGACAGAAGGTGAATTCAGAGTCTTCCCTGGGAATCATCTCAGACTAGACCCCCTACTGTAATAGTCTTGAGTGATGTCTTCTCCATCTGGTGTGACTGTCCTTTGATAATGCACATAGAAACTGTTTTCTAGGGAAACAATGAGAAGAATGGGCATGGTCATAAATAATTCACAAGTTTGCTGCAGTGCTTTACAGAGAGCATTCATTTTGTGATGCATGTGCTATCCATACTCTGGCAAGTAATCTCTTTCATGTAAAATAAAAATAATTAATAAAAATAATATGTAACATCTATTGCAAATTTATATTAGCTAGTATTTCATGGACTTTCCATTACCTAGCTTGAAAAATTTTAATCTGAATGATATTTTGGTATGGTTAGCACTATAAACAGATAAAATGAGGATCAGTGAGGTTAAATATATTCCTTCAGGTCACAATTTCTACATAAGTTTGTTCATTTCTAGCTTATTACCTGTAGAACCCACATTATTAACACTTCCCAGACAACCCTATGTATATTCTGGAAGTTGTTTAGTGCCCTTCCAAACATATTTTGGAAGAGAGATGTGAGATGCACACATATGTGTTTTCTTTAATTTATAGTCAGTTAGGAGAAGGAAAACTGAAGATATATAGAAAACTACTAAAAATTTAAAACTATGTGAAAGGCAGAGAAAAACAATTGATTTAAACCCTGAGACAAATGCATCATTTGACTCTAGGCTGAACTAGTAATCTTAATGTTCATAAATGATTTTTTGTTATTTCAACAATTTCCATCAGCCCACATGGGGATATTTGACTCTATCTATAAATGAATATTTTATATATAAGAATATACAGTAAATTCAAAGATTTTAAAATGTATATATGTAAAACCAATGATTTAGATAGGTTTTTATTCAGATAGTTATTAATTTTGTTTATTTGGAAGTAGTTTCCTAGTATAATGAATTAAAGGCTAAAAATATACAATAAACACAGGCACTGTCTCTGTGAATCACAGCATACTAATATAATATATTCTAAGATATTAGTAATTTGGTTTTGAAATTAAGATTTTAGACTTAATTCTTGAGATGATTTCAAGGCATAATCTCTAGTTAATTTTATCTATATTAAAATGAAACTCTCTCTACATTTTATCTATATCTAAAATGTATTTTATATATATTAAAGTATATACATAAAATGTATATATATATATAAACAATGCTGTTTATAGATTTCATAAAGAATGCTGAGCATCAAAAAATTGATGCTTTTGTATTGTGGTGTTGGAGAAGACTCTCGAGAGTCCCTTTGAATGCAAGGAGATCAAACCAATCAATCTTTTTTTTAAATTTAATTTAATTTAATTTTATTTTTTAACTTTACAATATTGTATTGGTTTTGCCATATATCAAAATGAATCCACCACAGATAAACACGTGTTCCCCATCCTGAATCCTCCTCCCTTCCCATACCATCCCTCTGGGTCGTCCCAGAGCC
>NW_011495085.1:2994027-2994639 GCF_000754665.1 Bison bison bison
TCTTTAGAGAAATGTCTATTTAGTTCTTTGGCCCATTTTTTGATTGGGTCATTTATTTTTCTGGAATTGAGCTGTAGTAGTTGCTTGTATATTTTTGAGATTAGTTGTTTGTCAGTTGCTTCATTTGCTATTATTTTCTCCCATTCTGAAGGCTGTCTTTTCACCTTGCTTATAGTTTCCTTTGTTGTGCAGAAGCTTTTAAGTTTAATTAAGTCCCATTTGTTTATTTTTGCTTTTATTTCCAATATTCTGGGAGGTAGGTCATAGAGGATTCTGCTATGATGTATGTTGGAGAGTGTTTAACAGACCCATCACAAGAACAGAAATTGAAGCTGTAATCAGAAATCTTCCAGCAAACAAAAGCCCTGGTCCCGACAGCTTCATAGCTGAATTCTACCAAAAATTTAGAGAAGAGCTAACACCTATTCTACTCAAACTCTTCCAGAAAATTGCAGAAGAAGGTAAACTTCCAAATTCATTCTATGAGGCTACCATCACCCTAATACCAAAACCTGACAGATGCCACAAAAAAAGAAAACTACAGTACAATATCACTGATGAACATAGATGCAAAAATCCTTAACAAAATTCTAGTAATCAGAATCCAACAAC
>NW_011495085.1:2995232-2995914 GCF_000754665.1 Bison bison bison
TAAGACTCCACCAGAAAATTACTAGAGCTAATCAATGAATATAGTAAAGTTGCAGGATATAAAATCAACACACAGAAATCCCTTGCATTCCTATACACTAATAATGAGAAACTAGAAAGAGAAATTAAGGAAACAATTCCATTCACCATTGCAACACAAAGAATAAAATACTTAGGAATATATCTACCTAAAGAAGCTAAAGACCTATGTATAGAAAACTATAAAACACTGGTTAAAGAAATCAAAGAGGACACTAATAGTTGGAGAAATATACCATGTTCATGGATTGGAAGAATCAATATAGTGAAAATGAGTATACTACCCAAAGCAATTTATAGATTCAATGCAATCCCTATCAAGCTACCAACGGTATTCTTCGCAGAGCTAGAACAAATAATTTCACAATTTATATGGAAATACAAAAAACCTCGAATAGCCAAAGCAATATTGAGAAATAAAAATGGAACTGGAGGAATCAACCTGCATGACTTCAGGCTCTACTACAAAGCCACAGTTATCAAGACAGTATGGTACTGGCACAAAGACAGAAATATAGATCAATGGAACAAAATAGAAAGTCCAGAGATAAATCCATGCACATATGGACACCTTATCTTTGACAAAGGAGGCAAGAATATACAATGGATTAAAGACAATCTCTTTAACAAGTGGTGCTGGCAAA
>NW_011495085.1:2996014-2998279 GCF_000754665.1 Bison bison bison
TTAAATGAAATCAACCCTGAATATTCATTGGAAGGACTGGTGCTGAAGCTGAAGCTCCAGTACTTTGGCCACCTGATGCGAAGAGCTGACTCATTGGAAAAGACCCTGATGCTGGGAAAGATGGAAGGCAAAAGGAGAAAGAGGCAGCAGAGGATGAGATTACTGACTCCATGAATATGAATTTGAGCAAACTCTGGGAGACAGTGGGAGGACAGAGGAGCCTGGCATGCTGCAGTCCATGGGGTTGCAAAGAGTCGGACAAGACTTAGTGGCTGAACAACGACAGCAAGAATCAACACTTTAAGACCCCAAGAATGAAGGCCTCCTTAAATTTTGCCACAGGCTAGTTCTTGTCCTTCAATGGGCCAAGCCTGAAAGTAACAAAGGTTGGCCACAGAGTTTCCAACTAGGCAGCTCTCTCCCAGTGACAGAGCCTTCTGTGAAAGGAGGACATACCTTTTGATGAATTGCTTGTATTCATAATAGTTTGATAGGTCTTTAAAATAGGACCTGTGAGTTCAGTTCAGTTCAGTTGCTAAGTTGTGTCTGACTCTGCGACCCAGCATGCCAGGCTTCCCTGTATATTGCCAACTCCTGGGGCTTGCTCAAACTCATGTCCATCGAGGTAGTAAGGCCATCTCATCCTCTGTCATCCCCTTCTCCTCCTGCCTTCCATCTTTCCCAGCATCAGGGTCTTTTCCAATGAATCAGTTGTTCATATCAGGTCAACTTCAGCATCAGTCCTTCCAAGGAATATTCAGGACTGATTTTCTTTATGTTTGACTGGTTTGATCTTGCTGCAGTCCAAGGGACTCTCAAGAGTCTTCTCCAACACCATATTCAAAAGCATCTATTCTTCATTGTTCAGCTT
Organism: Bison bison bison; assembly: GCF_000754665.1. NCBI lineage: Eukaryota > Metazoa > Chordata > Mammalia > Artiodactyla > Bovidae > Bison > Bison bison. Next base: position 2,996,886 of record NW_011495085.1, read on the forward strand.
TCTTTATGGTCCAGCTCTCACATACATACCTGATTACTGGAAAAACCATAGCTTTTACTAGACAGATCTTTGTCAGCAAAGTAATGTCTCTGTTTTTTAATATGCTGTCTAAGTTGGTCATATCTTTTCTTCCAAGGAGCTGCTGCTGTTGCTGCTAAGTCGCTTCAGTTGTGTCTGACTCTGTGCGACCCCATAGACGCATTTCCTTCTCCAATGCATGAAAGTGAAAAGTGAAAGTGAAGTCGCTCAGTCGTGCCCGACTCTTAGCGACCCCATGGACTGCAGCCCGCCAGGCTCCAAGGAGCAAGTGTCTTTTAATTTCATGGCTGCAGTCACCATCTGCAGTGATTTTGGAGCCCCCCCCCCAAATAAAATCTGTCACTGTTTCCATTGTTTCCCCATCTATTTGCCATGAAGTGATGGGACAGGATGCCATGATCTTAATTTTTTGAAAGTTGAGCTTTAAGCCAACTTTTTTGCTCTCCTCTTTCACTTTCATCAAGAGGCTTTTTAGTTCCTCTTCACTTTCTGCCATAAGGGTGGTGTCATCTGCATATCTGAGGTTATTGATATTTCTCCCAGAAATCTTGATTCCAGCTTGTGCTTCATCCAGCCTGGCATTTCTCATGATACACTCTGCTTATTAGTTAAATAAGCAGGGTGAAAATATAGAGTCTTTTTTTTTTTTTTTTGCAGATCATAGTGCTTTATTAAACAGATTCATGTATTCTTTTCCCACATAAGCAGGGTGAAAATATAGAGTCTTAATGTACTCCTTTCCCTGGGACCAGTCTTCTGTTCCATGTCCAGTCTAACTGTTGCTTCTTGACCTGTATATGGATTTCTCAGGAGGCAGGTAAAGTGGTCTGGTATTCGCATGTCTTGAAGAATTTTCCGCAGTTTGTTGTGATCCACACAGTCAAAGGCTTTGGTCAAGTCAATAAAGCAAAAGTAGATGTTCTTCTGGAACTTTATTGCTTTCTTGATGATTCAACAGATGTTGGCAATTTTATCTCTGGTTACTTTGCCCTTTCTAAATCCAGCTTGAACATGTGGAATTTCATGGTTCACGTACTGTAAGATTGACTTGGAGAATTTTGAGCATTACTTTGCTAGTGTGTGAGATGATTCCAATGGCACCCCACTCCAGTACGCTTGCCTGGAAAATCCCATGGATGGAGGAGCCTGGTGGGCTGCAGTCCATGGGGTCGCTAAGAGTCAGACACGACTGAGTGACTTCACTTTTCACTTTCATGCATTGGAGAAGGAAATGCTAACCCACTCCAGTGTTCTTGCCTGGAGAATCCCAGAGACAGGGGAGCCTGATGGGCTGCCATCTATGGGGCTGCACAGAGTCGGACATGACTGAAGTGACTTAGCAGCACTTAGCAGCA
>NW_011495085.1:2998887-3001417 GCF_000754665.1 Bison bison bison
ATCTTTTAGGATTTGAAATAGCTCAACTGGAATTCCATCACCTCTACTAGCTTTGTTTGTAGTGATGCTTCCTAAGGCCCACTTGACTTTGCATTGCATGATGTCTGGCTCTAGATGAGTGATCACCACATCATGGTTATCTGGGTCATGAAGATTTTTTTTGTATAGTTCTGTGTATTTTTGCCACCTTTTCTTAATATCTTCTTCTGTTAGGTCCATAGCATTTCTGTAACCTGTGAGTTACTTACTATCTTACCCTCAGAGTACAGGATAGTGATAACTGAAAGAAAAAAAGTACTAGTTCCAGGGGAAAGAGAAAAAGGAGAGGGACAAGAATGGGGAAGACATTTACTTTATCATTATGTCAACAAACTGACTGGAATGTATTTAAATTATTAATTAAAATAAATGTATTATATATAAAATATTCTTTTTAAATTATTTCATCTGATTCTTATAAAAAATCTCAACAAGAAACAAAATCAAACTTTTTATCATAATTTTATAAATAGAAAGATTAATACCTACTATGGGATAGTCATTTTTTGGTCAGAATTTATGATTGTCAATTTAAATCTCTTTAATACCTTTCTATGTAATTATGTTTTGAACGATTGTGGTAGTCATCTTATGTTAACATACTCCCTATAGTGAAAAGTAGCCTAATTTTTGGTTAAATATTATCTTCAATACCTGCAAATGCAGTTATTACATATTTTGAAAATTATATTATCCATTATCATGGAGTGTTTGATTATAAATAAAACTTTCAACAATAGACTTTTATTTTTATCATCCTGTTTAGAATTTCTCAAGGTACTATATTGCTTCAGTGTTCCTCAAATATAAAAAAAAAATTCTAATTTTACTTGTTATAATTTAGATACTTAGATATAACATTTCCATAAAAATTACATTAGTTCTACCATTTAAATAATCAGCTTCCGTTAGTGTTTTATAGATGTAGAAATATATTCATTTAAATGATAATAAAGATGGTAGTTTTTCTGGCACTGTGGTCAAAGATATTTAATCTATTTTATGACAAATATGATATGAAAATCTCAAGCCTACTGTATGTCAGAATATTCCTATGCTTCATTTTGTTATATCATTTTTAACATTAGGGCTTTCTTTTGTTTAAATTTTCATGCTTGTTTTCTACTGGTTTAGAAAATAAGCACGTTGGGAAAAATGTGTGAATATATGTATTATGAAAAATATATACTACAGAGGTCATTATTGGAAATGGGAAATCTGTATCATCTATGTGTGTATGTTTAGTTGCTCAGTCATGTTCGACTCTTGTGACTCCATAGACTGTAGCCTGCCCTGCTCCTCTGTCCATGGGATTCTCTAGGCAAAAATTACTGGGTGGGTTGCCATTTCCTTCTCCAGGGGAACTTCCTGACCCAGGAATCAAACCTGTGTCTCCAGAGTGCAGGCAGATTCTTTACTGATTATGAGGGAAGCCCCTATATCATCTCTGGGTCTATGAAATTTTCACACAAAATCTTTTACTGGTAATTTGAAGTCATTCTTCTATTAGTAAGTTTGGTACACTCAGGGGAATTTAATTGTTATTGTCTTCTTCAGTAATTTAGTTATCAGTGGGAGACATTCTTTTAAGAATTTTGATTGAAAGCCTATTTTCTTAGCTGGAAACTAGCAACTGTGTTTGTGGAGTGTCTTAAAGAAGACCCACATGAGTGCCAATTTAGAAAACACTTGGTAAAGGAAGTGCTTTCACTAACACTTAATTGTGGATAACCTGCTTCACTATATAAATAATTGTTTAGGATTGAACTACAGAAATGAGGGGAAGGAAAAACCTTAAATATACACTTATCTTTAAAACATATTCTGCTGCACAGGACATTTTAACAGAGAGTTTTGCAATGAGTGCAAATGAAAAGTGAAGTGTTTGTGGGTGTGTGTGCCTGTACACATATATATGTATATAATGCATAATTACATATTGAGTACCATATGTATATGTGTTAGTAAAGACCTTTTGTTAGGTGATATACATATATGTAAAGAGAGAAAACATAATCCTTATAGGAGGTATAAAACCTAAGTAACTGGTTATATATATGTATGTTGCATACATAGGTACATATATGCTTACATATATACTTTTTTTTAATGAGATATTTTTATTTTATTTTTTTAAATTTTATTTTATTTTTAAACTTTACAATATTGTATTAGTTTTGCCAAATATCAAAATGAATCTGCCACAGGTATACCTGTGTTCCCCATCCTGAACCCTCCTCCTTCCTCCCTCCCCATACCCTCCCTCTGGGTCGTCCCAGTGCACCAGCCCCAAGCCTCCAGTATTGTGCATTGAACCTGGACTGGCGACTCATTTCATACATGATATTTTACATGTTTCAATGCCATTCTCCCAAATCTCCCCACCCTCTCCCTCTCCCACAGAGTCCATAAGACTGATCTATACATCAGTGTCTCTTTTGCTGTCTTGTACACAGGGTTATTGTTACCATCTTTCTAAATTCCATATATA
>NW_011495085.1:3001517-3002110 GCF_000754665.1 Bison bison bison
ATATATGCATTAGTATACTGTATTGGTGTTTTTCTTTCTGGCTTACTTCACTCTGTATAATAGGTTCCAGTTTCATCCATCTCATTAGAACTGATTCAAATGTATTCTTTTTAATGGCTGAGTAATACTTACATATATACTTACACGTATGTGTATGTTACAGATATTTGTGTGTGTACAAACACATAACCAAATGGTTTATCAGAGTATACATTTCCCTGGGATACATGCTGCATTTGTGATATGGACGCAAATGCTAAGAAAACAGAAGGGTAAAACAGAAGAAAGGCTGGATTAAGTCTCAAAGGATTCGGAGCACATGCAAAATCAGAAAAGGGGAAAGGCAACACAGTGGCCCCACAGGAAGCGCTGGAGTTAGAATGCTGGGATGACCTGGGCAACATGAGAGAAGGTATATGGCAAGAATTTTAATACATTGTAGAGGTGAGCTCTGAATATGCCGTGTCCAGTATAGCATCATCTGAATTCAAATATCAGCAAGTTTGGTCACACGTTGGCAACACTGTCCTCCTATTCAGGTTTCTCTAAATATACCATTGTGGCAAATTGCACTGCTGACAAGACTACCTAGT
>NW_011495085.1:3002210-3004728 GCF_000754665.1 Bison bison bison
ACCTAGTTACCACAGTTCATGTTTCCTGCCTGCTCCCATTTCAAGACATTTCACAAATCATCACCTCTCTCCAAATAGCTTTCTCAATCTTCTTTCCAAAAATATGTCACTGTCTCCTCCAAAAGCTTACTGACTACTCCTCTTTCTTTGTGACAGTTTCAAAAAGATTTTCCAAAAAAGTTTGACTAAACACTCCATTCATTGCAGCAAATTCTTTTGCTGAGGCTGGGCCAGATTCTCAAAGCTCTCTCTCCTTTGTCCTCTGAAGTTTATCCATTTATCCAGCTTCCATCCCATCTCACGTCTATCTTCACAGACCTGATCACCCCAGTCTGAAGTGGTCCCACCCTCTCCTGAACTCTTATAGAATTTATTGTCTGAATAATTCATCCGGCAATGAATCATGTTCTGCCTTGTGACATATCTTTAATAATTGTCTGTTGCTGTTATTTAAATATTTTGGTCTTTTTCTTTCCTCTCTTCACATGATTATATATCTCTTTTCTCACAAAATAGCACTTGTATATTTTATATTCGCCACAGTTCCTGACTCACCACATTGAGATATAGACATTTAGTAAATATCTGCTGATTTGAGTTGACTTTAATTATATTAAAACTCATACAAAGAAATTCCCATCATTTTGCTTTTTATTTTATCTAAGGATTGTGAGTGATTAATCTGGTCCTTCAAAGAGCTCTCTCTGCTCACATCTATCCCATCTACAAATGATGTGATTCTGAAAAAAAAGTGACATCAATGTACACAGGGTTAGAATATTAACAATAGGAAAGTTTCTCAGCATAGTAGGAATCGTGTAACAAGGTAAAGAGAGGTAAGATCATTATGTGTTCATTGGATTAGTAATTTAATATAAATCCACTTGAAAAAATATATATGTGACAAGCTTAAACAAAAATTTCATGTATTAATGATTAAATGAGATTTTAATAATCAAAGTTGCACAGTTGCTGTAACAGCTTATAGAGCTTTAGCTTTTATATTACAGATAAAGAATAAAACCAAGACCTGTCATTATAATGCTCTTTCATATTGTACAAAAGCTGATCGGTCACAGAAGTGTTATCCACTCGGTTTGTATCAGCTCTAGCATAACATGGGCGAGGAGGAGATTGAGATAAATGGGAAGAACGACAGCACACTCAGGTGGTTTCATAATCGGTGATAAACTGTTCCACAAGTGCTCACCCATGAATCAGTGCCAGCCTGGAGACTTCATATAAAATCTCCTTCATACTCTTTGTACTTGTTCACATCTATTCAGTGGCTTGGGCATTCTGAAAATTTGTGATTACTCAGATGCAAGGAGAGATTGATAACATGGACTAGTTGGTACTTGGGACCTAATTTTACAGAAATAAAATTATATCTATGTGTTATGTGTATGTGTGTGTGTGTGTGTGTGTGTGCACACATAGTTGCACACATAGTAAATTTGTGTAAAGGCAACTCTGCCTCTAATCTAGTTCCCAAGTACAAATTATATATATTTTTATACATATATATATGCATATTATATATAATATGAACATAATGTTTACATACTGTACAAGTTGAACAGAGATAGGTGGGAGACAGAGAATGAAGGGTACCTATTAAAATGACATGAAGTTTTAGTTACCTTAAGTTCAGCTTGAACTGGATGATTGCCATGAGTTATATATATGGCATTAAAAATTTTTTTATTTACTTTTGTGTTGGTTTGAATTTATTATTTGTCTCCATTGAGACACAACTGAGCGACTTCATTTTCACTTTCTACATATTTTATAAAATGTTATCATTTTTAGTGTTTATAATTGTGTATTTAAAAATATAAAGTGAGACTGAGAATAAGATAATCTCTCTGAATTGTCTTCAGAAAGATTTTCTGTTAGATTTTTAAGTTTCTGGTCCCTTCAAACACTCAGTGGCATCTGATCATCATTTCAAAGAGTATTATTTAAATATGGTACCTCATAGTGGTTTTGATTTGCATTTCTCTGATAATGAAATGCAAATCAAAACCACTATGAGGTACCATTTCACACCAATCAGAATGGCTGCGATCCAAAAGTCTACAAATAATAAATGCTGGAGAGGGTGTGGAGAAAAGGGAACCCTTTTACACTGTTGGTGGGAATGCAAACTAGTACAGCCACTATGGAGAACAGTGTGGAGATTCCTTAAAAAACTGGAAATAGAACTGCCTTATGATCCAGCAATCCCACTGCTGGGCATACACACTGAGGAAACCAGAAGGGAAAGAGACACGTGTACCCCAATGTTCATCGCAGCACTGTTTATAATAGCCAAGACATGGAAGCAACCTAGATGTCCATCAGCAGATGAATGGATAAGAAAGCTGTGGTACATATACACAATGGAGTATTACTCAGCCATTAAAAAGAATACATTTGAATCAGTTCTGATGAGGTGGATAAAACTGGAGCCTATTATACAGAGTGAAGTAAGCCAGAAGGAAAAACATAAATACAGTATACTAACGCATATATA
>NW_011495085.1:3004828-3028209 GCF_000754665.1 Bison bison bison
GAAGGGCACCTATTAAAATGACATGAAGTTTTAGTTACCTTAAGTTCAGCTTGAACTGGATGATTGCCATGAGTTATATATATGGCATTAAAAATTTTTTTATTTACTTTTGTGTTGGTTTGAATTTATTATTTGTCTCCATTGAGACACAACTGAGCGACTTCATTTTCACTTTCTACATATTTTATAAAATGTTATCATTTTTAGTGTTTATAATTGTGTATTTAAAAATATAAAGTGAGACTGAGAATAAGATAATCTCTCTGAATTGTCTTCAGAAAGATTTTCTGTTAGATTTTTAAGTTTCTGGTCCCTTCAAACACTCAGTGGCATCTGATCATCATTTCAAAGAGTATTATTTAAATATGGCCTCTTGAACTTTGGAATGCCTCCCTAACTGCTATAACTGTAGCTCAGGGCCTCACCTTACCATGTTAGTTTTCTAACAATGGCATGGATTCAGCTTTTCTTTCCTAAATTGACCTTCCTGCCTTCCTAAGTTTTCATGGCCTTGTGCAATCACTTCCTCTTGAGTAACTTGCTTCTAGCCAGAGTACTAGAAAAGACCCTGATGCTGGGAAAGATGGAGGGCAGGAGGAGAAGGGGTGACAGAGGATGAGATGGTTGGATGGCATCATCGTCTCAATGGACATGAGTTTGAGCAAACTCTGAGAGATAGTGAAGGACAGGGAAGCCTGGCGTGTTGCAGCCCATGGTGTTGCAAGGAGTCGGATGCAATGAAACAACAAGAATACAGTGGCATAGATGGACTTCACTTCCATGATTATGTTACACAAGATTGTGACTTCTGTCTTGCAGGCATGATCTCCCGTTGCCTCCTCAGCTTGCACACATCAGTAAAGCTGATGACATGTCAGAGAGGCTCAGGGGGCAAGGACCCGAGGGCAGCTTCTAGCCAACAGCCATTGAGGAGCTGAAACCCTCAGTTCAACAGCCCATTTGCAACAGAACTGTGACAATGATGATGTAAATTTGGAAGCAGATCCTTCCCTAGCTGAACCTTCAGATGACTACAGCCTAGTTGACACTTTGATTGAGAGATTCTGCAACAGAAGACCCAGCCCAGCTGTGCTGAGGTCCTGCCCTATAACTGCTGTAAGATTATACATATGTGGTCTAACCCATTATATTTTGGGGTTATTTGTTATGTAGTAAAGATACAACAAAGGTCCATCTAGTCAAGGCTATGGTTTTTCCAGTGGTCATGTATGGATGTGGGAGTTGGACTATGAAGAAAGCTGAGCACTGAAGAATTGATGCTTTTGAACTGTGGTGTTGGAGAAGACTCTTGAGAGTCCCTTGGATTGCAAGGAGATCCAACCGGTTCATTCTGAAGGAGATCAGCCCTGGGTGTTCTTTGGAAGGACTGATGCTAAAGCTGAAACTCCATACTTTGGCCACCTCATGCAAAGAATTGACTTATTGGAAAAGACTCTGATGCTGGGAGGGCTTGGGGGCAGGAGGAAAAGGGGATGACAGAGGATGAGATGGCTGGATGGCATCACCAACTTGTTGGACGTGAGTTTGAGTGAACTCCGAGAGATGGTGATGGGCAGGGACGTGTGATGTGCTGTGATTCATGGGGTCACAAAGAGTTGGGCATGACTGAGTGACTGAACTGAACTGAACTGAAAGATAATTAACACAAATTGTAAGTATTTTCTATTAGAAATTTATTTTCATGAACAGAAGGGAGTGAGTCTGCCATATACCTCAATATTTAAACCTTGTAAGCATTCTCGTTTTTGGTATATCCTTGACTCTTAGGACTTTCCAGGTGGCTCAGTGGTAAAGAATCTGCCTGGCATCTCAGAACACCTGGGTTCAATTCCTGGGTCAGGAAAAATCCCCTGCAGAAGAGAATGGCTGCCCACTCCAGTATTCTTGCCTGGAGAATTCCATAGAGAGAGAAGCCTGGCAGGCTACATATAGTCCATGGGATTGCAAAGAGTCAGGCATGACTGAGCAACTAACACTAAGCATGTTGCTAAAAGACCAAATTCCGTATCTATTTCATAGGAATGTTGTGAGAAGTAAACAAAATAACAAACGAATTGTTCCTAGTACAGAATTGTGCCGTGAATTTCATCTTCCTCCCTTTCTCCTTTTTCTGCATAGTGTTCTCTTTGCCATTTTCAGTTGAAGTTTCCCTTTTAAATTCCATATTTTTGAATGAATTGATTAAAGGAAGATATGAAATGGAGGTAGAGGGGGTACAATTGATTCATTTTTGCTGAATTAGTCTTACGATGGATGGCAGATTATTTGTCTTAGTCTTGGCTCACCTGAAAGTAGAGCCTGAACCCAATGGTTATATGCTGATATTTTTAAAGAGATTTCATCAGCGAAGCAGGGGTGAGTGACAGTGAGCCAAGCGAAGGTGTGTTACTGAGCTGGGCTTCACTGAGTGAAACAACCTGCTTTTCAGCCCGAGGGGCAGGGGACTTGTGTGAGGTATGGAGAGGAGATGTGTTATTTGCCAGCTGCTGCCCCTGAGGTTTAGGTGTGAAGTACTGACTCATGTACCCTCCACCCCGTACATCATGTACAAATAGCGGGTCTCCTGTGGCGTATTAGCTTGAGCACCAACAAAGAGGCGAGAAGCTTGGCATAATATCAGCACTCTAAGACCACAGCTGCGTCCAGGTGGTTGGAAGTCATGCCAGAAGGGATGCCATGTCTCCACCTTGGGTTGGAACCAAAGGTGGGAGAGCTGAGAGGTCCCAGAGCATCACAACATGTACGTGGAGAGGGGTTGAGAGTTTCAGAGGCAATTTTCTGAAAAGGTTGTGCTGTAGACTGACTTTGTGTCCCCCCCGCCCCCCAAATTCATATCTTGAAGCCTAATCTCCTATGTGATGGTATTAGGAGGTGGAGCCTTTGGGAGGTGATAAAGTCATGAGTGGGATTAGTCCCCAGATCCAAGAGACCTCTGATGGCTCCCGAGCTCATCTGCTGTGTGGGGACAGTGAGAAGAGCCATCTATGAATTCAGAAGCAACTTCTCACTGGATCCCAGTCCACCAGATGCCTTCACCATAGACTTTCAGCTTCTGGAACCATGAGAAGGAAATTTCTGTTGTTTATAAGCCACCAGTGTATAGTATTTTGTTAGAGCAGCCCAAACAGACTAAAGTGAAGTCGCTCAGTCGTGTCCGACTCTTTGCGACCCCATGGACTGTAGCCTATCAGGCTCCTCCATCCATGGGATTTTCCTGGCAAGAGTGCTGGAGTGGATTGCCATTTCCTTCTCCAGGGGATCTTCCCGACCCAGGAATCGAACCCGGATCTATCGCATTGCGGACAGACGCTTTACCATCTGAGCCACCACGGAAGCCTCAACAGACTAAGGCAGGTTGTTAAGACGACCTAGTTTTATTGCCTTGTATTATAAAACATTCCTTATTATAAAACATTCCTTCTTTGGAAGGAATGATGCTAAAGCTGAAACTCCAGTACTTTGGCCACCTCATGCGAAGAGTTGACTCATTGGAAAAGACTCTGATGCTGGGAGGGATTGGGGGCAGGAGGAGAAGGGGACAACAGAGGATGAGATGGCTGGATGGCATCACTGACTCGATGGACATGAGTCTGAGTGAACTCCAGGAGTTGGTGATGGACAGGGAGGCCTGGCGTGCTGCGATTCATGGGGTTGCAAAGAGTCGGACATGACTGAGCGACTGATCTGATCTGATTATAAAACAATGTAATGTGTCAATCTAGGATACATAGATTATAGCACAACTGTGAAGACGAAGGCAGGGTTTTGCTAGAGATCATGTAAAAAAGTGAAAAATGAAAAAATGTCAATCACTTTTAATATTAGGGGCCAGAGGGATCGGAAGGTGTGAAAACCACATTCTGTAAGATACACAGGAGCACTTTGTGTACAGAAGAGCAAAACATCTTGAAAAAAGAGGAAAATTTGACCCAAATCTGGAAAATAATGCAAAATTAAATATACATAGCCTTCTCAGTTAAAATTAATGAGGGGCACAACTGCTACGAATATCTGAAGGGTGTTAACAGGAAGAAGGGAGCATAATTACTTAGCACCATACCCGTAAACATAATTAGGAATAATGGGATGCAATTAAGAAAAGAAAAATTTAGTCACAACATTATGAGAGTTCCTCTGTGCTCGTGACATCTATTGAGCTATGGCATCATTTTCCAAAGCAACTGGGAGGAGTCCTATTCTCTGAACCACAGAGGATAAATGAAACTAGGCAGCAAAAAGAACACCTCCTAGTGCTAACAGAACAAAACAAAAAGAGATGCTTAGCAGCCAGAATAGGTCTGTATCATGGATTTATGTGTATCTTTGAATTGGCTGCTTAGAGAGGAGAGAAGTACCAGGGTTTCTGTCCTTAACTCTAGCTATTTGCCGTGCGTGACCTCACTGTTTTGTGTTCGCATGAAAACCTGGGGCATTTGCTGAATAGCTCTTTGTTCACAAGGCTGTATCCATCTCAGCCCAAGCCTTGACGGTCTCTCCTGTACTTCTAAGGTGAATCTGACAATGGAAACAGCACTTTTAGGGCAATTAGAGTATTTAGTATTCTTTTCTTCCTCCTAAAACATCTTGGCGCACTCCTTTTTAAAATAGATGGGGATTAAGTAGTGATCTGTTGCTGGATAAGAAAAGGGCAAATGAGGGTGCCTGCTCTCAGCTTCAAGATTCCAAAGCGATTACTGCAAAAGTGGCAAAAGAATACAGGAATCGGTGGCCTATTAGAGAGACCTCAGATTGTTAAATGGGGAACTAATAGTAGGAAGAAAAGGGTAAAGGAAATTGAATGGTAATTTTTTTTATAGTCTGCTTTAAAAAATGCCAATGCTCCAACTCTGGTTGCTTTAATAACTCACAAGACATTTAGGCTTTTGCAGCAATTGTGCACATTTAAGGAACAGGAGTTGGCCGCAGTGTAAATATTCTTTTATTAGTATGAAAATGGTCCTTCCTTCCCATTTCCCTTTGTGATGCTGACAAGACACTGACCTGATGGATGCATGAATTATGTATTTTCAGAAGACAGAGCTTCTAGAAATTGAAGAGAATACTTATTTTATATTGTTTTGTGCTTTCCCTACAGAGGGAAATATGCTTAAATTGGCTGTGGTTAATTTATGAGGGCTGCCATCTCCTTTTAATCTCTAGTGCACAGAAATCTGTTCTTCGCATCTTTATTTCTAGATATTTTAGGATATTTCTGGAAAGCAAGCTGATCGGTGCCTTTTCATAGGAGTAAAAAGTAATCAGAATTGGTTATGAATTCAGTAAAGCTAAAAGATATAGATCCCTCTCAAATGTCTTTTCCATCCAGAATGTGACAGTGTTTAAATTCTTCTTTTTAAATTCAGTTCTTTAAGTGAAGGTATGGTTTCCTAAGTACCCTTTTAAAATCCAAATATGTTGTTGCTATTTAATAATAGTAATATTTATTCCATGGCATTCTTGAAAGGATTATATCAAATAACTTAATGCCTTTAAAGTACTTAGCATAGAGCTTGGCGCAGAGTAAAGATTTAATAAACATCATTTTATTATCATTATGAGTGCTCTCATTACAGTTATGATTACTGCATTTACCTGTATAAGAAATAACCTCACAGCATTTTAATATAATGGGAATCCTTGACTTGTGACTTCTTTAGCAGACATCAGAGCCCTGAGAAATAGTGGACAAGGTAGGAAATTATTCAGGAGGGTGTGGGAAGACCAATTTGAATGGTGCTAGAGGCTGGTCTCCTCCCCATTTTGCTGGGGGAGCCTAGAGGTAGCTCAGCAAATGAATTAGCTCAGCAAAATCCCTAGGCTAATTCCAGTCACTGGAATAGCTGATGGTGCTCTGAGTCCAGGCTTTCCGGGTGGCTCAGTGGTCAACAATTCGCCTGTGAGGCAGGAGACGCCATGGGTTCGATCCCTGGCTTGGGAAGATCCCTTGGAGGAGGGCATGGCAACCCACTTCAGTTTTCGTGCCTTGGAGAATCCCATGGACACAGCAGCCTGGCAGGCTATAGTCCGTACTGTTGCACAGACTCAGACACGCCTGAAGCGGCCGAGCACGCATGCGCGGAATGACGCCACCTTTTGAAGACGGCCATTTTCTATAGTTAACTTTGGAGTATAAATATTCAACACCACCCCCACCCTGCTGCTTCCTACCTCCACATCTATTCCTGTAAATATATAGACCGTTACAGGTTCAGGACTTCTCTGTACAGGATTGCCAGCTACAGTGCTGTGTGCCCAGCCTGGGCTGTAAGGAGAGCGCTCAGGGGACCACATGTGTTCCACTCCTTCTCTGTCTGTGAGTCTTGCCCAGTAAACCCTGTGTCTGTACCATATGACATTAATAGTGTAGGTCCAGGTGCTTTGCAGAACAGGTTGGGGTGGGCAGATGCCTCATTAAGAAAGGAATACAGGCTCTTGGGTAACTCGAGAGCATTGTACCCTGTTAACAAAAGAGTGAACAGTGCAAATGACTCAGAAGTTATTAGCTCTGCATAAAATTCACAGTGGTATGTGGCCCTTGTTACAAGGAACAGTAGTGCTAATGCTATAGCATTTTCCGAAGAAAATTAATGCATGAAACTTTAACTTGGTTTATTTCTCTTTTTCCCTGATCTCTGTTCCCTGATACAGTCTGCTAATTTCTAATGCCTTTTAGTTCAGTTGCCAATCAAAGAGGCCATTAAAACGTTGGATTAATAATTAGTGCTTTTGATAAATGTTATTATGGTCATTTGAAATATTATACACAGAGGCATATATATTACTGTATCTGTTTCTAATTAGAAATTAATAATCTACCACTAATTAGAAATGAATGACACACAATTAAGTGAAGCTTTAAATATAGTAGTCACACTAAATAAGAAATAAGAAAATGTCAAAAGAGATTCTCCTTCCCCAAATATATTTAAATTAAAAAAAAAATCAAGATGATCTCCTTTATTAAAGGAAGTATATTTGAGATAAAGGGAAGAAATCTTTATTTCAGAAAATCACTAAAACAGAAAATATAGACAGAAATAAAACCACTCCCATCTGACATTGAAGAATGCCCATCTCTTAACAGCCAGTATTAAAAATAAGTAGGTCGTAAAGATGAGAATGTAAAATGCTATGATATTGGCTTCTTATCTTTAAATGAAATTCTAATTTGACTATAGCACAAGGAAAAGGAATGAATACGGTATGTTTTCCCTTGCGAGCTGTCAGAATGATAAAACTGAGTACTCTCTAAATCAGCTTTTCCATGGACAGCTGGTTCATCATCATTAGTATGTATATCCTTATTAATATCTAAGCCACTCAACTATAGGAGGAAACTAGATTGATGCTCTTTGAAATTCTGCACTACTCCAATCAGTTGCTAAAGTCTACACACAAATATCAATCTATAATGAACAAAGAAATACTATTTGTTCTTACTGGTTTCTTCAAAAAAGGGACAATATTTTACTGTAGCATTCTGTTCTAAAAATATCCTAAAGATTTTCTAATAGCATAGACTATACTTATTTAGATCTCTACAAATCTGTGCATGTCTTACTCCCTTAGCTCTAGAAGGAGCTGAACATGCTGTATGGGTTGATGCGTTTTCTCAGATGGTCCATGTGCCCTGATGGGGAGCAGAGAGCCTTTAATTTTCAAGTGAACTGAATTAAAATAATTGACCATAATATCTGAGTTCCCATCTAAGAGTTTAGTTATATTTCTTGTGATCATTATCAAACTATATTTGAATGTACAAAAATCAGGTAAAAGAAGCATAAGTGATCAACTCTAACATTTATTACAAATGCAAAATTGAGTCAAAGACAATTCAGTGAATTACTGAAGGACAGAAAGCACAGCAAGGACGTGAATTTAGATCAAAAGCCCAGGGCCCTTCTCTAGACCACACTGCATGCAAGAACATGAAAACCTTTCCTGATGCTCTTATCAACACACCCACATTCTTTGCCCAATGTTGGTATAGAATTTCTGGTACTCAAACACTAATAATCCCTGGTGGCTTAGCGGTAAAGGATCTATCTGCCATTGCAACAGCTTTAGGTTTGATCCCTGAGTCAGAAAGATTCCCTGGAGAAAGAAATGGCAACCCACTTTAGTATTCTTGACTGAGAAATCCCATGGACAGAGGAGACTGGTGGGCTTGCAAAGTCCATGGGATTGCAAAGAGTTGGACATGACTTAGTGACTAAACAAGCAACAATGCTCCAATAATATACAGTATTTTAGGCACAATGGAATTTTCCCTGCCTCCCTCCCTCCCTCTGTCCTTCCCTCCTTTCCTTTTACCCTCCTTCCTTTTCTTATTTCATTTATTTTTTCTTGTGTCATTTGATTTCTTTTTCTCCACTAATTGGTGGTTGAGGCTATTTGAATAATAGACTCTGCCTGAGGAGTGCATTCCTCTGATAAACCATAAAATCACAGGAATTTTTCTCAACCAAATGCTGTTTCAGTCTTACTTCCTATTCTTGAGCTACAGAAGCAATTTACTTTTCAATTCTTAAAGATCCCTAAATCTTGGACTCTATTCACTTGCATTTACGCTCTCAAACCAGAAGCTCTTTCCTGAGCTCATTCTTTATTGTAATACTCAAATATAAAGAGGGAGAAACCAAACATATAATGTTGTAGCTCTCACTGCCTCCTAAAGCAATTGGTTTGTGTTCAGAGTTACCAGAGTTTACCTAATGTTTTGACACATCTTATCAGGGCTCTCCAGCCTTTCAGCCTTGGAATGTATTTTCTTATAAGCCCTCACCTTTCAACTGTTGCCTCTCAACCCGTTCAATGGCTGTGCTTATGTTTTTCAGGCTTCTCTTATTATAGCACCCCAATTCAAGTTTCCAGCTTCTGTATCACACTTAGATTTCCATTGTTTTAATAACAAAAGAATATTAAGCATTTATAAATTTAAACAATCATATTTACAATAATTCCAAAGCAATATATGTTATTACTCACCTAATAATGAAAAGTGGTTGGGTGGGGTTGGCAAAATAAAATCATATCAAAGTTAACCAATGAGGAAGATTTTATTCAAGACTATTTCAGTAAGGGAGAGAGGTTGAATTTGACTGAATCAAATGGTTGGGGAGATTTTAGGCACTGGAGTGGGCTAATGAGAAAGTGCTGGAGAATTTTTTTTGGGGGGGGGTGTGATGATCGATTATTCCTGTATTTACAAATGTTTTCCTCTGAGATTAGGCTATCTGTGTTTGCTCATTGGCCATCCATTGAAGTAAGACTTCCTCATTCCCACAGGGACTGAGAGAGAAGAGTATTATCTCTTTCTATCTTTATATTTCAAAGATAAGGTTCTTAGGTCCTTGAGAAAGATATGTTCTGAGTCATAAAGTTGGAAGGAGGCTGGGAGATTTACATACTTTTTGAAGGGTAGAGAAGAATGGACATAGGTTTCTAAGGTCAAGCTTCATCACCAGCTGAAGGAGGAAGAACATTGAGAATGAAACGTAAGAAGTATTTATTGGCCAGAATGGTACACATCACTTTTGCTCACATCTGTTCACAGTCGTCCCCCCATGGCTCTATTATCTCCAAAGGTGGCTAGTGTTTGTGATCTTAAAGAAGAGAGAACACGAATTTTGCTAGCTGTTTTTACCACAACCGAATGTTTACTAGGATCCATGCCAAATCAGTAAATAGACATGATATTATTTAAATACTGTGAAAATAACCTGAGAAGAAAGTATTAGTGTCCTCATTGTGGAAAGGAGAGCTGAAACAGAGAGAGATTAATACTTTGCTCAAGACTCACTAATGTAATCAATAGCTGAATAAAATTTCAAATTAAATCTTTAGGGGTAAATAATGGCAACTCACTCCAGTACTCTTGCCTGGAAAATCCCATGGACGGAGAAGCCTGGTGGGCTGCAATCCATGGGGTCGTGAAGAGTTGGACATGACTCAAGTGACTTAGCAGCAGCAGCCTGCAATCTTTACCTTTATGATATAAACACAGATGCATACATACTCAGAGGAGAAGAAGGGGAAACAGAGAATGTATGTGTGTGATTATGTGTGAAGAGTGAGAGAGAGAAAAATGCAATTTTCCTTTGTTTGTTCCTCTTAACATGACCATATGGTACAGTATCAATGGCATTATAATTAATCACATATATTTTATTATAGTTACCCTCAATTCTTCTTTGATACATTTCTAATTTCCTAAATGCCTCCCTCCTATTCTATCACTATCCTTGCCTTTCTCTCTCCCCACTTCCATTCTCTTCATTTTCTCAAGGTGTTTAACCTCAGATTGCTACTGCTGCTGCTAAGTCGCTTCAGTCGTGTCCAACTCTGTGCGACCCCATAGACGACAGCCCACCGGGCTCCCCCATCCCTGGAATTCTCCAGGCAAGAACACTGGAGTGGGGTGCCATTTCCTTCTCCAATGCATGAAAGTGAAAAGTGAAAGTGAAGTCCCTCAGCCGTGTCCGACTCTTAGCGACCCCATGGACTGCAGCCTACCAGGCTCCTCCGTCCATGTGATTTTCCAGGCAAGAGTGCTGGAGTGGGGTGCCATTGCCTTCTCCGAGAGGATAGAGACTGTACCTTTTTTTCCTGTTTCCCTGGTTCGCAATAGCAACATCATTCTGGTTGGGAAAGCAGACCAGTTTTGGCAGCCCTGGTGGGAAAAGTGGATCTTGCATTTACCTAGGTTGAGGGTGGGAGGACCCTCTCTGGAGGGAATGCTAAATGGGTATACATGAGTGAGACAGGAGGCTCTGGGTTCACACACCCCTGTGACAACAGGGCAGGTTGGGCTGGGGGCCCTGCCCTTGAGTTTCTGAAGCCCCAGGGCTCTTGCTGCCTGAAGTGTGGGCTGTGATTATTCAGGAACACAGTCTTCCTTCCCAGGCCCGGAGTGGCCAGAAGACCAGCTGTAAAATGCCAGTGGGGAAGGGTGAGGGGGCCTGGCTGGGGAGCTTATGCTCCGCAGAGAATTGTCTGGAAGCCAGGCAGTGCGGCTTTTCCAAGCAGGTAGATGTCCTCGTCCGTGCCGAGGTTGAGGTACTTCACCATGTTCTTCTCAAAGAGGAGTGGGTGGTAGGCGCCCATTGTGCAGGCACTGTTGAAATACCTCTGATAGTAGTAGCACACGTCAGTCTTGCGCTTGGATGGGAGGAATTTGTAAATATCCACCTGGTCACACAGTGACATCATAATGGCAATGCCAAGCATCCCAGAGGATGGGGGGTTTGGCTGGATCAGCTCTGAGATTTCTTAAATGATGTCCCACAGCTCCCAAGGCATCTGGGGCTTGAGGATGTAAAATGAATGATCAGGATGCAGCTTATGATAGCTCTTGATTACCCCAACTTTATTTGAATAGTACCTTTTTCAACTCAGTTAGTATACCTTCAACAAATTATGCATTATATACAAAAGACAGGGGCTTCCCTGATGGCTCAGTGTAGGAACCTCAAGAGACACAGGTTTGATCCCTGGTTTGGGTCGGTAAGATCCTGGGAAGAGGAAATAGTAACCCGCTCCAGCATTCTTGCCAGGAAATCCCAAGGATAGAGGAGCCTAGCTGGCTAATGTCCATGGGGGGGTCACAAAGAGTCGGATATGACAGAAGCGACTGATCAGGCATGCATGCGTACAAAAGACAAGAAGAGTATACTTTTTTGGAATGTGAATCTCAGGCTTGCCTATATAACCTGATTTTTCAGAAGAAAATGATTATGGAAGATGACATTGAAAAACACAGAAGAAAAGAAAAAACTGAGAAATATTAAAACATACAGGGAGATAAGAAGGGGATAAAACATACAGGGAAGAAGACAGAAGAGAAATAAAAGATAAGGCAAGTCAGGAATTAGATAAAGAAAATACAAAAATGAAAGAATTGGTCTGCAGTTAACTGTACTGCATCACTCTAGTAAATTAAATTTTTAAAAAAGAATGAATATAATGATTCCCGGATTTTTTTAACGTTTTAACCAAAAATGAAAGATGTTTCTCAAATGTGGAGACATACTTTCTAAAGTTTCCCTGTTGAATTTTATGTTGGGTATATTTTATATAATAGATTGGGTCCATGTAATCACAGTGTATGAAGGTCTTTTCCAAATTACATGCAGTGGTTACCTGCCACAGAATGAAGGTGCACTATACGACTCAAGGTAAAGTCTACATTTTTATATCAAAGCGCAAGTGTTGCTCAAGTTTTCTATCTTTGGGACTGATTTTATATATGGTCAAGTTCCTTGAGCTTAACTGCTAACGATGAACATAAAATGTTGTTCATTTAAATCAGAGGCTACACACACACACATACACATACATTTTCTCACTTATGCTTAATTTATTCTATATAATGTTGTTTTCTTTTAAAAATAATATGAGTCTACATTTACAAATATCCCCTGCAGTGGCATAATATGAATCTATGTGGTAGCTTATGGTGAACGGTGCTGCTGGATTCTTGGTCTTCAAAAGAGAAGATTTAACCCCAGGCCCAAAGACAGGTCTCAGTCACTCAGAGCTTTGTGTGCAAAATTTTATTTAAAGTAACAGGACAGAGAAAGCTTCTGACATGGACATCAGTTCAGTTCAGTCGCTCAGTCATGTCTGACTCTTTGCGACCCCATGAATCGCAGCACGCCAGGCCTCCCTGTCCATCACCAACTCCCGGAGTTCACTCAGACTCATGTCCATCGGAGTCAGTGATGCCATCCAGCCATCTCATCCTCTGTTATCCCCTTCTCCTCCTGCCCCCAATCCCTCCCAGCATCAGAGTCTTTTCCAATGAGTCAACTCTTCGAATGAGGGGGCCAGAGTACTGGAGTTTCAGCTTTAGCATCATTCCTTCCAAAGAAATCCCAGGGCTGATCTCCTTCAGAATGGACTGGTTGGATCTCCTTGCAGTCCAAGGGACTCTCAAGAGTCTTCTCCAACACCACAGTTCAAAAGCATCAATTCTTCGGCGCTCAGCCTTCTTCACAGTCCAACTCTCACATCCATACATGACCACAGGAAAAACCATAGCCTTGACTAGACGGACCTTTGTTGGCAAAGTAATGTCTCTGCTTTTGAAAATGCCATCTAGGTTGGTCATAACTTTCCTTCCAAGGAGTAAGCATCTTTTAATTTCATGGCTGCAGTCACCACCATCTGCAGGGAAGGGGGTAGAAAGAGAACCTGCTTCACTAGTTTAAGTGGGACCTTATATACTTCTCAACTAGCTGCCGATAATAGATAAAAAGAATACCTCAAGGTTGTAAGAGTTCCACCAGGCCCTTTCCCAAGGCATACCTCCTAAGATAACCTCAGTACAATATTAGCTAGGGAGAAAGGGTTACAGGTAACATGTCTCTGTGCAAGGTATACTGCTGCTGTGTAATCAGGGGTACACATCTTGAGAAACAGGTTCCCAGGCAAGATTTGTTACAATTATAATCATCAACATAGAGTCTGAGAAAAGGCATTGTGCTATGTGATCATTAGTTCCAGGACCTAAAGAAAGGCCAGTTCTCCAGCAAGATACATTGTTGCACAAGGCTTAAGGAAAGCTTGAACAATGCTGGACTCCTCCTTAAAGGGCCTTGGCCTGCCTGCCTAAGCTTTTAACTCTTTCATGTGTTTCAGTGGTAACCTGAAATAGCAATGATATGTCAATAAAAATAACATGATTTAGAATTGCAGTATGAACATATTTTACACAGGAAGATTCTAATATTATAGATATGTGTGCATAGATTCATGCAAAAGTAGTTATTGATCAAGCCGTGTTCTAGATGATGAAGAAACAGTGGAGGCCAGAGCAGACAAAATCTTCATGAAGCTCTAATCCTAGTCCTCATATAATTACCTGCCTAGGTTTTAAAATATGCACATGAATTTAATATTGTTGTTACTCAATCGCTAAGTCATATCTGACATTTTTCAACTCCATGGTCTGCAGCATGTCAGGCTCCCCTGTCCTTCACTGTCTCCCGGAATTTGCTGAAATTCATGTCCATTCAGTCGGTGATGCCATTCAACCATCCCATCCTCTGTCACCTCCTTCGCCTCCTGCCCTCAGTCTTTCCCAGCATCAGGGTCTTTTCCAATGAATCAGCTCTTCACATCAGGTGGCCAAAGTATTGGAGCTTCAGCTTCAGCATTAATCCTTCCAGTTTCTATTCAGGATTGATTTCATTTAGGATTGACTAGTTTGACCCCCTTGCTGTCCGAGGGACTCTCAGGAGTCTTCTCTAGTACCACAGTTGGAAAGCATAAGTTCTTTGGTGTTCAGTCTTCTTTATGGTCCAAATCTCACATCCATACACAACTATTGGAGAAACCATAGCTTTGACCACGTGGACCTTTGTCAGCAAAGTGATGTCTCTGCTTTTTAATATGCTGTCTAGTTTTATCATAGCTTTCTTCCAAGGAGCAAGCGTCTTTTACTTTCATGGCTGCAGTCACCATCTGCAGTGATTTTGAAGCCTAAGAAAATAAAGTCTGTCACTGTTTCCATTTTTTCCTCATCTATTTGCTATGAAGTCATGGGACCAGATGCCATGATCTTAGTTTTCTGAATGTTGAGTTTTCAGCCAGCTTTTTCACTCTCCTCTTTGACCTTCACAAAGAGGCTCTTTAGTTCCTCTTCATGATAAATAATATTAAATGTGGTAATTTATCATATATGGGCATATTTTGTACCTTAATAAAGCCTCATTATTTCCTCATTATGAAAATGATAAGAAAGCAAAAATGGTATTACCCAAGGGAGAAAAACAACAGGAAATAGAGTAAATGAGTTAGGTCTCAGCAACATTTTCTGAAAGAGTGGAAGAATGATACTTGAATGAGTTATAAACTTAAGTGTCTTCTGTATTAGGGGTTGTGAACCCTGCAGGTGGGGGGAAATGTTCCTGCAGAATTCCTAAAATACCTTGTGGTTGGAAGTACCAGGTAGTGCAGAGGGCACAGGGGAAGGGCAGCCCAGCTTGCTAGGAGGTGAAAAAGCTTCATTCTTTGGAGAAATTGAGCAGGGGTGTTCTCTTTTTATGGACACTGGGCAAAGTCTGGCTAGTAGAAGGCAGGAATGACACAGATGGTGAAAATAGAAGAAATAAATGGGAATCCACAGCTGAATGGGGGTCTTCAATCTTTCTTGTTTTTACTCCTCAGAGGGAAGATGACCAGCCATAAAGTCCCCTTGGAGAGGTAATGTGCTTCTGCTCTGATGAGTCATCATCGCCCAGAGAGAAGACCCATGATTCTCAGTGTTTCAGGGTCCTGGCTGTCTGGTTATGAGAGTAGGAATTGGGGTGAGTCTCTCCTCCCACTCTGTGATACATTCAGTCTCCCTGATGAAGACTTTGTTTTCGATATTCTCCATGACACCTTCCAGCTCTTACATTTTATAGTTCTGAGGTTTCTGAATAGAGAATGAGCATACAAAAACATTGTGCATAAAAATCAATTGAATTTAAGCATAAATTAAACATTTCTATAATTTTCCTCAACTACCAGTTACCAATTAGACTAGAATTTAAGATTCAGTTTTTAGATTTGCCGTAGAGAGGCATCTTCAAAGAAGTAATTTTGAAGATAAGGCATCTTGCTTTATAGAACTTCCTCCATTCTAGTTTCAGAAGACCCATCATGACCCAGGGACTAGAGTGAAACTTATCAGCTGCCCCTGATTTAAAAGTTCTGGGGAAAATAGAATATTTAATGTTCAAAAAATATTGTCATATTTGACCAAATATGGTCATATGTTTTTGTTTAAAGGATTTTTGTTTTCTTTTCTGGATCTTTTCTGGATCTGTTTCTCTCAATACTCTATAAATAAAATGAAAATGACAGAGTTCTTTTTTCTCTATCCCTTGAGGCAATTATATATTACTAGTTAAAAATATTTTGATTAAATAAAAAAGAAATTTTTTTTCACAGACATTTTTGTGAAAGTTATCACTGAAAAAAAGTAGCTTGCATTTCCAAAACTTTCTGAACCACCTTCTCCTAACTAGTGCATTGTCCAACGATGACAGAATGAGACTAGTTTTTAAAGCTTAAACACTTTACCCTTAATTTTTTTTCCAATTTTTTTGAAAACTAAGAAGAGGAAAAATCTCTTGTATAATGCACTGCTGTGAAAGAAAAACTCTTAATTTTAGCCTTTTGGACATTTTAATTTGTACCCATCTTATTCACAATTATTATAACCTCACAGCTGTCATAACCTTATCTAATGAGAGATTTTCTGATTGACTCCATTACCTTGTCCGAGCATGTCATAATTTATCAGCTCATTTGAAGTGTCTTTTACTAAGACTCTACTGCAAAAATGTCATGCTAATATAAACAAACATTCCTGCATGTGATGACTCAAATACAGTCCTGGGATGGTGTATCCTGTTCTTTTTAGCTCATCTAAAATAAAACCCCAACCTAGCAGATGGCTAATAACAGAATCCTTAATTGTTCTGCAGAGAGACATGAAATAAAAGATGTTACTTTGATTTATCAGAACTTCTGTTTCTGATCACAGCTTTAAAGATAACCTTAGGCTCTTTTTCAAATTATAGTATAAAACTTCCATTTGTAAGAGACTTTCATTTAGCACATTGCTACTATTTTATTAATTCCGGCCTCTAATAGTTAGCCTTGAATAAAGCTAGAGTCCAATTGTTTTATTTGACTTATTTTTCCATATTTCTGCCTTCTAGAGTCTGATTTCATACATAATGCATATTTTTCCTTGTATGGTGCATTTTCTTTGTTTCCATATTTACCTACATATCATTCAAGATTTCTTTTTCTTTTAATCCATTTCTCCATTATGCTCTGTATATACTGTTAACATTGAAATACACTGTTCAGTCTTGACCCACTTTTAAAATTCTTAGAGAATCCTATTAAGTCATCAATATCCTCTGTCTTCTGCCTAACTGTGATTTTTCAGAGTCTGTATGTTTAACTAACCTTTGGTGGATTTTTAAGGCACAGTTCAGGGAGATACCTGAGGCAAACCTGAATTTGAACCAACAAGGATGATGTCCGACCTGGGAAGCTATCATTGTACGTTACCTTGGAGTGATTACCAGTGCTGTGATGTTTGACAGGGTTAGGATGAGGTCTGTAGCAGAGAACTTGAAATCTTCACCCTGATTAGGTGTATCGCCATTGGGACGTATGGCTACAAAGTTTCATTTATTTAGTTTAGCTTATGAATACATTTAAACTACTTCAATGTCCTCCTAAGTATTGAATTGAATGGAAATTTCTGATGAGTTATAGATATAGATATTACACACACATAGTTTTTAAATGCAAGTGGAGGGGAAGGAGGAATTTATTATATATAATATTGATATATATGTAAATTTATAAATCTATAATTTATATATATAAATATAAATCAATGATGTCATCTGTTTATACTGGCTTCACCTTTACTATGATAATAGAGGTGCTTCGGTGATTAACTTTACCCTTTCTAATCATTTTTGCTTTTTCTTCCCTGTATTCCTTATTTTAGATTTTCAATATTAGTTAAGTGGTATTGACTTAGTAAACTACTTTTGCTTTGATTATTTCTGGTGGTAAAATTAAGTAAAAAGGTAAGTAGAGCTTAGAATTAAGTGAAGAGAATAGCAATAAACAAAGCTTCATCGATTTCATAGAAACATAATACACTCACATATTTCTATTCTTTTGAATGTCCCAGAACTATAGGTCTTTTTTCCATTTTCATTGATAGCACCTATGTTTTCTGAGGTAGGACACCTCCATGACTCATTGTATTTTAACCTCCTCTTTCTCCTCATTCATTCCTTATTCTGTAACTGTCTCTTGGCTTCTTTTTAAAGAGGAGTCATAGGAAGAATTTACAGTTATTATAATGCTCCATGATGTGCGTTTACTTTCTCACAAGTGTAGTAAGTAGAAATTATTGTTAATATTTTGTTGCTAAACTGATGTACACATCATAACTCAGGAGCAAATACCTTTTAATACTCCACAAGCACCTACCTGAAGATCAGGTAGGTAGCTAGGATTAGGGAGTTGAAGTTAGTGAATGACTCAACTTTAAAATCTTTTTGGCAAGAACACTCCTACTGTGAGATAAATGAAATGAGTGCTGTTAAACATCTGTTGTATCCATCACAAAATAAAAACCATAAGGTGCTCTTAAATATTTCTTTTAATTATTTACAATTACCCTAATTGTATGATCATAAAAACCTGTTAAAAAAATTTGTTGTCCAGTATCAGTTTTCTTTTAATGATGGCATGTTTTTATCATTAGTATTCTAATACTTGTATAATATTTTCAATTTTATATCTTATTCTGAATTTATATTTATGTCACGTGAACCTGGTTAATGAATCTTTTCTGGTTATGTTAACAAGTAAGTTTTCTCATAGTAAATGTTTTGGAACTGACATGGTAACATGGCAGATTTACCAAGGTCTTGAGAGCTAGTCTGAAAGATCACGTGGCTATTTATTACACATGTAGCCATCCCAACACAGGCATATGGGATCATGCATAAGGCTTTAAAATCTTTAGAGAAATTTAAAATGAAGTCAAATAATAGTATTATGCTGTGATTTCTGTGATTTTTGCTCTTACTTGCTCTTTGTCAGTTCTAAGATTGGAAATGCAAAATCTCACAAAGTGCTACACCCCACATAATTTGTAAGTTCTCACTGGGTACAAGCATGTCCTATCAGCTAGCATATTTTGCCTGTATTTTTCCTTCTGCGTCTTTAACTCTAGCCCAGACCCGCTTTGGGGACACTTGACATTGAGAATCATTTATATGAGCGATCCTATGAACGTCTTGAACTCACTGATGTAATTTTAACTCTGTTTCCACCTTTTTCTGTCTACTCTTTCAGTTTAGAGTCCGTGATTTGTGAAGATTATTACTACTTATTACTACTACCTATTATACCTTTGCAATAATGCTCAAATATCTTTCCATAATATTGCTGAATATTGTTGGAGAAAATACCCACGCATGCCTGTGTTAATGTCACTATACATGTATAATCATCAATTTTAAAATAAGACTATAAACTCACACTTTATAAA
This sequence comes from Bison bison bison, assembly GCF_000754665.1. Taxonomy (NCBI): domain Eukaryota; kingdom Metazoa; phylum Chordata; class Mammalia; order Artiodactyla; family Bovidae; genus Bison; species Bison bison. Next base: position 3,023,940 of record NW_011495085.1, read on the forward strand.
ATCACTTTCTTACCAAATCATATCCTTTCATAACCTTTCAAACTTCTTACTCCATATGTTTCTTTAATTTCAATGGTTGCCCTTTCCTTCTTGGGTGAAGGGGAATCTCATGTGTAAAGTCTCTCACCTTGCCATCACCATGTCTTTCTATCTGTCAGCCCATCTTCCCCTATAATCTTAAAGAAGAGACTCGTTATCAAAGGTCAGTGTATCCGCACTTGATTCTCACCAAATCCCTTTTTCCTTATCAGGATTTTTCTCCTGCAATTATCTCCATTCTTCCATGTGTCATCTGTTACTCCCTTCCAGATGAATGGTTATCCTCACCATCCATACATGCTCCACTAAGCACCGATATAAAATTTATTATCTTAACTACATACTCTTTCTTCATATATTCCCCACTTTATATGGAAGCACTTTTGTATTCATCTCACTTCTTCAAATTCTGTTACATCCTGTCTCCATCTGGCTTTGTCAGCTTTCCTGATCTTCCACTGAAAGGATCAACAAAAACCCCATTGTTGCCAATATCAACAAATTACCACAAAGGTAGTGGTTGAAATAACATAAATTCATTCTCTTACAGCTCTGGAGGTCAGAATGCCAAAGTGATTCTTACGGGACTAAAACAAAAATTCCAGCAGTTCTAACTCCTACAGGAGATTCTGGGAGAATCTATTCCTTGTCTTTTCCATCTTCTAGGATCTGACTCATTCCTTCATCCTGGTCCCACATCACATTCTCTCTCCTCCCTCTGCTCCATCATCTGACTCTGCTCGTCTTGTGTCCTTCTTGTGAGAACCATGGGGCTTACCCCAGGCCCACTGAAGTTAACTTCAGAGTTAACAGAATATCCTTTTTAGCTTGTTGTCGGCTCCCAGTAAATTTGGCAAAAATGTGGAAAACAATACATTTTTGTTTACATGGTTTGAGTCGTTATTCATTACTTATGTGTGCAGAGTCACATGAGCTACCCAGCTACTCAGTCTGTCCGTAGACTCTGTGCCCAGTGTCCTGTCCCCAGGTCCCATCCACTTGCATAGAACATTCCCAACATGCACTTCCTTTTGTAGGCATGTTCAATAATCATAGCTTCCTTTTGTGAGAAAACATCATGCATAGAAATATGCCTATGAATGTCCCATATTTAGAACTTTGGGCTTCAGTTATTTTCACAGGTACTGCTTGTCTTCCAGTTTTTACTAGTGCTTTGGGATTTGGTCTAAAAGTACACATCCTTATCTCATGATTTTTACTTCTTTCCTTTTCTTTTCCTAACTAAAAACTACTTATGCGGTATAAATGATTATTCCATTATTTTAAAATCTATTACTTGATTCCTTTGCAGATTGATGAAATATGTCTTCAAGTAATTTTCATGGAGTCTTTACATATCAGTGAATATAATTCCAGTAACTTCACAGAAAAATATTAACTTCACTGTGTGTATTTTTGCCATACTCTTCTCTCTCTGTTAAACATCACTTGGTGTTTTAAAATATTCTTAGATATAGTTATTAGATGCTTAAAGTCTAGTTTTTGTTTCCTTATAAATAGCCTAATTATTTCTTTCCTTTTATCTCTGTAGAAATTTATTCTTTAAGCATTACAAAAAGCATCATGTGTTTTTCTTTCATTTCAGCTTAGTTTTATCTTAAATATTTATGATTAGTTTTGTCCATTTTTCTAATTTCTTTCTGATAAAATGCCTATTGTCCCATCATTTAATCTCATTGTCTGTTTTACTCTTCATAACTAATTATATTTTCTGTGGTAAGATTCTAGTTCTTTGAGACTTCCAATAGAGAGATTGAAATCTAATTTAAAATTTTAGCTTCTTTACTAAAGAAACTTTACAGCTTATTTCAGTCAGCTTATTTTTCATTTCAGTTTATATACCAGGCTGTTGCTTTCCATTTCATATTTTTTTTCTGTTTCTTATAGTCCATATTTTATTTTATATTTTTGATAATAGATTCAAATGATTTAACTTTTCATTTTGTTTTGGGTATTAAACTTTAAAAAAATATTATTTCATTATGTATATAGATATCAGATTGCAGAATTGTTTTTCATGCCCCACTTTTATTTTCCCTTTAGTGGCCCTTGGATTCCTCATTGTTTATTTGAGTGTTAACAATATTTTTTTCAGATTTTAAGCTGAATGTCATTTATATGTAAACCCCTGTTTTAGTTTGAATTAGACTCATTTACTGAAACAGGCTTTCCAGGTGGTGGTGCAGTGATATAGAATCCTCCGGCCAATGCAGGAGATGATAGAGATGCAGGTTCAGTTCTTGCGTCAGAAAGATTCCCTGGAGAAGGATTTGGCAACCCACTCCTGTGGTCTTGCCTGGAAAAATCCCATGGACAGAGGACCCTGACGGGTTACAGTCCATTGGGTCACAAAAGTTAGACATGGTTAAGAGTCTGTGTACACACACACACAAACATAGAAATAGAGACCACAAAATGCAGTTGCTAAAATCAGGTAGAAATTTCGTTCTCATGTAAAAGTCTGCAGGTTAGTTATGCAGGCTGACAGGGTCTCAAACTGCAAGACCATCAGAAGCCCAAGTTCTTTCCATCATCTCATTTCAAAGAATGTTTTCCTTATTTATCAAGTCAAAGCTGGGCCACTTCTGCACCATGTTTCAGTCTGAGAAAAGGGGAAAGACAGCAAGTGAAAGTAAGATAATTTTCCTTTTTTGTTTTTAATTAATTTATTTTAATTGGAGGCTAATAACTTTACAATATTGTGGTGGTTTTTGCCATACATTGACATGAATCAGCCACGGGTGCACATGTGTCCCCCATCCTGACCACCCCTCCCACCTCCCTCCCCATCCTATCCCCCTGGGTTGTCCCAGTGTGCCCGCTTTGAGTGCCCTGTTTCATGCATCGAGCTTGGACTGGTCGTCTATTTCACATATGGTAATATACATGTTTCAGTGCGATTTTCTCAAATCATCCCACCACCCTCAACTTCTCCCACACAGTCCAAAAGCCTGTTCTTTATATCTGTGTCTCTTTTGCTGTCTCGCATATAGGGTCATTGTTACCATCTTTCTAAATTCCGGATATATGCATTAATATACTATATTGGTGTTTTTCTCTCTGACTTACTTCACTCCGTATAATAGGCTCCAGTTTCATCCAGCTCATCAGAACTGATTCAAATGCATTCTTTTTAATAGAGTAATAGTCCATTGTGTATAGGTACCACAGCTTTCTTATCCATTCGTCTGTCAATGATAATTTTCTTTCAAGCTAGTTGCTTAGGAGTCATAAGCATCATTTCCACTCACATATCCTCTAAATAAAATAAGAACACATCCTTTAAAATAAGAACTTTATTACTTTACCACCATTAGCTGAAAAAGAAGCTGGATAATGTAAGCTTTAACTAGGTAACTATGTGCTCAATTAAACCCTATTACTATGGCAATAGGAGAAATGGAATTGGATGGAAAATGGCCCCAACCTTTAATGATTTTGTTTACAATTCTGTTTTTTTTTTTTTCTCAATAAGAAGAAAGTTTTCCTAGATAATATGTATCAACCATCAACTCACTTTTCTTGGAAACCCTCGAGTAAATGTTTCCCTAAAAGCTCAACATTCAGAAAACTAAGATCATGGCATCTGGTCCCATCACTTCATGGCAGATAGATGGGGAATAGTGGAAACAGTGGCAGAGTTTATTTTTCTGGGCTCCAAAATCATTGCAGATGGTGACTGCAGCCATGAAATTAAAAGATGCTTACTCCTTGGAAGGAACATTATGACCAAACTAGAGAGCATATTAAAAAGCAGAGACATTACTTTGCCAACAAAGGTCTGTCTAGTCAAGGCTATGGTTTTTCCAGTGGTCAAGTATGGATGTGAGAGTTGGACTATAAAGAAAGCTGAGTGCCGAAGAATTGATGCTTTTGAACTGTGGTGTTGGAGAAGACTCTTGAGAGTCCCTTGGACTGCAAGGAGATCCAACCAGTCCATCCTAGAGGAGATAAGTCCTGGGTATTCATTGGAAGGACTGATGCTAAAGCTGAAACTCTAGTACTTTGGCCACCTGATGTGAAGAGCTGACTCATTTGAAAAGACCCTGATGCTGGGCAAGATTGCGGGCAGGAGGAGAAGGGGACAACAGAGGATGAGATGGTTGGATGTCATCATCAACTTGATTGATTAACATGGGTTTGGGTGGACTCCGGGAGTTGGTGATGGACAGGGCGGCCTGGCGTCCACCCAAACCCATGTTAATCAATC
>NW_011495085.1:3028309-3033862 GCF_000754665.1 Bison bison bison
GTCCTGGGTATTCATTGGAAGGACTGATGCTAAAGCTGAAACTCTAGTACTTTGGCCACCTGATGTGAAGAGCTGACTCATTTGAAAAGACCCTGATGCTGGGCAAGATTGCGGGCAGGAGGAGAAGGTGACAACAGAGGATGAGATGGTTGGATGGCATCATCAACTTGATTGATTAACATGGGTTTGGGTGGACTCCAGGAGTTGGTGATGGACAGGGCGGCCTGGCGTGCTGCGGTTTATGGGGTTGCAAAGAGTCTGACATGACTGAGCGACTGCACTGAACTGAACTGAAGCGCCACCTATCTCTTTCTCGACTTGTTGACATCACATTTCAGACTATAATGCCTTGCTTTCTGTTCTCTTACACCAGGCTTTGTCTTAACTATAGTCCCTGAATGTTCATAAAAATAAGTGCTGAGAGAATAAGTTGTCTTCAGCCATTCAAAGAATCACTCAAAAATTTACAGCAGACATGATGGAAGGTGAGGAGCAGAGGGACACTTGCTTTTGTGTATTAAATGACAGGAAAATGACACTATACAAAGTGGCTAAAGATATTGGATGGAAGGAAAAACTTTAGCCTCCTTTGCTCTAGAAATAAAAACACGTTATTGGAATCACAGGAAAAATGAGAATAGGATCAAAACCTCATAACTTAGTGTTCAGAACGTGAAGTCTTTTCTCACACCACACACCATCAGTCACTCAGTAATTATTTTCTCAGGGTTGAGAGTACATTTACTGCCATGAGGCCTTTCAGAGTTGCACATTTTATGTATGCAACTGTTGAAGTTATGGTTAGTAATTTATTTTCCCAGGAGGGGGTTTATAGAGAGGAGGCTGTGTTTTTCTTATCAGTTTATATGACAGGGGGCTACATATTTTGAAACAAAAAAAGTCACAAAAATGTTTGTGTTTTTCATTTAGAGATATAGTCTTTGGTTTTACGATATGGTTATATTACTGTGCTAAATGCTTCAGGACATACAAAGATAGATAAATTGCAACAATAAAGTAAAGGGATTAATTTTGGTTTTCTTCACAATCATGCCAGTATTTGAACAGTGACAAAGTGATATATCACCATTCTTCAGACATATTATGCAAACAAAATTCAATCTATGAAGTAATTTCCAATGGAGAATTGAGTACAGGTAATTTCAATAGTAGTGTAATTTAACAAATAACATTTTAGAACTTCTGAGGATCTGGTTTTGCATTAGAACGATGTTAGTATTTTCCAAAGATAACTCATCCTTTTTTTTTTTTCTGTTGTTGGCAGTGGGTTTAATATTGGTAAATTTCCAAAAGCATTCTTTTCAAGTTCACTATATATAATATATGCAAGCACATTTAATATATGCAAGAACATTTGCTAATTCTATTTATAGTTACATGTGAAGTGGCAACCATGTGAAGAAACTGACTTTACTTCATAAGGGACAACCTTAATGACTGATGCCCCAGGCTAGGCAATAAAGCATGTTAAATGTGTCAGTCCTTCTTAATCAGTTAATTAATTAATATTAAGTTAATGAAATTTAAGACAGTGCTTGCTTTATGCTTAAAAATGATACATCAAATTTTATCTGGGTGAATAAATTGCCAAGGGATTTTTGAAAAAACAATGATTGGGAGCTAATTCAACTAATATGAAATTTTATGTATACATATATTAATAAAATCATTCTGATACAGTAGTAGATACAAGCAAGTCTGATAGGCCAGGATGAAGAACAGGGAAGTAGAACCAAGCATGTATGATATTACATAACAATTAGAATTGTAGAAAAACATTTTAGATTTCTATTTCATACTATGTAAGAATAAATTCCTAAGAGTTCTCCTTAAGCTTTTAAATATGTGGTTTAATTTTCCTTTTAAAACATTGGAATGTTTGTATAAGATGTAAAAGGCTTTCTTTATTCCAAATGGTGATATATTATTCCAATTTAATTTTTTTATAACTTTTAAAATGTTCATTTCTTCCTTGTGAATAGTAAAATAAAAATTTTTAAATTGAAAGAAAACAATTGGGAAAATAGATGCAACACTCATTTGTAGAAAATGAATTGATATTCATAGTGCTACAATGTATTTTATAAAAAAAAAAGAAAAGAAAATATGTGCATCTATAATAAATTTTTATTCAATTCAAATTATTTCCTCTTTATATTCAAATTTTAGATTCCATTCTTTGTTTTTAACAATTAAAGAAGAAGAAAATTGTATCAAATACCTCTTGCCATAAGAGAGAATTTTATCTCTATATTGAATCTCTTTTTCTTACTCAAATACACAGCAATAAATAAACTGTACGTTTTTAAATGTACAATTTGATGTGTTTGCAGCTGTGCATACACCCACGCAACAATTGCCACCCACAAAATGGTGAATGTATTCATCACCTCAAAGCTTCCTTAAAGTATTTTGTAATCCCTCCCACCCATCCCATACTCTCTCAAACAAAAAAAGTCACAAAAGTTTTTGTGTGTTTTTCATTTAGAGAAATAGTCTTTGGTTTTATGATATGGTTAATTACGGTGCAAAGTGCTTTGGGACATACAAAGATACATAAATTTCCTGTCTACTGCTAGGCAACCACAATCTCTTTTCTTTCATAATGGATTAATTAATTTCTCTAGAATTTTAGATAAGTGGGACTATATGCTGTGTCTTTTTTTGGATGTCTGTCTTCTTTCACTCGGAATACATATTTTAAGATTGATCCATGTAGCATATATGAACAGTTTATTCCTTTCTGTTGCTAATTAGTGCTCCATTGTATAGATATACTGAAATTTGTTTTCCCAATTATTGCTTGGTGAATAGGTAGTTGCTTTCAATTTGGGGGTATTACAATTCTCTTAGGTAATTATCTAAGAGGAGAATGGGTGGATCATATGTTAGGTAGGTGGTTTAAATTTAAAGGGCATTGCCAAACTCTTTTACAAAATGGTTATAAAATCTTGCATTCCTTCCATCAGGGTATGAGTTCCAGTTCCTCCATAACCTCACCAGTACTCGAAATAGTCATTGGTTTTAATCTTAAAAATCCTAATAGATGTACAGTGGTAGCTCATTGAGGTTTTAATTCACATTTCTCTGTCTCCTGATGTTGATCTTTCCTATGTTGTTATGTATCTTATGTATACCTTCTTTCATGAAGTGTCTATTCAAATCTTTTGTCCAATTTACCCACCATTGGCTTGCTTGTTTTCTGATTTTTGAGCTTCAACGTTTCTTCATATATTTTAGCCCTTTATTAAATATATAACTTTCAAATATTTTATCACTATGTTTGCTTTTCTTTTCACATTCTTTCTTTCTTTATTATTATTATTATTTTACTTTTGAAAAGCAGAAGTTTTCAATTTTTATTAAGTCAAATTTGTAAATTTATTCCTTTACGGATTGTGTTTTTGTGTCATATGTAAGAAAATTTTCATAATTGAAGTAAATATCTCTTCAGTTTTTTCTCCTAGAAGAATTAGAATTTTAGGTTTATATTTAGACATAAAACTTGTTTTGATATAATTCTTATGTTTGGTGTGAAGTATGGCTCAGGCTCCTTCGCTGGTATCTCAGTGGTAAAGAGAGCACCTGCCAGTGCAGGAGACAGTTTCGATCCCCGGTTAAGAAGATCCCCTGGAGAAGGAAATGGTTACTCACTCTAGTATTCTTCCCTGGGAAATCCCATGAACAGAGGAGCCTGGCGGGCTACAGTCCACGGAGACACAAAGAGTCGCACACCACTGAGTGACTAAATAGCAACAACGGCGCAGAATCCCTTTTTTTCCTTTTCGACAGAGAAATCCAGTTGTTCTAGCACCGTTTCTTGGAAAGACTATCCTTTATTCTCTGAATTATCTTTGCAACCTTGTTGAAAATCAGTTATCCATCTGTGTGTTAGTCACTTGATCTGTTTGACTATCTATATGAAAACACAACACTTCCCGGAAAGCTGTGACACTTGCTCGAGAACCGAGCGAGACTGATGGGCAACATCTGATCTTCCCCTTCTATGGCTCTGAAAACTCCCTTCAGGCATTTTCTGGGGCAATTTTAGTCCCCTCGTTCGTGCACTTCTTCCAGGGATCACTGCAATGTGCTAACTGTTTAATGTTTGAAGTCTATTTCTCATCTATTTCGCTTAGTCTTGTGGTATTTTAAGGTGTGAGGGCAAACCTTGTACCCTTTACTCCATCCTGTTTAGAAGTACAAATCCATATTTATCTCTTTTGACAATCTTAGCTTTCAACTGGGGTATTTTGATATTAATAATTTAATTATTCATAATGTTTCAATTGTCGTCTATAATTTTACTCTTTTCTCTGTTATACCTGTTGTCTGCATTCCGCTGTCCCTCCTTCCCTTCTTATTTTGACTGATTTAAATATTTGTAGAGTTCCATACTTACTTACTCACTTACAGCTTTTGGCTATACCACTTTACTTTTTCTGTATTTCAGTAGTTATTCAATCACTTTTAATGTTGCTTACAGGTCTAAATTATCTTTGTATAAACAGTACAGCAATCATATTTTTCTCTCTTTTTTAACATTTTTTCTTGATCTCTGATTAAAATTGAACTGATATAATTCTTAATCTTATGTTACAAGTTCAACTAGTAGGACCAGTTTTATCATTTAGGATGAAGGGTGGGATTAAAGATCTGGGCTGGTAATGGTTGTGTCTTGGGCATAGATTTTACATGAGGACACAGGATACGAAGATCATAGGGTTTCAGGATGATCCTACCTAGCTAGTGATGTTTATGATAATTCTTATTTTCTTAATAACTGCTGTGTAAACAGGTGAACCCTGACCTATTTCCTTCACTTGAGATGAGTTTTGCAGTGTTTCCTGGTTACTGTTTAAATTTGCAAGGCTTGATTGGATTCAGTCAATTTCTTTATGCCTTATTGAAAGTTAATAGCATCATATTTTTGACATATTATTTTTTAATGACATTCCATTTTAGTTTTACATTTCTACTCTGTATTCTCATAGCTGCATGACCTTGGGCAATTGTTTAATTTCTCTCAGTCTCATTTTCTTCATATGTAAAGTGAAGACGCTAATAGAACAGGTTCAGAAAGATGCTACAAGCGTTAAATGATGCAATACATGTCAAGTGCTAAGCATAATGGGTGATGGATCATAATTTTAACTAAAATTGTTATTATTAAAAAGTGCTGCTATTGACCTTCATATTAATGCAAAGACTTTGAGCTTTCTTTCCTAATGAAGGACCTCCATTTGTGATGGTGTGTTCACACACTCTCAGTCAAGTCTCACTGGGATACACAGTGTACTTACGGTGGCTTTCCTTGCTAACTTACACACTTCTCAGATAGATTACCCTAATGTGATCTGAAAACACCCTAGTGCATGGATGTTTCATTCATTCATTGAATCTCTGTCATATATCTGTATTTGTTTATTTTACTAATGGGTGTTGCTTCTACACAGATAAAGGGAAAATGACCAAATGGTTTTGTTTGGTTTAACTTCTTGAAATAATTTATCCAGCACTGACATGGCATCT
>NW_011495085.1:3033962-3038094 GCF_000754665.1 Bison bison bison
TTTTTTCAAGTTTTATTTTAATTTTTTTTAAATTTTATTTTAGTTTTAAACTTTACATAATTGTATTAGTTTTGCCAAATATCAAAATGAATCTGCCACAGGTATACATGGCATCTTAACTAAGGTGGTAAAAGTGTGTGGTGTGATTTACAGTATTTATTTTGTAACATTAAAGGGACAGTCAAAGAGATTGAATTGAATTGAAGTGAGATGGCAAGGGCTGTTTATGTTATATGTTGACTTTGTGGAATGCTAAAAATTAGGAACAAATAATAGCTACCCTAAAATAAAATATTACTTTGTATGTTTCTCATTCTTCATAATTTGAGGTGCATGCAATATTTGTTTTCATTGAAAGTGAAGTGAAAGTGCAAGTCACTCAGTCGTGTCTGACTCTTTGTGACCCCATGGACTATACAGTCCATGAAATTCTCCAGGCCAGAATACTGGAGTGGGTAGCCTTTCTCTTCTCCAGGGGATCTTCCCAACCCAGGGATCAAATACCAGGTCTACCGCATTGCAGGCAAATTCTTTACCAAGTGAGCTATGAGGGAAGCCCTTTCATTGAAAATAATAGTTAATTCCTCTTGCAAACAGTCTTACCATTCATTAGAAATTTTAGTAATTTTCAATGGCACTTCAAAATCTGTCCATAGACTAATTACAAGATTCCAAATATTTAATTTGTTAAAGCTCACAAGATCACAGGCTTAGTGACTGGATTGGACACATAACACCAAAGCCAGAGTCTTCATTTTTCATAAGAGCTGAGAGGAATGACCTGTCCATACTAGCTAATATGTTAAAAAGTCTTCCAGCATAGACTATTATTAATTCTGTGTGGATCAGCAGGATGGAATACTTGTAAAAGTTTTAACAACTTTTTTGTTAGCACACTTTCTAAGGATAAATTATGATTTAATGAACAAACTAGAGCAGTTTGGAATATCAGTGGAATTTTACATTTAAATCATAGAGTTCTTTTTTCTTGGCATTTTAAGCTTCACTGGAGCAGAGCAGTGAAAGGACTTTTTGCACTTATGATGTGTACTTTTCTGTTCCCATACTGCATTAGCTTCAGCTTTAGATTTCCACATTTTTGTTTGTCATAAAGCTATTCTTTTAATACTCATTTAACATATTTGACCTAATCATGCCATCATGGTAATCTATACTTGAGTAAAGACAATGGAATTGACCTCACAGCTGAAATTTAATTTTGTTCCAGTCACTATACAAACAAAGCAATAAAACTTGAAAGTCATTATAAAACCTGGCATACTTAGGTATATAAAAATGCACATGTGTCATGTTAAGATTTTGCTTTTCCTTTTAGATTTAAAGCTGCTGCTAAGTCACTTCAGTCGTGTCTGACTCTGTGTGACCCCAGAGACGGCAGCCCACCAGGCTCCTCCATCCATGGGATTCTCCAGGCAAGAGTACTGGAGTGGGTTGCCATTGCCTTCTCCAGATTTAAAGCTATACTTCAATGAAAAATCCATAAGTGATTGCTTATCATTTATTAAGAAATAGAGATAAAATATAATACAAAAGCCCATTTTCAGTTCTTTGACCATGTATTTGTATACCTTTTATTCTTATCATTTTTAGATATTTATCAATTTATAATGATATTTCAACCTGGAAGGATACTTTATTAGAAGTCCAATTAATTTGGGCTAAATATATAGTATCTTTTCCCAAGGATGCCTAATCAATTTTCATTTAAAAATAGAATCAATTGATAATTAATTCTCTAGAATCTGTCATCATTAGGAGATAATTTATGATGGGGGTTGTATTTCCACTGAAACAGAGTTATGCATTCACAAAGATTCATCAGTGCCAGTGACTGAATGCAATGATGGCTTAGTTGTTTTGGAAATATAATTTTTCTACAAACTTACTTCTGAATATTACCATTCAGGAGTAGAAAAAGCATCCCAGTGATTTTATGTTAATAGTACAAAAACAGAAACCATGCTGATTCATGGTTTCTTCAGAATATAACTTTACATGCTGTGCTGATAAGTATTTTGACAAAGGCCATGCAAACTCTTAGTCCAGATACTATGTGTGAACTTTCATGAAGGTATATGTAATTTCCACATATTCACATTCACCAGTTCACATTATAAATACCTTGACAGTTCAGCCCCTTCCTTATCTCAAATGCATCCCATTAAAGCACTCTCAGGAGGGTTTATCAGCAGAGATGGGGAGAGCAAGCCTGGTCTGAAGATCTTGTGTTTATTTTCCATATTTCAAGTTATTGTACTTCTTTTTTGAAGGCTATTCATGATATTCAAATGTGCATATGAGTGACTTTATCTGGGAAAAAAAAGAAAATGTGGAATATTAGAAAAATATATGTTAACAGAAAATTCTCCTTCTCATGCCAGGTATTCTTATGCTTAGATTGACTACAATTATACTACATTGTCGGTATCTTCTTTCAAAGGTATACCTCAACATTTTCTGCCTCTTTGATTATTTATCTAGTACATAGCTTTTGATTAGTAGCAGAAATCTACTAGTAGTAGATTCCTACTAAACAAATCTTAATTAGATTTGCTTGCTTTTTCAAATATGCAACTCAATCATATCTTTTGGCTGCTTTAAGAAGTGAGTAATCTTGATCAAACTGATTTAAATGATAAAGAAATGTTTTGTTTCTCATCAGAAGTAGTTCTAGTGTCATGTGTGTTTTGCCATCCTCTGTTGTCTTGGTAACAATGGTTTCAGGTCCAGGTTTGGTATTTGGGTATTCAGGGAAGATGAGGCTGGGACTCTTCCTATATCTATATTGTAGGAGCAGTGGAAACTTTCCCAGAAGTCTTACCTACAGACTTTTTAACATGTCTAATTGACCAAAAATGGCCATAGGCCCATTGCCGGGGTCCAGCCCCAGCAGGATCCAGGGGTACCCTCAGGATGATGGCATAGGCGAAAGGATAGCAAAGTGGAGAGAACAGAGGCTTGACCTTCCTTGGTTAACACAGAAAGCCAATAAAGTACCTGGCACGGAACTTGCTCTGTTCACGGAGGCCGCAGGTGCCCTCTTGGTGGGGTGAGGATGCAGGACCCTCCCTCCCTGGTGAAGGTGTAGGGCACCTTCCTGATCGGGTCTTAGAAACCCAGGCAAAAAAGTGAACTCAGAGAGCCCCTGTGCCCCAAGGAGTCATCCTGAAAGAAGAACAGAGAGAGAAAAGGAGAGAAAAGGAAAAAAAGAACGACATGGGGAGACCAAGCTTTGGTGAGCGAGGCCCATAACTTTATTTGCAAAAGGAACTTTTATACCTTGACTTGTACATAGAGGGAAATGAAAGATGCAAAGTCATACAGAGTCAACCCAAACATTACATCTGTTTCGTCTTTATCAAAACCAGGATTTTTTCTGCATACCTTTCCCATAAACAATGTTGTGTACATTATCTTCTGGCCTTGGAGGCCTGTGAACATTTTATGACCCTTTTTTGATAAAGGCTGCTCAGCCAGAAAACTTATTTTCCTTTGAAGTGTTTTTTCTTTATTTCTCCCAGCCTCAGAAAGTACTAAACAGAGTTACATTCTCACGGAGCAAAGGTGCAGTGGATCACAACAAAGAAAGAACCAATTAGCTCAAAGGTCTGATGTGGTTAATTCCAAGGCTGCTGCTTGTTTTTCTTACATTCCAACTATGTTAACCAATGCACTCCCAGATGCACAGTGGATAAGGGATATGGGAACTTGGCAGCAAGCACTGGCCCAATAATGAAGCCCTTTACCAGTACTATCTGTTCTCATAATTTTTCATCCCTTAAAGGACTCTATGCTCATTAGGACTTTTAGAATGTTTTGGCTTCCCATGCCTTTCAAGGTTGGGGAGTTGTGAACAATCTTGTGTGTTAATTGCAAGAGTATGGATAAACCTGTCAGGCAAGCTAGAATGCCAACAGAGGGGTTCAGATAGAAATATTCCTTTCATGTCCAGGAGACTTATTAACTAAACCCCTAAGTTGACTTTTTCCAGAGAAAGGTGGTCGGGGATTGCCCCCTGTTAATGTCAGAAGAGTTGGTGAAAGGCACAAAATAGTAAGACAGACAGATTTTGGTTTTGGGGTAGATGCTCAAGCAGATTCAGGGGGTCCCT
>NW_011495085.1:3038194-3040047 GCF_000754665.1 Bison bison bison
GTTACATTCTCATGGAGCAAAGGTGCAGTGAGTTACAACAAAGAAAGAACCAATTAGCTCAAAGGTCTGATGTGGTTAATTCCAAGGCTACTACTTGTTTTTCTTACATTCCAACTATGTTAACTAATGCACTCCCAGGTGCACAATGGATAAGGGATATGGGCACTTGGCAGCAAGCATTGGCTCAACAATGAAATCTTACACCAGTACTACTCTTATAGTTTTTAACTCTTTGAAAGGCTCTATGTTTTTCGAATGTTTAAGCTTCCCGTGTCTCTCACAGTGGGGAGGCTGTGAACAATCACATGCGTAGCTGCAAGAGTCTAGATAAACCTGTCAGGGAAGCTAGAAAGCCATCAGAGGAGTTTGAATTGAAACACTCCTATCATGCCCAGGAGACTTATTAATTACAGCCCTAAGTTGACTTTTTCCAGAGAAAGGTGGTCTGGGATAGCCCCCTGTTAATGTCAGAAGAGTTGGTGAAAGGCATAATATAATAAACAGTAGACAGATTTTGGTTTTGGGGTAGATGCTCGAGCAGATCCAGGGGGTCCCTTGAGTTCTGATCCACCTTGCTCGTCAGATCTCTTCCACATGACCTTGTCATGGGTGGGATCTCCCAGCAGCCCATTATTAAACAAATCACCAGCCAGGGAAATGAGAGTCCTATGATTGAGACTCATAATTAGAGAAATCGGTTTGTCAATTTCTTTCACCATCTACAAGAGTATTTAAACATCTCAAAACATTGAGGGCAATTATGATTTAATTCATACATAATTAATTATATTAAATTAGTTATATCAATTAATAATTAATATATATTTAATTCATATGGGCTTCCCTGGTGGCTCAATTGCTAAAGAATTTGCCCTCAATGCAGGAAATTCAGGTTCAGTCCCTGGGTGGAAAGATCCCCTGAGAAGGAAATGACAATCCACTCCAGTATACTTGCCTGGAAGATTCCATGGACAGAGGAACCTGGCGGACCACAGTCCATTGGGGTCACAAAGAGTTGGACATGACTTAGCCACTAAACCACCACCATAGTAATTATTATTAGGGACAAGCTATTTGAATAGTGTTGGGACTTCCCTGTTAGCTCAGTTGTTAATGAATCTGCCTGCAGTGCAGGAGACCCCTGTTTGATTCCTGGGTTGGGAAGATCCACTGGAGAAGGGATAGGCTACCCACTCCAGTATTCTTGAGCTTCCTTTGTGCCTCAGCTGGTAAAGAATCCACCTATAATCCGGCAGACCTGTGTTCGATTCCTGGGCTGGGAAGATCCCCTGGAAAAGGGAAAGGCTACCCACTCCAGTATTCTGGCCTGGAGAATTTCAAGGGGTCACAGAGTTGGATACGACTGAGGGACAGATATGCAGATGACACCAGCCTTATGGCAGAAAGTGAAGAGGAACTAAAAAGCCTCTTGATGAAGGTGAAAGAGGAGAGTGAAAAAGTTGGCTTAAAACTCAACATTCAGAAAGCAAATATCATGGCATCTGGCCCCATCACTTAATGGGAAATAGATGGGGAAACAGTGGAAACAGTGTCAGACTTTATTTTTTTGGGCTCCAAAATCACTGCAGATGGTGACTGCAGCCATGAAATTAAAAGATGATTACTCCTTGGGAGGAAAGTTATGACCAACCTAGATAGCATATTGAAAAGCAGAGACATTACTTTGCCAACAAAGGTCCGTCTAGTCAAGGCTATGGTTTTTCCAGTGGTCATGTATGGATGTGAGAGTTGGACTGTGAAGAAAGCTGAGCACTGAAGAATTGATGCTTTTGAACTGTGGTGTTGGAGAAGACTCTTGAGAGTCCCTTGGACTGCAAGGAGATCCAACCAGT
>NW_011495085.1:3040147-3045227 GCF_000754665.1 Bison bison bison
TGCTTTTGAACTGTGGTGTTGGAGAAGACTCTTGAGAGTCCCTTGGACTGCAAGGAGATCCAACCAGTCCAGTCTGAAGGAGATCAGCCCTGGGATTTCTTTTGAAGGAATGATGCTAAAGCTGAAACTCCAGTACTTTGGCCCCCTCATTCGAAGAGTTGACTCATTGGAAAAGACTGATGCTGGGAGAAATTGGGGGCAGGAGGAGAAGGGGACGACAGAGGATGAGACGGCTGGATGGCATCACTGACTCGATGGAGTTTGAGTGAACTCCGGGAGTTGGTGATGGACAGGGAGGCCTGGAGTGCTGCAATTCATGGGGTCACAAAGAGTTGGACACGACTGAGCGACTGAACTGAACTGAACTGAGGGACTTTCACTATTTAAATTATTTTAGGTTTTTACATAATGCAAATTAGTTTTTTATTTATTTTTGTCCTATTTTGCCATTTGACGCAATTAAATAGTGGTTCTGCAAAAGGGTCTTTTGGCATTCCTTTTTAATTACTCTGACGTGTTTTATCATTTTGCTGATTTTTGTTAATTCTATATCTCTTTTGTTAATGGTAGTGAATAAGATTTATAGTTGGGTTCTTATTGTTTTGATATTTTTAGTAGAGCCTTTTAGGTTTCTAATGATATATAATCTCATCATTTATCAAAAATGATAATGTTGCCTCCCACCTTTGATACAGGATTTTGCAATTCATTTTTAGTGCCTTTTCTCATGGCATTCCTTAGAAACTTCCCATCACTGTTCAATATCAGAAGTAATAGGGGGCAGGCCTGTCCTCTTTCTGATTTTAATGAAACTGTCCTTAGTAACTTTACATTAGAAGTAGATTTTTACTTTTGTTTCCTACCTCAATACTAATTGATCTTACATACTTTCTACAGTATCATGCTTAAAGACCAATGAGATGCGGCTGCAAAGTTTACCACGTTCTTTCTAATGGCTCTTCCTAAAATTTATCTTAACATATTTTAGTGAAAGGAAACTTGATAGATGTTTTAATGATAGAATCATCTTTTCATTCATGGAATAACTCCTAACTTGCCATGTTGTGTTATTCTTTTACAATGCTGCTGGGCTTTTTTCTTATTTTTTATTAATTGTGTATTTATAACATCATTAGATTTTATAAATACAATTGAGATTTTATTTTATCAGTTTGTGATAAGAGGTGTATATTAGCATTGCAAAATAAGTTTTGAAACAGTAGACTATGTACTGTGATATATTTTTCATACCCAACAAATTAATCTACCTCTTGAAAATTAGGTTGCAGTCACTTTGCATTCAGTAAATAAATGTGTGCTCAGTCTATCAGTCGTGTCCAACTCTTTGTGGTCCCATCAACTGTAACCCACCAGGCTGCTCTGTCCATGGAATTTTCCAGACAATAATACTAAAGTGGGGTGCCATTTCCTACTCCAGAGAATCTTCCCGACCCAGAGACCCACATCCTTATGTCTCCTGCATTGGCAGGTGGATACTTCACCACTATTTCCACCTGGGGAGATGCCATTAAATAAATGGTATTGCTGTCCAGTCGCTAAGGGGTGTCTAAGTCTTCGTGACCCTATGGATTGGAGCATGCCAGGTTTCCCTCTTCTTCACTATTCATTAAATAATTTATAATAAAAAGTTTGGCTCTTACTGAAACATTCAAATAATTTTTTTATTAAATGCCTCAGTATTTCTAAATAATATAATTTTAAGCTCTTTTCTTATTTATTTATCATTTCCATGGAAGATGACTTAGCATGCTTTCACCATTACACTATAGTTTTATTTCTTCTATAATCTCAGTATATTCACTATCATATATCTCTTTTCCTTGTTTATCCTGGTTTCAGAAATTGATAGGACTATATAGTGAAGGGCCTCATGAGTTTTTGTAAGAAAATGGATTTTATTTTATATGAAACAGGAAGCAATCAGAGTAGATTTTTAGTAGAGAAACGGTGTATTCTGATTTCATCTTAAAAAGATCACTTCTTTTATTGCACAGAGATATTTTAGGAAGGCAAAAATGGAAGAATGGCAAAAATGGCAAGCCGTTGCAGTGGATTAGATAATGGATACAAGTGGTTTGAATAGAGGAGTAACACTGAAGATAAAGAGAGTACACAGTATGGTATGATGTGGAAGTAGACTCAACAAGACGTCGTAATTGGGTATAGGGACTGAAGGAGAGTCCTCAGTGATGACTTCCCAGTTTTTGGTCACAACAGCTGAACGGGTGCTGTTATTTTCTCAGGTGGGAAAGATTTGGGAGGGATAGATAGAAGTGAGTTGTGGGTAATTCTGAATTCTGGTTGAATCTATTTATTTTGAAATACCTATTGTGTGTTATAACTTCATCGAGTTACATGGCTGCCGTCTGAGTTTCCCGACACCACTTGCCAAAGAGACTGTCTTTTCTCCATTGTGTACCCTTGCCCCACTTTGTCAAGGATTAATTGACTATAGGTGTGTGGGTTTATTTCTGGATTTTCAGTTTTATTCCATTTATCTGTAAGTCTATTCTTACATTGGTACCACAGTGCTTCTGTTACTACTGCTTTGTGCTAAATGTTGAAATCAAGATGTGTGAATCCTCCATCTTTGTTTTTCTTTTTCAAGATTGTTTTATTTATGTGGGATATCTTGCAAGTTCGTATGGATTCTCAACTCAGCATTAAATGTCTGCAAGAAAGACTTTCAAGATTTGGTAAGGATTGCATTATATCTTTGGGGTATTATTGGGTATTATTGGGTTTGGGGTATTATTTCCACCTTAAAAATACTAAACTTTCTAATCGATATACATGGATATATTTCCATTTATTTAGGTCTTTAATTCCATTAAGCATCTTATTCTCTTCTGAACAAGTCCTCTACCTCTTTGTTTAATTTATTCCTAAATATTTTATTTTTTGTTGCTATTATAAACCATATTATTTTCTTATTTTGTATCCATTGTTTGTGCAATGAAATACAATTGCCGATTTTTGTGTTTTGATACTGTACTCTACAACAATAATAAATTGGTTCATTAGCTTCAATAGTGTGTGTGTAAACTTAAGGACTGTCTGTGTATAGGACCTTGCTATCTGTGGTTAGATCAGTTTTACTTATTCCTTTCCAACATGAAGGTCTTTTATTTATTTTACTTGCTGAATTACCCATCCACAACTTACAGTAAAATGTTAAACAGCAGGGCCAAAAGTGGGCATTCTTGTTTTATGTCTGATGTTGGGGTGAAAAAAGTCTTTCAACATCGATTATGATGGTAGTTGGGGATTTTCTTATAAATGTCTTTCATATTCTCCTATTTTGCTGACTTGTTTTAAATCATGAAATGTTCAAATATGTCAAATGTTTTCTTTCCATCAGTTGAGATAATAATGTATTTTTCCCCTAATTCTCTTAATGCAATGTATAACATTTATTTTCTTTTGTTGAAATATATTTGCATTCCTGGGATAAATATCACTCAGTCTTGGTGTATACTCCTTATATATTGTTGAATTTAGTTACTAGTATTTTGTTGAGAATTTTTTTAGCTTTTATATTCAAAAGTCTTATTGGAGTATAACTTTTTTTCCCTTTGATATTTTGTTTCATTTTTTGGCTTTGAAATTAAGGTAATGCTGATCTCACGGAATAAATTAGAAGGCATCCCCTCTTTCATTTTTTTGGAAAGCTTGAAAAGGATTGGTGCTAATTCTGCTTATAATGTTTGGTAGAATTCAGCAGCAAAGACATCTGGTACTGTGTCTTTCTGTTTGGAGAGTTTTTAATTAATGATTCAGTCTCCTTATGTGTTACAGATTTGTTTAAATTTCTTTTTGAGTTAATTTTGGAAGTTTGTGTAGTTCTAGAAATTTGTCAATTTACTTAAAATTATCTATTTTGTTAGTACATAATTGTTTAGAATATTGTCCTATAATCACTTCTATTTCTATAAGTTTAATAGTAATGGCCTCACTGTCACTTTTGATTTTAGTGATTTTCATTCTTTTTAGATAATCTGCTTGTAAATTTACCAATTTTTAAAAAGAATATTTTCTAAGAGTCAACTTTTGTTTTTGCAGATGCCCTCTTATTTTTCTATTCTTAATTTTGCTTATGTATTAATCTTTATTATATTCTTCCTTTCGCTAGCTTTGAGTTCAAATTTTCTCTTCTTTTCCTAGTTTCTTATGGTGAGAAGCCCTGTTACTGACTTGAGAACGTCTTTCCTTTTCAATGGACATTTAAAGCTATACATTTCTGTTTGAGCACTGCTTTTGTCTCATCCTGTAAATTTTGTTATGCCATGCTTTTATTTTAATTTATCTCATTTATTTAATGAAATGTTTAATTTATTCTCATTTTCTATGTGATTTTTTTCTTTGAATCATTTGTTATTGAAGAATGTGCTGTTTAATTTCCACATACATGCAAATTTTTAGTTTCCATTTTATTATTGATTTCTGGTTTCATTCCAGTGTATTTGGAAAAAATATTTTATATGATTTTAATTTGCTAAATATTATTTCCATTTTCCTTGTGACCTAATATCTGTGATCTGTCTTTGGGAGCTATTTTGTTTGCATTGAGGAGAGTGTGTGTTTTGATGTTTTGGGGAGGAATGTTCTCAATTTGCCTGTTACGTCTAGTTGGTTTACAGTGCTGTTCGGTTCCTCTTTTTCCTCACTGATCTTCTGTCTAGTTATTCTATCCATTACTGAAAGTGGGACATTGAATACTTCATTATTGTAGAATTATTTCTTGCTTCATTTCTGTCCATTTTTCCTTCATATATTCTGAGCTCTGTTTTGAGAATTTGTTTATAATTGTTATATTTTCTGAATGGATTGACACTTTCGTGAATATGTGACATCTTTCTTTGTCTCTTGTGCCAATTTTTGACTTAAAGTCTATTTCATCTGATGTTAGTATAACTACCCAAGCTCTCTTTTGGTTACTATTTACATAATATCTGATTTTATATCCTTTCATTTTCAACCTGTTTGTATCTTTTCATCTAAATTGAATTTCTTATAGATAGCAGATAGGTGGGTAATTTAAAGAAAAAAAATCTAATTT
>NW_011495085.1:3045327-3064846 GCF_000754665.1 Bison bison bison
AATTTGCTCATCATTTGTCTTTATTAGAGAGCTTAAAAATTTTTACATATAAAGTGATAATTGATAAGGAAGGACTTCTGCCATTTTGCCTTTTTATATATATCTTACACAATTTTTATTCTTTTTCTTCCTTCCTTGCTGCCTTCTTCTGTGTTTAACTTTTGTAGGGCATCATTTTCATTTCCTTCTTATTTCTTCTTCTGTATATTTTTAAATATTTTTTCTTAATGATTATGAGAACCATACATCAACCAATATAAATTTATCTAAAGATAGTTTACATTAATACCTATTTAGATGATACATAAGTCTTTGCTCTTATACTACTTCATCTCTCCCTGTTTGTTCTATTGTCACAAGTTATATCTTTTATATGCTATGTGCTCATTAACTTGATTTATAATTTTTATGTATTCATTTGTCTTTTAAATATTATAGAGAAAAAATGATTACGAATCAAATATACAATAATAGCACTTTTTTACATTTACCTATTAGTTTCTTTGACTGGTGTTCTTTATATTTTCATATAGCTTGAGTTTGTTGATCTGTTTAGTGCTTTTTTGAGGCTGGATCTAGTGCTAGTATTTCCTTTTGCTTTTATTTTTTCTGAGAATGTCCGTATTTCTCCTTCATTTTTGAGGGTTAGTTTTGCTGGATATGGAATTTTTGGTTGACATTTTTTCCCAGTACTTTAAATAAGGATATTCCCTTATATGTCCTGCTATGAATATTTAAACATTCATTTTATTTGGGGTTTGGTGAGCTTCTTGGATGTGTAGATTCATGTCTTTCATCAATTTTGGAGGGTTTTCAGACATTATTATTTTAAATATTATTTCTCCTTCAATGCTTAGTCAGACTATTTGCATTTCTGCCTTATCCTACACTGACTGCTTAATGATAACCAGAGATAGAAGCTTAAGGTTGTCTCAGTTCTTTTCTGAGACTTCATCTAGCTTTAGTCATGTGTAACTATCTTCTGTGAATGCCCATTTAGGAGGTCTTTAACACCTTTATTTCCAATGCATATCCCCCTACCCAAAACTTTTACTTTGTTGAATTTTTGGTCTATTTTCTGCTTGCTCCATCTGTTGTATCTTACCCCAGGTGGCAGCAGGTAGTATATACCTTTAAATGTTTTCAATAATTGTCATAGAAGGATCTTTCCAGCCCTGATGGAGATCTCAAGGAGGTGAAACAAATCCTTGAGCAAATTCCATAGGGATTACAAGTTAGGACTTAATGTATAATATTTTTTTGAGAGCGAGGTCTATACTCTGTTTTTTACCTCAGTGACACCAGGAAGTTTCACAAGAAACATTGTCTTACATCCCTATGGCCACCTGTAGTCTAGGTAATAGGGAGGGTGGTAGGCAGGTAAGCAAAATTCCATGATATTCTCTTACAAAAGCTTAACAGCTTCTTTCTTCATAAAACAGTCCTTTGATTGTTGTAAGATTTTCATTAGATTCCTATGTTTTATAAAAGTGGATCCTGATAGTTTTTGCCGGATCAATCACTGTTTCAGTAGAAGAATGGAACTTAAGTTCTCCCTACACTTCCATTGTCAGTGGCAACACCCTAATAAGCATATTATTGTTTACATAAATGTTACTTATTTACTTGCAATTATCTAATAGTCAAACACTTTTAAAAAACTTAGAATGCATAGAATTTGACCAGTACCCTCAGATTCTCAATGTATTTTCATACATTATAACTGACTAAGGTGATTAGAGAATTTTAAAACTAGCAGTGCAAGTTGCCTAACACATTGGATCTAAAATAATACATCAAATACTCAGGAGTGATGGCATGAGGTCCCTCTGAAAATAAAGCAGCTGGATATGGATACTTAAACAGTAATATCAGTTGAAATGTTGTTTAGTAAGTTGCTAGAAATTAAGATCATCCTTCTCATAAACACACACACACACACACCAAGTCAAATGCTAGCAAAAGTTATAGAGGTTTATTTTCTGGAGAGTAAGTGAGTGAGTGAAAGTCACTCAGTCGTGTCCAACTCTTTACAACCCCATAGACTATACAGTCCATGGATTCTCCAGGCCAGAATACTGGAGTGGTAGCCTTTCCCTTCTCCAGGGGATCTTCCCAACCCAGGGATCAAACCTAGGTCTCCCACATTGCAGGCAGATTCTTTACAGCCGAGCCACAAGGGAAGTCCAAGAATGTTGGAGTGGGTAGCCTATCCCCTCTCTAGTGAATCTTCCCAACCCAGGAATCAAATGGGGGTCTCCTGCAGGTGGATTCTTTACCAACTGAGCTATCAGGGAAGCCTTGTTTTCTAGAGGAGCTGACCTTAATTGAACTTGAACTACCAAACTATGAACCACTCTGCACCATACACTAAAGAAAAAAAAAAAAGGTAAATACCAGATATTGTAGAGTAAGTCACTTGTTTTTTTAGGCTTCCATAGTGATGGTGGTTTCCAGGTAGGAAATTGATAGGCTTTTCTTCTGAGAAATTGACTAACTGCAAAGAAGCATGTAAATGTGCTCTTATTTAGTGTTCTCATCCAAGTGACCCAGCATGATCACTGTGTTGTAAAGCCAACAAATCAAAACATCATGGTTCTGCACCAGAGTTTCCTTATAGTATTTAACTGCTGTCTTAAATGTGGAAAGACACACATGGGTCCCTAGACATCTGAGAAAAGCTTTTAATTGGAAAGACCTAGATTAAAACAAAGAGAAAATATGTGGAAGGCATAGAGAAATAGTTATTTCCTGTGTATTTTCTTGATAAGAAGTATAGCCATGGCTTTTATTTTTTAATGTTTTGTTTTACTCAGTGGGTTAAGATATTATTTTATATTGATGGATATTTAGTCAAAACCTGTAGAAGCAAATGGAAACCCACTCCAGTATTCTTGCCTGGAAAATCTCATGGACAGAGGAACCTGGTGGGCTATAGTCCATGGGGTCGCAAAGAGTCAGACATGACTTCACTTTCTTTCATTTAGTCAAAACATATATTTTTAAAAATATTTATATCAGCTTTATTAGTTTTGGTGTTAAAATAATTCATTTGTAACTTCTAATTCCTTTCTATAATTTTGTAAATTTGTATGTGATGATGGAATTGCTGTAATTATTTTCCAGATCTGACCTAACATAGTGTTAAATACATCCAATCCTGGTCATTTTTGAATAGATGTCATATGTGTGTGTGTGTGTGTGTGTGTGTCTGTGTGTGTGTGTGTGTGTGTGTGTGTGTGTAGGATAAAGGTTGGATACTGGGGAGAGAGAATGTTCCTTAATGACCCTATTAGCTTTTCTAAACTCAGTCTTCTGCACTTTTTACTTACTAAGCTATTATATTGGATTTTTGATTAATTTAAATTAAAAATTTTAAAGTATATTCAGTTTCTTGATGTATAAATACAATAATTGTGCAGGATTTTTATTTTATATATTCTTTCTTATCCACTTGTTAAGTTATATTTTATTTCTAATTTTGCTTATTATACTGTTTTCTTAATTATGTTTTTAAAGTTTATTTTATCTTTAATTATGACTCTTTGTGACATATGAGAAAAGACAGTGTGAATGATGAAAATTAAAAAAAAAACTATTGCTCTATTTATTTTCTATGATTTTTGTCAACTGAAAATTGTATCTAAAAATTTCCTTTGAGATATAACTAATGATTTTGAATATCAATGTGCACTAAGAGTCTTTTCCTTTCTTGGAAATTATTCCATGTTTGATACACTGATACAGGTTGTTTACCTAGTATTTACTTGTTCCATCAGTAAATTATGAAGGTCAGAATCATCTGGGGTGAAAATATTTTTCATTTTCACAAAGCATTTCCTATAGAAAGCCAGTGTAAATATTGGAGGTACATGGTATCATTATCTGGTATTTTTCAGTTACCAAAGCAGTTCTTCAGGTAAAATATGACTTTCTGGTTTAAGAGTCATATTTAAAACAAACTAGTGGGATAGTTTAAAATATATACACAATTGTATTTTAAAGAATATGGAAGAGGAACTAAAGAGCCTCCTGATGAAGGTGAAAGAGAAGAGTGAAAAAGCTGGCTTGAAACTTAACATTCAAAAAGTGAAGATCATGGCATCTGATCCCATCACATCATGGCAAATAGATGGGGAAAAAGTAGAAAAAGTGATAGGTTTTATTTTCTTGGACTCTAAAATCACTGCATAAAATGACTGCAGCCATGAAATTAAAAGATGCTTGCTCCTTGGAAGGAAAGCTATGACAAACCTAGGCCTCATATTAAAAAACAGAGACATCACTTCACTGACAAAGGTCCATATAGTCAAAGCTATGGTTTTTCCCACAGTGTATGGATGTGAGAGTTGGACCATTAAAGCCCTGAAGAATTGATGAGCTTCAGTTGTGGTGCTGTAGAAGACCAACCCTTGAGAGTCCCTTGGAGAGCAAGGAGATCAAACCAGTCAATCCTAAGTGAAATCAACTCTGAATATTCACTGGGGGGACTGATGCTGAAGCTGAAGCTCCAATACTTTGGCCACCTGATGCTAAAGGATGACTCATTGGAAAAGACCCTGATGATGGGAAAAAGTGAAGGCAAAAGAAGGAGGGGGAGACAGAGAATAAGATGTTTAGGTAGCATTGCCAACTCAATGGACATAAATTTGAGCAAACTCTGGGAGACAGTGGAGGACAGAGGAGTCTGGCGTGCTGCAGTCCATGGAGTTGCAAACAGTTGGTCATGACTTAGTGAACAACAATAACACTTTCAAATACCTTTTAGTGGTGACAATTAAAATAATGTTGATGGTTCTTAGTGTACAAATACTGTGATTCAGGAGAACATTGAGTACAAAGGCACTTTCTTCCTACATAGCTCATGATAAATTTTTAGATATGAAAGTTATTTTATTTTTGAAGAAAAATATTTGCCAAACTGGAAAAAAAAAAAAAACGTTGGAGAATTAAGTAGATTCTTGTTATAATGATAGCTAGAAAATATTAACAGATCCTATTTGTGACATCATGTCATGAATGGTCTATACTTGATTCATTTTTCACAGATACTGCTGAGGATGTATTTAAAAGGTGAGGAGTACCAATGCCCTCTCATTGACAGAGGAAAGAACTACCTCCCAATAAGTAGATATAATCTTAGATGTTTATATCTCATATTCTAATGAGAGAAGATAAATTATGGTAGAATTGAGTGTGAGATTACACAGTGAGAAAATGAGTGAAATTTTCCATTAAATTCTGAGTCATAATGTGCTCCTGAACTTTTTAAATATCCCCATTTTTTTGGTTCAGTTGTTCTAGTAGGGTAGTCTTTGATTTATCCTATCTTCTCTCAGTTCTTGGAAAGGCAATGATAGACCTTATGGCATAATATAGAAAATTTCCAAAGTTTGTTCAAGCAATAGAACCTCTTTCTTCTCCTCTAAATGCAATCTTATTCATAATGCCATATAGATTGTAATAAAAGGAGAGCCCAACTCATCCCCTGCTTACCATTGCTTAATTAACAGTGTTTCATGAACTCTAAAAAAGGAATCAGCTTTTCCTAGAAATAAAAAACAAACAAACAAAAACCTGTATTTTTGTTTGTTTTGAAGCCGAGGCTTCCTCTGCAACTAACTGCAGCATTTAAATATAGTTTACTAAGACATGTCTAATTTGATTTTATCCTTTTTTAATTCACGTACTCTGTATGTTGAGGATCATGCATTTCAGTGTAAGTTAAATTGTGGTGCAATAGTTAAACAGATTTAGCATACTGAGAAGTATATAGAATTTTTTAACATGATATCAACTGCTTGGTTGTTTCAGTGTGTGCCTGTGGGTGACTATGAACATATACAAATGTTCCATCTTCACTATGACGGATTTTTCATTGTTATAAACAGAAGCATCTTGCTAGATCAGACTGATTGACAGTTGAAAATCTCATTACTTACAACTGTGCTATTGGCATATTCCTCTCTTATGCAAAATTTGGTGATAATGAATTTAAAACTTCCCTCTTCTTTATAAATATTGGGAATTACTTTTAATTTTCATTCTGACTTTTTATGATTTAAAAAAGTATATGTATCATCATTAGGGAGTTATTAGATGGTGAAACATATTGCTATAAAGACATACTGTTAAAATAAATTTTTAGCAAAGAATCCAAGTCAGTTGTAATTAATATAATTATATAAAATTCTCAATTGAAAGGTGATATTTTCAGTAAGAGTTGCTGTGATGGCATCTCAGGCTCAGGTATTAGCTCATATTTGTTTTTTATTTAGAAGTGTGGAGAGGGTAGACAAAGTTTAATAAAGCAGTGCCTTTAAAATCAAATCCTTTAATGAATGACTTTTAAGATTTATTGTATGTTCTCTCTCCCCTTAATCTGCACGTACCCCTCTCCTGCCATGTGCCATTTTTAAAAGTGATTAGATCCTTTATAGAGCAAATAGAACAGATTTGATTTCACTTTTTCCTATGTCAAGTAATTTTATATCAAGACTAATGAGATGAATGTTTTCCTACATTTATTCTTAGTACTGCATATCCTGTACTTGAATTGGTTTCATTAATTATGCATCCAGCACTCAAGAGAAGATGAGATATCCAGGAAAATAAGATGATATTTGCTTTAAAAACTCTTATTAACTTAATATTGGGGCCAAGTGAAACCTGTCTTAAAGCCTAGTAGTGCTGTGTTGCCAAGAGGTTCATTGACACTAATCAGATCCTCTTTGTGCTAATGACAGTCTACACTCTATTGTCTTCTCTCATCTGCTAATTCTAATTGAAATTGAGATTCTGTGCTTCTGTACTCCTTTCTCAAACGTAATTCAAATATGTGTATGTGTGTTCAGTATTTCTTCCTGCAATATGAGGAATACCAGTTCAGTCTTTTATGTGTGTTTGGATTCAGCATTGTTTATATACACTCCTTCAAACTGAAGGCTCAAAAATTTTCTATATAATACTAAATCCATTATTGGTTGGTTCTAAGTCATGCTATTTCAGGAAAAAAGCCTTAATATTAACTTGTTATTTACCTAATGAAGGAAATACATTTCTTTTTTGAGTTTGACTTTTAGGTTTGATACATGATATCATCAGATATTTAGGCAAGATTATCACTTTAAAATATTTTAATACAAGACATTTGTTGTTTTCCTATAATTCACATTTCAAAAAAAGGACAGAGATACAAAAACTCTAGAGAGCATTTTAAATTTTTATTTTTATCTGAAGGAGATATATTGGAGTTCCTTGCTTGTTTATTGAAGTTGTAAAGTATTGATTCTTTAAAAATAACTTATTAATAAATATTTGACAGATGTTATGCTTTTAAAACTGGTAATACAGGATCTATTTTGTCTTTTTGGTTTGTTTTTTGTTTTGCTGTTAGGCAAATTGAGAGCTTACCCCATACTGCCAGAGCCTAATTTTGTCCAAATAAATGTTTTATATCTGCTGCTGGAAAGCCCAGTGAAAGAGAACACTTGATTGAGTCTGTGGGGAGCAACTCCCCACTGAGCCTTTACAGAAGAACAACTGCATAAAGAAGAATGTAAAGTAGAACAGACACAAAGTTACAAGACAAATGTGCAGACTCCTGCTTGTAATGGTATTTCAGGGTTTAGCAAGCCATTAACTTTAGTGCTGTAGAATTGCTGAAAGGAAGATTTAAAAATAAAAAGTTGTGACTATCAAGGGATTAAGATGCTGAAGGATCCAGAAAGATCGTTTGCTGTTGGAGAGGATCTCCAAGCATGAAAGCTCAGAGTCAATTGAAATATTGAAACAGTAATTGACTCTGCCTGAAAATCTGGTGGCCAGTACAGAGAAGAAGAATATAGAAATTGGCAAATCATTGATGTTTTAAATATAAGGAAAGCCACTTTCTTAATATCTAAATCATTCCAAATATCACTAAATCTTTATAGCCTATCTTAAATTTTCTTATATATTTAATAATGACAGTTGTGTGTGTGCCAAGTTGCTTCAGTCATGTCTGACTCTTTGTGACCCTATGGACTGTAGCCCAGCAGGCTCCTCTGTCCATGGGGATTCTCTAGGCAGAATACTGGAGTGGGTTGCCATGCCCTCCTCCAGGGGATCTTCCCAACCCAGGGATCTAACCCAGGTCTCACACATTGCAGGCAGATTCTTTATCATCTTAGCAACCAGGGAAGCCCAAGAATACTGGAGTGGTATTCTGTCTGTCCCTTCTCCATGGGATCTTCCTGACCCAGGAATTGAACTGGGGTCTCTGGCATTGCAGGTGGATTCTTCATTAGCTGAGCTACCCAGGAAGCCCAATAAGGACAGTTGCCTTTGTGCAATTAAATTATCACTAAGTACTTAAAATGAAAACTGTCAGCATTGTTGAAGATCTGCTTATCAAGTATTGGGGACAATTCCCCATGAAATACCATATTTTGTCCTGCTGAAGTATCAATCCCTGGTGCCCTTCTACATTTTCTAGAATAAGTCGCCTTGGTGTATAACCCCTCAATACCTTCTATTATCCACTTCATCTCTCATTCTCCATCTCTTCTTATGTGAATTTTAAAATATCACAAAGAGCTAGAAATTTTGTTCTTTTGAAAATAAGACATCAGTTTTAATCCTGGGACTGTGATCAAATTTTATAATGATGTGGCATTCTATTAGTGTTTTTAAGTTTTTAAAAAATAGAAAAATAAATGTGGTTTTCCTTTCAATGTTAATGTGCTATCCCCAGAGTAGAGAGGGGAATCCTATCTAGGTTTGATTAATTAGCTCTAAAAATGGTTCACAATAAATCTTTGTGTGTGATTCTTCTTAATATAAAAGGAACCTTACTTAGAGCCAAGTTACCAGCAAGAAATAAATGCCTTTTACAGTTACACTTATTTAGAGATAAGTCTTGGAGTGAAGCCACATGTGTAAAAGGAACCATGCATGGCTCATGACGGAAGAGAGTGCTGTAGATGAAAATGGAAACTTGCATCCTACCACAGGATAGAGACTAGAAAAGCACTTAATGCCAACCAGGTGGCAATTACTTCTGTACACACTAACACACTCAGTACAAAGTTAAATGCTCTAAAGCAGCAGTGCCCAACATTTTTGGCACCAGGGACCGGTTTCATGGAAGACAATTTGTCAATGGATTGGGGGTTTGGGAGATGATTTCAGAGTGATAAAACCACATTACATTTATTACACTTTATTTCTGTTATTACATCAGCTCCACCTCAGATCATCAGATATTACATCCCGGAGTTTGGGGACCCCTGCTCTAAAGCACCAAGGAAATAATACCATATATAGCAAGATGCATTGCAATCTCAAGGTTTAGTCCTAGAGTTAGACCACTTGAACTTGATTCCCTGCTTTGTCACATACTAGTTACACGATGTGGGCCAAATGCTTATTTTTATGTGCCTGTTTCCTTACTTGTAAAATAATAATACTGATGAGGTTTTAAGGGTTTTAAGAGTCAATATTTATATGGTTTTTAGCAAAATGCTAAACATCCAACTACTAGATGAAGGTTTGCTACTGCTATTTATAAGGATAAAGATTTAATATCATGAAGCATTGCCTCATATCTCATAATCTTTAAGATATTATTTGCACATAACTTGAAAAGTAAATGTAAATATCTTAATAGTAATACTAGTATTAATATTATTAGATAATGCTCAATATCATTACAATTATTAATAATAACATACTTGCTTTAATAGATTGATATTTACAACATTGCTTTCAGTATTAGTAATGTGTTATTACATGTTATAGCAAGGTGGATGGTATAAACCTAAATAAATGACTACATTTTTAATTGGATTCTTCCTGATTTTTAGTTTACTTCCTAGAACATGGAGTTTAAGGACATTCTGATGCCTGTAAAAGGGGAACTGAGCAATTTTGTCATATTGTTTCTAAGATATTTTGGCTTTACAGATAAGACCTGGGAATCTACATTTAAAAAATTCCCAAAGAGTGAATATCAGTCTCAGTAGGTTGAAACATTTATAGATTCAATGCAATCCCTATCAGGCTACCAATGGTATTTTTCACAGAGCTAGAACAAATAATTTCACAATTTGCAAGGAAACATAAAGTACTTTTAAAATAAACCTACATGAGAAGAGTTTGTAGATAAATTTCCGAAGATCTGCTGTTTCATGTTGAGGGTTTGACAGAAAACAGCAAAATTCTGTAAAGCGATTATCCTTAAATAAAAAATAAATTAATTCAAAAAAAAGATCTTGAGCCAGTCATACTGCTTACTATAGACATTAACATATAACCAGAAAATAATTGTATAATATATACAAATTATAAAGTTATTTTTAAATGTCCAGCAAAGACATTCAACCCTATAAATAGTTTTAATTCTATAAGAAATTATGATGTATTCTATGACTGTGTGCCTTTGAATACCAATAAATATTTAATTTTTGTTTTATTGCACTAGCCTCATATCATATGAAAATATTTGTTCTCACACATGTCAAGTTATATTCTTCCATTTTAAAGCAATCTTTTTCTGAGTCCTATGGATTATTTCTAAAATGGGTTAAGAATGACAACTTCAAATGACTTGAAATATCTTCTGCTTTTGATGTTGAATAACTGCCGATGTTTGATTTTATAAATAGACTATTTTAAATATGGAAATTCATGGTTTTGTAGTAGATGAAAATGAGATCTTAATATTTTATAAGCAACTTCTTTTTCCATTTATAATAGAATAGTAAGTAGCAGTGAATTATTATTAAATTTCTTCAGTATAGCTGATACTGAGCACATTTAAAATTTTATAACTTGCTTTTTAATTATTCTGTAATATTTTATGCATATAGATTAAGTTCTTAAATACATGAAAAGAGATAATTATTTTAATAACAATAATGTATGAGTTGATATTCTTCTTGACTATACAGCAGAATAAAAAAGGAAAGTGATTTAAAACCTTTAATGAAAAATTATATCTGGGTTTAATATCCTTTTGCTTATGTACTAGTAATTACATTCATTAAAGTTTTAATTTCAAGAAATATTGCCTAGATAAAATTAGGTAAACATCTCCTGTTAGTATCTGTTTATATTCTGAATATCATTGCTTTTTACTCTTCATTTCTTTAATCTACATTCAATTATAATGATCTTTTCTCATTTAATGCTTACCTGTGTTGTAATAATGATGCATGTACTGCAAAATTATATAAAGAGCTTCTTAAAGATGTGAAATATTTATTATACATATAAAATAAGCTCTATATAGTCATCCTAAGTTTCTGTTTAATAAGTACTATGTCTTCTTTAAAACATTTAAATTAATAATCCTTGGAATAATAGCCTGCTGTTTTAGATAAAAGTTTACATATTTTTTTGCCAAATTCAGTCAATATTTTTAATAATTATACAGATAATTCTTTTTTTTATTGCAGTATAATTGCTATGTAATGTCGTGTTAGTTTCTGCTGTACAACAAATTGAATCAACATATACAGAGCGAGTACTTGGCAAATGTTGATATTCCAGTCAATAATTGCCAAAGTAGTTTCTTTTTTTAATGGAGTTGAGGCTGAGTGATGGTCACGAGCAAGCATGATTCATCTTTAAAAATGAATTTGGCTCGATTTTTTAAACCTATATAAAGGAAGAAATCAAAATTTTCAATTTCTTCCAGAATCTTCCCCATGCTGATATCCTTATTGTATAGTGTACACTCTTCATTCTAAGATATGTGAAGAAAGGAAAGAAAAGGTGGGAAAAAAAGAGATTTACAATAGGTAGAACATGCAGTGATTATAGTAATGAAAATTATCTCCTGTAGGGATTTTTACACAATGACGTACATTCTTCAGTCTATGCAAAAGACAATATAAATGCCTCCAAAATACAAGTGGAACAGATTCTTGATGGCTTGGAATAGACTTGCAGTTTTATGCCCATGCTTTTTTTTTTTTTTAAGAATCCTAATTTTCAAATAAAACCTAATTAATAAAATGGATGATACAAGTAAAAAACTAAAATCAACTTAATACAGAGGAAACACAATTGCAAAAACTAAAAGAACAGAATAGAGATTTACCTTCTCTGAACATACTGATTAAATTTTCCCATCCTATTCTGATTTTTTCTTAACTAGGTATAACTCAATGCCATCTTTAAAGGAGATATATGCATTTTATTAATTTTTAAAATATAGTTATTATGAATCATTACAACATTCTTAATTCTGATGCAGTCTAAATGAAATGTGAGACAGAGTAGTTAATCATATTTGCCATATTTTCTTAGCTATCATATTAGTATAATTATTATTATTACTCTGTTATTATCCTTTTGTACTGCACAATCTACTGAATATTGGTAGTTTAAGTCAAGTCTCAAGAGTTTAATTTTATCTAATGTGGGAAATTAGCGCTTTGAAAATGAAGAGTATTTTTTTTTGTTTTACATGATTTTTAGTATCAATCAAAACTAGGAAAACCATTTGTGATATATTTGTAGATAAGCCATTCCCAAATTAATGAGATCAATGTATTACTCATAGATAATGTAATTACGACCCAGAAATTAAAGTATATCATCTTCCAAGCAGGATGAGTGTCTCTTCATAAATTAGAGAAATGAAGGAGGAAAAAAAAAGTCAGGTCTTTAGAAAATGGTTTGCTATACAAATAAGATGTATTATTTTTTCATAATAAGTTCATAATATCTGAGCAGATAATTTCATAATATCAAAGATATATACACATATATTTTAGATTTTTCAGAAATGCTTGTAGGTTTATTAGGTCTGCATTTTAGGTCCACAACCCAGGCAGAGCAGCACATAAGGGAACTATAGAACTTAGTGGAGAAAAGTAAACAAACAAAATTGTCTTAGCAAGATGATATATGTTAATTTCTGGGTCATAATTACATTATCTGTACTAATATTTTGACCTGATTTGGAAATGGCTTATCTACAAATATACCACAAATGGTTTTCCCATTTTGATTCATACTGTTCATTCTCAAAGCTCTAATTTCCTATAGGAAAAGGGGACAGCAGAGGATGAGATGATTGGATGGTATTACCGACTCAATGGACATGAGTTTGAGCAAGCTCCAGGGGTTGGTGATGGTCAGGGAAGCCTGGTGTGCTGCAGTCCATGGGGTCACAAAGAGTTGGACATGACTAAGCGACTGAACTGAATTCAGCTCCCATGCAAGAAGTGAAGACAGTATAGAAGTTTGAAGTTTGAGTAGCCAAAAAACTGATGCCTGTAAATTCCATTGCCTGGTTAATATTTGTTTTATTTTTATAATTATTCTTAGAATCATATTTAACTAGAAATTGGTATTAACTAAAATGGTCACTAAGAAGATTATAGACAACTATCATTAGAAACTGTAAATGTGTCTGTCATAGGTTTATAAAAGCCATGACTAAGGAAAAAAATAGCAGTAAAAAGGGGAGTTATATGAAATCATTGGTTGTATTATGGAAAGAAAAAGAAAAAAAAAAAAAACACAAGATAGACTAATTACAACTAAAAGATGAGAGAACTAAGGTAATTCCAGAGGACAAATCCAACAAGTTTCATTTTAAAATATAATATTTGGTGTAATGAAGCATTGAGCAAATGAGCACAAATGAGCAACTAATTTGTGTCCAACTCTTTGTAATCCCACAGACTGAAGCCCTCCAGGATCCTCTGTCCATGGAATTCTCCACGCAAGAAAATTGGAGTGGGTTTCCATTCCCTTTTCAAGGGGATCGTCCCAACCCAGGGATCAGATTCAGGTCTCTTGCATTTCATGAACCTTCTTTACCATCTGAGCCACCGGGGAAGCCTATATATATATATCCCATATATATCGATATATCACATATAGATATATAGATAGATATCAGACTATCAGATTTGTTTTGTAATTGGACTCAAGGGAGACATGAGTTTTATATCTAAATATTCATTGATTTGTATCTTTCTGTTTTCACACATATCCTCACATACAAACAAATAATGTAAGTGACATATCCACATGTCCATGTATGTATGAGAATTTATGTACAAACATATATGAGCATCAAAGCATGTGCATGTAGACTTAAGTTGATGGCTATGTGTATGCCTGCATGTATTAGTACACCACATGAATAGAAATGAAAGTGAAACTACAAACTTTGTAATATGAAAAGTAATACAGACTGAGACATAGAGTGCTGAAGATAGCTTTAAAGAATATTCATATGTAAGGAGTATGATGGACAA
The DNA here is from genome assembly GCF_000754665.1 of Bison bison bison. Classification (NCBI taxonomy): domain Eukaryota; kingdom Metazoa; phylum Chordata; class Mammalia; order Artiodactyla; family Bovidae; genus Bison; species Bison bison. The sequence goes on from NW_011495085.1 coordinate 3,059,589, forward strand.
ATGGAATTAGAGAGGAAGTGACTGATGATACAGCTAATATGCTATAGCAGTCCCGTCTGATGGAAGCTAAAGGATAAGAAATTTTCAAAAAGGCTATACATATTCCAGACTTCCCAGGTGGTGCCAGTGGTAAAGAACCCACCTGCCGATGTAGGACATGTAAGAAACATGGGTTTGATCCCTGGGTTGGGAAGATCCCCTGGAGGAGGGCATGACAACCCATTCCAGTATTCTTGCCTGGAAAATCCCATGGACAGAGGAGCCTGGCAGGATACACCTCACACGGTCACAAAAAGTCTGAGATGACTGAAGTGATGTAGCAAACATGTTCAAGTAGCACTTAAATGAAGCCTCCATCATGGCTATTAGACTACTGAGAGTCAAATTACAGAGCATGAAGGAACAAGACGGTAAGATATGGAGCTGGCTGTTACAGATTAACAGCCAACTACATATGGAACAGCCAGCTCCATATGGAAAGTAATGGAAAGCTCCATTATAGAAAGTAATGCTCAAAATTCTCCAAGTCAGGCTTCAACAGTATGTGAACTGTCTGTGAATTTCCAGATATTCAAGCTGGATTTAGATAAGGCAGAGGAATCAGAGATCAAGTTGCCAACATCTGCTGGATCATTGAAAAAGCAGAGATTTCCAGAAAAACATCTATTTCTGCTTTATTGACTATGCCACAGACTTTGACTGTGTGGATCACAACAAACTGTGGAAAATTCTTCAAGAGATGGGAATACCAGACCACCTGACCTGCCTCCTGAGAAATCTGTATGCAGGTCAGGAAGCAACAGTTAAAACTGGACATGGAACTGGTTCCAAATTGGGAAAGGAGTACATCAAGGCTGTATATTGTCACCATACTTATTTAACTTATATGCAGAGTATATCATGTGAAATGCCAGGGTGGATGAAGCACAAACTGGAATCAAGATTGCTGGGAGCAGTATCAGCAACCTCAGATATGCAGATGACACCATCCTTATGGCAGAAAGTAAAGAAGAACTAAAGAGCCTCTTGATGAAAATGAAAGAGGAGAGTAAGAAAGCTGGCTTAAAACTCATCATTAAAAAATCTAAGATCATGGGATCCAATCCCATCACTTCACAGCAAATAGATGGGGAAATAATGGAAACAGTGAGAGACTTTATTTTGGGGGGCTCCAAAATCACTGCAATGGTGACTCCAGCCATGAAATTAAAAGACACTTGCTCCTTGGAATAAAAGTTAAGGCCAACCTAGACAATATATTAAAAAGCAGAGACATTACCTTGCCGACAAAGGTCTGTCTAGTCAAAGCTATGATTGTTCCAGTAGTCATGTGTGGATGTGAGAGTTGGATTATAAAGAAAGCTGAGCACTGATGAATAGATGCTTTTGAACTGTGGTGTTGGAGAAGACTCTTGAGAGTCCCTTGGACTGCAAGGAGATCAAACCAGTCAAATGTAAAGGAAATCAGTGCTGAATATTCATTGGAAGAACTGATGCTAAAGCTGAAACTCCAATATTTTGGCCACATGATGCAAAGAACCAATTCATTGGAAAAGACCCTGATGCTGGGCGAGGTTGAAGGCAGGAGGAGAAGGGGACGACAGAGGATGAGATGGTTGGATGGCATCACTGACTAGATGGACATGAGATTGAGCAAGCTCTGGTAATGGACAAGGAAGCCTGGCATGCTGCAGTCTGTGGGGTCACAAAGAGTCAAACACAACTGAGTGACTGAACTGAACTTATGGGTTACTCAATTTTAAAAGTTGTCCGGTGGAAGAAGTGAGTGAAAAATTGCATTTTAATTTCATCCTCAATTTTTTAATATCTTATAATTTATGTTTCAGTGGAAATATAAACTTTTCAGAGTATCCACTAATCTGAGAACTTCAAAAAGTAATTGAACTATATTCAAATGCTATAGTCTTGCCTGACTCTGTAATGCATTAAAAAAAAACAAATTATTTATTTGGCTGGGCTGTGTCTTTGTTTCCACGTGGGCTTTTTCCTAGTTGCAGTAAGTGGGGGCTACTTTTTTGTTTCAGTGTGTGGGTTTTTAATTGTGGTGGCTTTTCTTGTTGCAGAGCAGAAGCTCCAAAACCTTCGGGCTTCAGTAGTTGCGGTGCATGGGCTCAGTAGTTGAGGTGCGTGGGCTCAGTAGTTGCAGTTCCCAGGCTCTAGAACACAGGTTCAGTAATTGTGTCATATGGGCTATCATGCATTTTATTGCCAGTGTGTGTCTGTATTATGTTTACAGCCATCTCAAGACTCAGGGTTCCAATGTGCTAAATGTTAAATACACCCTACTTTATTGCAGAGTATTTATGAAGGTTAATTCCATAGATTAAGTTGAACATTAAAATGTATTGCATTGACAACAAAAAGATTTATCAAATAAGGTCTAAAATTTCAGAAATTAGTGCAAAAGTAAAAAAAAAAAAAGTGTGGAAATGGATAAAGTATAGGCCAGAAGGAAAGAAGCCATGATGTGAAATAATTGCTACTTTATGACCTAAATGGAATGTAAATGATTTAGGTCATAGAGAAAGCAATAAGGGACAAGATATGCAGCATATTTTAGGAATTAAGACAATTTTCACTTTATTAATTTATGTCATTTTATTTGACAAAATATATCTAGAAAATGTAAACATTGTCTAGAGAAAAAGAGTGAATTAGATTCTGTTGGATTAAGACAGTCATTCATTTGGTCACCAATGCTACATAAATATAAAATAAAACAGGTAATACAAAATTTTATCACATCATGCAGCTCTGTTTTAAATAATTTCTTTTGAATTAGGCTGGCTGATCCACATAGTGCATGCCTGTTTATATTGTTTTAAACCCTGGTTAGAGTTGGGTGGAATTGATAAAATTAAAAGATACCCCATGTCCAAAGACAAGAAGCTACAGCAAGATGGTAGAAGGGTTCAATCACAATAAAATCAAATCCTATACTGGCTGGGTGGGTGACCCACAGACTGGAGAATAATAATACCAAAGAAGTTCTTGCATTGTTGTGAACATTCTAAACCCCACGTCAGGCTTTCCAGCCTGGGGATCCAACCAAGGGACTTGGAGTTTAGGAAATATGGCTGGGAGGGCCAGTGGGATTTGATTATAGGACTTCCAGAAGACTGGGGGAAACAGAAACTCCAGTCTTGGAGGGCACAAACAAAATTTTGCATGCACGAAGACCCAGAGGACAGGAACAGTGACCCTATAGGGGACTGAATCAAAACTACCTGCTGGTGTTGGAGGACCTCCTGTGGACCCATGGGTCAGCAGGCAGTCACCACAGGGACAGGGGCACTGGAAGGTCTCCCTTGGCATAACCCCTTTTGGATTACATAACCCTACCCCAGGGCTGGGTCACCTCAGGCCAGACAACTACCAGGGAGGGAGTGTAACCCCACCCATCAGCAGCAGATAGTTGGATTAAAGCTTTACTGAGCAAGGCCCTGCCCACCAGTTTTTCCCATCACCAGTCCCTCCCATCAAGAAACTTACACAAGCCTCTTAGCCCCAGCCATCAGAGGGCAGACAGATGAAGCAAGAAGCACAGTCTCACAACAGCTAAAACAAAAATGATATTACAGAAAGTTAATCATGATGAAAAAAGCAGAAAGTTATGTCCCAGAAGAAGGGACAAGATAGAACCCCAGAAAAACAACTAAGTGAAGTGGAGACAGTCAACCTACCAGAAAAAGAATTCAGAATCGTGATAGTGAAGATGGTCCACGATCTCATGAAGGGACTGAAGGCAAAGATTGAGAAGATGCAAGAAATGTTTATCAAAGACCTAGAAGAACTAAATAAAAAACAAACAGATGAATAATACACTAGAAGGAATCAATAGCAGAATAACTGAGGCAGAAGAATGAATAAATGACCTGGAGGACAGAATGGTGGAAATCACTGCTGTGAAACAGAATATAGAAAAAAGAGTGAAAAGAAATGAAGACAGCCTAAGAAACCTCTGGGACAGCATTAAAAACACCAGTATTAGCATTATAGGGGTCCCAGAGGGAGAAGAGAGAGGAAGGACCTGAGAAAATATTTGAAGAGGTAATAGCCAAAAGCTTCCAAAACATGGGAAAGGAAATAGTAAGCCAAGTCCAGGAAGAACAGAGAGTCCCAGGCAGGATAAACCCAAGCAGGAATCAAACTGACAAAACATACTAACCAAACTGACAAAAAGACAGATGTAAAACATTAAAAGCAACAAAGGAAAAATGACAACATACAATAGAACTCCCATCAGGCTGCCAGCTGATTTCTCAACAGAAACTCTATACGACAGAAGGAACTGGCATTCCAGTTGAGCTCTTTCAAATCCTGAAAGATGATGCTGTGAAAGTGCTGCACTCAATATGCCAGCAAATTTGGAAAACTCAGCAGTGGCCACAGGACTGGAAAAGGTCAGTTTTCATTCCAATCCCAAAGAAAGGCAATGCCAAAGAATGCTCAAACTACCACACAGTTGCACTCGTCTCACACGCTAGTAAAGTAATGCTCAAAATTCTCCAAGCCAGGCTTCAGCAATATGTGAACCGTGAACTTCCTGATGTTCAAGCTGGTTTTAGAAAAGGCAGAGGAACCAGAGATCAAATTGCCAACATCTGCTGGATCATAGAAAAAGCAAGACAGTTCCAGAAAAATATCTGTTTCTGCTTTACTGACTATGCCAAAGCCTTTGACTGTGTGGATCACAATAAACTGTGGAAAATTCTGAAAGAGATAGGAATACCAGACCACCTGATGTGCCTCTTGAGAAATGTGCATGCAGGTCAGGAAGCAACAGTTAGAACTGGACATGGAAAAACAGACTAGTTCCAAATAGGAAAAGGAGTACGTCAAGGCTGTATATTGTCACCCTGCTTATTTAACTTCTATGCAGAGTACATCATGAGAAATGCTGGACTGGAAGAAGCACAAGCTGGAATCAAGATTGCCGGGGGAAATATCAATAACCTCAGATAGGCAGATGACACCACGCTTATGGCAGAAAGTGAAGAGGAACTAAAAAGTCTCTTGATGAAAGTGAAAGTGGAGAGTGAAAAAGTTGGCTTAAAGCTCAACATTCAGAAAACGAAGATCATGGCATCTGGTCCCATCTTTCATTGGAAATAGATGGGGAACCAGTGGAAACAGTGTCAGACTTTATTTTTGGGGGCTCCAAAATCACTGCAGATGGTGACTGAAGCCATGAAATTAAAAGATGCTTACTCCTTGGAAGGAAAGTTATGACCAAC
>NW_011495085.1:3065286-3086566 GCF_000754665.1 Bison bison bison
TCACTGACTCGATGGACCTGAGTCTAGGTGAACTCCTGGAGTTGGTGATGGACAGGGAGGCCTGGCGTGCTGCAATTCATGGGGTCGCAAAGAGTCAGACATGACTGAGCGACTCAACTGAACTCAACTGAATGAAAGGGAAGAACCTACAATCAATAACACGGTATCCAGCAAGACTCTTCTTCAGATTTTTTTAAAAATATATTTTATTTTTTTTAATTGGAGGCTAATTACTTTACAATATTGTAGTGGCTTTCACCATACATTGTCTCCTTGAGATTTGCTGAAGAAATCAAAAGTTTTCCAGACAAACAAGAGAATTCAGCACCACCAAACCCTCTCTACAACAAATGCTAAAAGAACGTCTCTAGGCACAAAGGACAAAAGAAGGAAAAGACCTACAGGAAATAAAACCAAAGCAATTAAGAAAACTATAATAGGATCATACACATCAATGGATTAAATACACCAAGAAAAAGACATAGACTTGCTGGGTGGATAAAAACAGGTGCATGTATGCACTTGCACTTATCACATCACTCTGCTGCTGCTGCTGCTAAGTCGCTTCAGTCGTGTGTGACCCCATAGACGGCAGCCCACCAGGCGTCCCCGTCCCTGGGATTCTCCAGGCAAGAACACTGGAGTGCGTTGCCATTTCCTTCTCCAGTGCATGAAAGTGAAAAGTGAAAGTGATGACTCCCCCCAAATTGTATGTAATTATTTTATATTAAGTTGATCATGTTCCCATTGTGGCTGGCAATTGTAATTATCTCTTACTTTTGTCTGGCTATTGATGGTGAAAATTGATAAACATATTTTACTATTGTGATTATCTAGCTATTACTCATTTAACACCATCATATCACGTTGTTCAACCAAAAAATGGGGAACTCTATATCACTAAAACAAGGATCTAATAGAAAAACCTGTAATCACTTTTTATTTTTATTTTTTTAATTTTATTTTTAAACTTTATAATATTGTATTGGTTTTGCCAAATATCGAAATGAATCCGCCACAGGTATACATGTGTTCCCCATCCTGAACCCTCCTCCCTCCTCATACCATCCCTCTGGGTCGTCCCAGTGCACCAGCCCCAAGCATCCAGTATCATGCATCGAACCTGGACTGGCGATTCATTTCATACATCATAGTATACATGTTTCAATGCCATCCTCCCAAATCTTCCCACCCTCTCCCTCTCCCACAGAGTCCATAAGACCGTTCTCTACATCAGTGTCTCTTTTGCTGTCTCGTATACAGGGTTATTGTTACCATCTTTCTCAATTCCATATATATGTGTTAGTATACTGTATTGGTGTTTTTCTTTCTGGCTTACTTCACTCTGTATAATAGGCTCCAGTTTCATCCATCTCATTAGAACTGATTCAAATGAATTCTTTTTAATGGCTGAGTAATACTCCATTGTGTATATGTACCACTGCTTTCTTATTCATTCATCTGCTGATGGACATCTAGGTTGCTTCCATGTCCTGGCTATTATAAACAGTGCTGCGATGAACATTGGGGTACACGTGTCTCTTTCAATTCTGATTTCCTCGGTGTGTATGCCCAGCAGTGGGATTGCTGGATCATAAGGCAGTTCTATTTCCAGTTTTTTAAGGAATCTCCACACTGTTCTCCATAGTGGCTGTACTAGTTTGCATTCCCACCAACAGTGTAAGAGGGTTCCCTTTTCTCCACACCCTCTCCAGCATTTATTGCTTGTAGACTTTTGGATCGCAGCCATTCTGACTGGCATGAAATGGTACCTCATAGTGGTTTTGATTTGCATTTCTCTGATAATGAGTGATGTTGAGCATCTTTTCATGTGTTTGTTAGCCATCTGTATGTCTTCTTTGGAGAAATGTCTATTTAGTTCTTTGGCCCATTTTTTGATTGAGTCATTTATTTTTCTGGAGTTGAGCTGTAGGAGTTGCTTGTATATTTTTGAGATTAGTTCTTTCTCAGTTGCTTCATTTGCTATTATTTTCTCACATTCTGAAGGCTGTCTTTTCACCTTGCTAATAGTTTCCTTTGTTGTGCAGAAGCTTTTAAGTTTAATTAGGTCCCATTTATTTATTTTTGCTTTTATCTCCAATATTCTGGGAGGCGGGTCATAGAGGATCCTGCTGTGATGTATGGCAGAGAGTGTTTTGCCTATGTTCTCCTCTAGGAGTTTTATAGTTTCTGGTCTTACATTTAGATCTTTAATCCATTTTGAGTTTATTTTTGTGTATGGTGTTAGAAAGTGCTCTAGTTTCATTCTTTTACAAGTGGTTGACCAGTTTTCCCAGCACCACTTGTTAAAGAGATTGTCTTTAATCCATTGTATATTCTTGCCTCCTTTGTCTTTTTAAAATCCAGACTCATATCAGAATTACCTTGAAATTTTTTGAAAAATACAAATGTTCAGGTATTTTTCTTTTTCCTCCAGAGCTTCAGATATGTTTGTAATGAGCTGCTGCTAAGTCACTTCAGTTGTGTCCAACTCTGTGCGACCCCATAGATGGCAGCCCACCAGGCTCCCCCATCCCTGGGATTCTCCAGGCAAGAACACTGGAGTGGGTTGCCATTTCCTTCTCCAATGAAAGCAATCATGTTTAAAAACAACTGGACTATATGAGGATCTTTTACTTTTATCTAGTTTGTTTCACTTTTTCTATTTCATATTCAGTGATCCCATTTCATTTAGTTTATGTTCTCCAATTTATCCTTCTCTCTCTCTCTCTTTTTTTCTTAATGTCCTTCCTCAATCCTTTCTGATGTATCATAGAAAAGCTTTTGTAAACATATATATATATAAGTATGTATAATAAATATAGTTTTAAAAACTTATGAATATTTGCCTAACTAAAAAAAATATGATATTTTGATTCCACTTGTTTGACTTAGTATGAATAGAATGTTAGATTTCTAAATAAAAAATAAATATTCACCAAGCAACCAAGTTTACTGTATAGTATAGGAAACTCTAGTCAATATCTTGTAATAACCTATGATAGAAAATAACTTCAGAAAGAATATATGTGTGTATGTATAACTGAATCACCTTGCTATGCACTTGAAATATTGTAGGCCAACTATACTTCCACAATATATATATATATATATAAATTTAAAAAGGAAGAGAACAATGAAATCAGAGAAAATTATGCTTCCTTAGAAACAGGAATAAACATTAACACCTATTTGTTAATGAATATCTATGTATTTAATGTGTGCATTTAATGTAGAGATATATTCTTTAGGAAGTTCTAATAATTGTTCATGTTCATATTAGGGAAAGGGAGGCATATGGCATACTGGTAATGACACTTTTTTTTAATTTATTTTTTTAACTTTATAATATTGTATTGGTTTTGCCATATATCAACATGAATCCGCCACAGGTATACATGTGTTCCCCATCCTGAACCCTCCTCCCTCCCCATGCCATCCCTCTGTGTCGTCCCAGTGCACCAGCCCCAAGCATCCAGTATCATGCATCGAACCTGGACTGGCGACTCGTTTCATATATGATATTATACATGTTTCAATGCCATTTTCCCAAATCATCCCAGCCTCTCCCTCTCCCACAGAGTCCAAAAGACTGTTCTATAGATCAGTGTCTCTTTTGCTGTCTCATATACAGGGTTATCATTACCATCTTTCTAAATTCCATATATATGCGTTAGTATACTGTATTGGTGTTTTTCTTTCTGGCTTACTTCACTCTGTATAATAGGCTCCAGTTTCATCTACCTCATTAGAAAGGATTGAAATGTATTCTTTTTAATGGCTGAGTAATACTCCATTGTGTATATGTACCACTGCTTTCTTATCCATTCATCTGCTGATGGACATCTAGGTTGCTTCCATGTCCTGGCTATTATAAACAGTGCTGCAATAAACATTGGGGTACATGTGTCTCTTTCAATTCTGGTTTCCTTGGTGTGTATGCCCAGCAGTGGGATTGCTGGATCGTATGGCAGTTCTATTTCCAGTTTTTTAAGGAATCTCCACACTGTTCTCCATAGTGGCTGTACTAGTTTGCATTCCCACCAACAGTGTAAGAGGGTTCCCTTTTCTCCACACCCTTTCCAGCATTTATTGCTTATAGACTTTTGGATCGCAGCCATTCTGACTGGCGTGAAATGGTACCTCATAGTGCAAGACCCCTATATATGTTGTCTACAAGAGACCCACCTCAAAACAGGGAAACACATTTTAATCATGAGTTTATGTAGCTCTTCCTACTCATTGGGATTGAGAAGTACTGATCGGCATTAAAATGATCAGGTTTAAGTTTTGTCTGCACTTTGGAGATATTAATCATTAGGAATTAAAGATAGAAATCAAGGAAGAAATATTTAAAAAGTGACTTGTTAACCAGTGAGCTGAATATATACTTTGCAATCATGACCACATTGACTTTTATTAAAAAGAAACTATTAACTTTTTATTTAAATTGATTTAGTATTTGTTAACTAATTATATTTCTCTCTGTGTCTTTATATCTAGGCTTCCCTGGTGGCTCTGCAATGTGGTAGATAATCTACCTGCAATGTGGGACACCCGGGTCTACCTATATATCGTAATCTATATCAACCAGCATTTAGTGTTTGTTTTACTTAATTTTAAAACATCATTTTTTTCACAGAACTAGAACAAATGATTTTAAAATTTATATGGAAAGGCAAAAGATTCCAAATAGCCAAAACAATCTTGAGAAGGAAGAACAGAGCTGGAGGAATTGTACGTCTTGACTCCAGATTATACTGCAAAGCTATAGTATTCAAAAGAGTATAGTACAGGCACAGAAATGCATAAATAGATCAATGGAAGAGGATAAAGAGACAAGAAATCAACCTATACACCTATGGTCAATTAATCCCCAGCAAAGGAGGTAAGAATATAGTCTTTTCAATAAATGATATTGGGAAAACAGAACAGCTACATGTACAACATTGAAATTAGAATGTCTTCTAATACCATATACAAAAATAATCTCAAAATGGATTAAAGACCCAAATGTAAGACCAGAAACCATAAAAAACTCGTAAGGGAAAACATAGGCAGAACATTCTTTGATATAAATCACAACAATATTTTGAAGGGTCTTTTTTTTTAAGTCAAGGAAAGAAAAGCAAAAATAAGTAAGTGGGACCTAATTATTTTAAAAGCTTTTTCATAGCAAAGGAAAATATTGAACAAAGCAAAAAGACAAACTACTGTATGAGAAGAAATATTTGCAAATGCTGAGACCAACAAGGGAGTAATATCCAACATATATAAATAGTTCATACACCTTGACATCAAGAAAAAACTTGATTAATAAATGGACAGAAGAACTGAAGAGACATTTCTCCAAAGAGAAAATTGTTGTTCAGTCACTTAGTTGTGTCCAACTTTTCACAACTCCATGGACTGCAGCAAGACAGGCTTTTGTGTCCTTTACTATCTTTCTGAGTTTGCTCGAACTCATTTACATTGAGTCAGTGATGCCATCCAACCATCTCATTCTCTGTTGTCCCCTTCTCCTCCTGATTTCAATCTTTCCCAGCATCAGGGTCTTTTCCAATGAGTCAGCTTTTCCCATCAGGTGGCCAAAGTATTGGAACTTCAGCATCAGCCCTTCCAATGAATATTCAGGGTTGATTTCCTTTAGGATTGACTGGTTGATTTCTTTGCAGTCAAGGGATTCTCAAGAGTCTTCTCCAATAGCCAGTCAGGTCAGTTGCTCAGTCATGTCTGACTCTGTAACCCTATGGACTGCAGGATGCCAGGCTTCCCTGTCCATCACCAACTCCTGGAGCTTGGTCAAACTCATGTCCATCGATTTGGTGATGCCACCTAACCATCTTATCCTCTGTCATCCCCTTCTTCTCCTGCCTTCAATCTTTCCCAGTATCAGGGTCTTTTCCAATGAGTCAACTCTTCGCATCAGGTGGCCAAAGTACTGGAGTTTCAGCTTTAGCATCAGTCCTTCCAATGAATATTCAGGACTGATTTCCTTTGGGATGGACTGGTTGGATCTCCTTGCAGTCCAAGGGACTCTCAAGAGTCTTCTCCAACACCACAGTTCAAAACCATCAATTCTTCGGCACTCAGTTTTCTTGACAGTCCAACTCTCACATCCACACATGACTATTGGAAAAAACATAGCCTTGACTAGATGGATCTTTGTTGGCAAAGTAATGTCTCTGCTTTTGAATATGCTACCTAGGTTGGTCATAACTTTCCTTCCAAGGAATAAGTGTCTTAATTTCATGGCTGCAGTCACCATCAGCAGTGATTTTTGAGCCCCAAAAGGTAAAGTTTCTCACTGTTTCCATTGTTTCCCCATCTATTTGCCATGAAGTGATGGGACTGGATGCCATGATCTTAGTTTTTGAATGTTGCATTCTAAGCCAATCTTTTTACTCTCCTCTATCTAGTTCTTTGCTTTCTGCCATAAGGTGGTATCATCTGTATATCTGAGGTTATTGATATTTCTCCTGGCAGCCTTGATTCCAGCTAGTGCTTCATCCAGCCTGGCATTTCACATGATGTACTCTGCATATAAGTTAAATAAGCAGGGTGACAATATACAACCTTGACATATTTCTTTCCCAATCTGGAACCAGTCTGTTGTTTCATGTCTGGTTTTAAGTGTTGCTTCTTGATCTACATGCAGATTTCTCAGGAGGCAGGTAAGGTGGACTGGTATTCCCATCATTTGAAGGATTTTCCACAGTTTGTTGTGATCCACATTTGAATTTGCATTGGTTTTGTTAGCTCACTATTTGTCATATAATAGAGGTACATATTAATAAATTTATCTTGTTGCTTTTTGTTGTGCTTGTGACTTAATTTCTTTTTATAATAAAACCTCTTTACTCTCTACCTAAAATTAGAAGTCTCACTAGAACCCAGAAGGATAATATTCTGTTTATCTTATTCATCATATTTTCAACTAGTCACAAAAATCAGTTGTATTTATTATTGAATCAACTGTATGAGTGTATCATTCAGCATTACTGGCTGTAAGTTTTGTACTCTGTTATTTGTACATACTGATTCTGAATATATCAAATAAAGTCCTCCTAGTCTTGGTGTTAAGTTTTATTAAAATGTGTCAGTTTTAAGAATAGCTTTTATGACAAATTAAAAGGAACTCTGTTTTAAACTATATGTTCTTTATCTCTGCTTATTACACAAAATTACTTCATGAAAGAATTGTTGAGTTCCTTAAAAGGAAATGTTATATTATGAAATGCACCACAACTGTTACAATTACAAAATTGCCAGATTGGTGGAATTCACTTCAATTTGTAATACACTTAATAAACATTATGTGCCTCACAGACAAAATTATATATATATATATATTTTTTTTTTCAGTTGTCTGAGGTTCTGTAAGAGAGGAATAAATTTAAAGAAGTTGAGGGAAGTAATTGTGACATATTCTTAACTGATTCATGTAAGCTGGGCATGGAAAGGACATTGGAGTAGTGCCTCAGCATAGTTTAGCATATAAATCTTCATGAATTACCACTCAGTGCCATTGCTTCCTTCTTAAATTAAATAATTTCTTAGTTGAGACAAGTAGGTAGTTGATTCATCTTTTGTCCATTAGGTTTTTGCTTGAAAGACAGGCTTTCATGAAAAAAAAAATCAATTTAATGTTGCTGTACAGAGTGAGGTTATCCAAGATGTTTATTCTGGATGGTGCTGATTTTAGACTATTTTGCCTTTGTGATAAAAGAGACAATTGTTTAAATAGTTGTACAACGCACATGAGACGGTGCGATTTTTTTTGTATAGAAAATACATTATCCAATGTTAATAAATAACAGTTTTATTGCACATTACAAGTAATTTTTTTTTTCTGTGAACCCCTTATTTCCTTCTATTTAACATTGTATTTCTATTTCTCTTCACAGCCGTATTTCTTCAGTTTCTTTGCTATTTCCATTTTATTATGTCTCATCCAAATTTCTACCGATTGAACTCTGCCTTCCAGCATAATCATTCCACTAAAACATTTCTCTCTGAAGTACCAACAGTGTCCTTATTGCCAAATCCAGTGGACATTTCCTTCTCCAATTTTGAGGTGTTCATTTACATTGAGAATTTTTCTCACTATGTTTAAAAATTTTCATCCCATATCTTTAAGCTGGCAGTGTATCCTGAGCTAATACCCTTAGGGAAGAGTCTGTAACAAAGCAGAAAATAAAAATGCGTACTTTGCCTCCAAAATCTTGTCTTAGATATGTGAATGACATAATAAAATGGATTCATGGGGTGGGTAGACACCAAGCTTTGAAGAGGTCCTTGCAAAAGATTTTGCCTCAGTTTTGCACAAGGGAAAAGAAAGATCTGCGGGTCCCAAGAGCCCCTAAAAAGGAGGGAATATATGTCACTATTTTCAGCAATACTTTGGGACAATTGGGATCACCCTGAACAGACATAATTATTTGGACTGTCTAGATTATTTATCCATCAGCAGCCTTGCACAATATTGCATATTCTGAACATGACCCAACTATAACAGAACTTATCATGGGTCATGTGAAAAAGTTAGGCAAGTGTCTCAGAAATACAACGTATAAACAGAAGATCCATCACAGATGGCGTCAACCTTAGTGCTATAGCACTAAATCTTGGAAACTAAGACGTAGTTTTCAGAACTGAAGAAAATGAGACTGAAGAGTTCTGCCAATCTCATTAAATTATGAGTTCGGCATTGAAGGTAAAGCTTGTAGAAAATGTTTCTTGCATTTCCTATTTGTTATGAACTGAATATTTGTGCCTACCCCTAGCCCCCTGCAAATTTATATATTAAAGCCCTAACCCCCCAGATGATATACTTTGACATGTTCAACCAAATCCTTGCAATACTCACGTATTCAAGTTAAAAAATGACCCTGTTCTGTCATGTGGTCTGAGCTTTATCTTGTACCTAGACTTAAGAAAATAATATCTGCTTATTTCAGAAAATGTGGAAAATAAATAAAAATAAACCCTGTATGCAAGACAGCAAAAGAGACACAGATGTATTGAACATTCTTTTGGGCTCTGTGGGAGACGGAGAGGGTGGGATGATTTGGGAGAATGGCATTGAAACATGTAAAATATCATATGTGAAATGATTCACCAGTCCAGATTTGATGCAGGATACAGGATGCTCAGAGCTGGTGCACTGGGATGACCCAGAGGGATGGGATGGGGAAGGAGGTGGGAGGGGCATTCAGGATGGGGAACACATGTACAGTCATGGTGGATTCAAGTCAATGTATGCCAAAACCAATACAATATTGTAAAGTAAAATTAATTAATATAAAAAATTTTCATGAGTTTTTAACTAAAAGTTTAAATATTTAATTCCTGGTTTTTAAAACCTATACCCACTATTATTTATATACATTCAAAAAAGATAATAGCTAACATTTGATAAACATTTACTATGTGGCACACTCTTAAGAGTTCTACTTGTGTGAATTCAATGAATACTCACAATGCTATGAGGGAGATTCCATTAGTATCTATTTGTCTAGGATAGATTCCTAGTAATATAAATCTTTGGAGCAAAAAATTGATAAATTTCATAACTCTTAATTTGTACTGTCAGATGGTATTCTAGAATATTAGATTAATTTATGCTTCCTTCAGGCTTATGTGAAATTGTCTTTTTACTCTTGACAACATGATTTTTATTATTATTTTTTAATCTTTTAAAATATATATGTATGTCTGGTAGGTTAGAAGCTCCATCTCATTTTGGGGTAGATGGTTCTGCATGTCTATATCACAAGAGGGGGGTCTGAAAATAAAAATAAAAATGCTTTGTTCATGATTCTTTTATTAGATGGTGCCAACTACCACAAGTCTTTAGCCTCTGTTATAAATATGAGTCATCCTTCATTCTTCCCTTCCCCTCACCACCCTATCCTTATTCACTCCATCATTAACTCCTATGAACCTGGCCATCACAACGTATCCCAAATCTGTCTGCTTCTCTCTATTTCCTCTACTGACACTCTCAGTCAGGTCAAAGTCAGCTTTTGCCTAGATTTCTTGTAACCTGGCTCACTACTTCCACCCAAAGTCTAATTTTCCGTTTTTAGGCCCTAAAATTCTTTACAGCAACTATGATTGTGGTAGGTTGTTTTAACTTCCCCAATTATTCATTGCCCCTCCCTGTAAAGGGTTATGTACACTTCCTTGCCCCATGCTTTAGACTTTGCCAAATGAGTCACTTTGCCTATTAGAATGCGAATAAAAGTGATGTGTACCACGCCTGAGAGGGGTCTTTTTAGGGCATCGTGTGGTGGTACCATCACTATTTTTCTTTTCCTGCTAGAGCAGTGACGCCCTTGACAGGGCTTGTTCCTTCAGTCTGGGGTGGGTGCGTGCTGAGTTGCTTCAGTTGTGTCTTGACTCCTCTCTTCTTGGGATTTTCCAGATAAGAATACTGGAGTTGGTTTCCATGCCCTTTGCCAAGGGATCTTCCCAAACCTAGGGATTGAAGCCGCCTCTCTTAAGCCTCCTGCATTGCAGGGTGGTTCTTTACCACTAGTACCACATGGGAAGCTTTAGTCTGGATCTCAGCGCAAAGAAGGTAAGCGGTGTAAACCCATGGCATATTGTAACATAGATTCTGTGCTTGTACGGGGCAGCCTCGCGTTTCAAAATATAAAACAAATAGTGTTGCTTTCCTGTTTCAACTCTGCAAAGGTTTCTTATGACATTCACGGTCACCTGAAAACTCCTCACCATGACCTTGAAGGCTGTCTATTATAAGGAGCTGACTACACCCAGATATCATCTTGCATGATTCTCACAGTTCTATGTTCAAGTACAGTGATACTCATCACAATCCCAGAACCAACAATCTTACCCCTGCCTCGTGGCTTCTGGGATAGGTGTTCTCTTCTCACAGTAGTGCTCTCCCCTCATATGTGTCCCTCTCTATTAGTTTATCCCATTTTATTTCATTCATATCATTCTTTACTCTCAGAATATCTTTGTCTAAGTGATTATTTTCTTTCTCCTCCTTCTCAAATCTAGATGCAGGGGCTTAATACATCCTGTCTCCCTTCTGCCCAGATGAGACTTGCCCTGCAGGAGGTACTAAACAAACAAACTTTAAATGGGAAAATGAATCTAATTCCCATTGTCAAGTGAAATTTGGTGCTAAGACAATTACTGTTTCCTCTCAGCTTTTCTCATAGTATTTCCTTTACACTGAATGTCTTTTAGTTTATCTTAAATTACAAAATATGTGTGTGCCTATGTTAGTCACTCAGTAATGTCCAACTCTTTGCAACCCCAAGGACTGTAGCCTGCCAGGCTCCTCTGTACATAGAATTCTCCAGGCAAGAATACTGGAGTGGCTAGCCATTTCTTTCTCCAGGGGATCTTCGTGACCCAGGGATTGAACCTGTGTCTCCTGCAATGCAGGCAAATTCTTTAACATCTGAGCTACCAGAGAAGCCCTAGAAATATTACCCACTTAAAAACAAAACAAAACAACAACTTGAGTGCTTCTGTAGCATGGTGGCCATGACTTTATTTCAATGCATTTTCTTTTTCATTTTTTTAAAATTTATTTTTATTGGAGTATAATCACGTTACAGTGTTGTGTTAGTTTCTGCTGTGCAACAAAGTGAATCAGCTATATGTATGCATATATCTGCTCCTTCTTGAACCTCAATGCATTGTTTTATACACTAAAATTTTTCTTGTAGTTCCCCCACTGGCTGTGTGTTTGGGGACAATGAGAACACAGTGCTATGGTGAACTGCTTGAGAGCTGAAGCCATGATGCTCAGGTTCAAGTCTTGGTTCTGCTGCGTATCAGCTATGTGCCCTTGGGAAATTCCCAGAATCCCTTTGAGCTCAGTTTTCCCATCTGTGGAATTTAACTTGCCAGTGACAGCATGTTCCTTAAAGTTCACTGTGAAGATTAAAAGAGTTAATACATGCAAAATGGTTTCAGCAGGGCTTTCATGAAGTAAATTTATATAAATTTGAGTAAATACAAAATTAAATTTTGTCATATTCATTTTATTTCCACAATCCCTGGAATGTAACTGCTGAATAAACACATTTAAAATAAATTGAACTAAGTTTTTTAGGTCTTTAGGCAGAAACTTTGACTTTCCTTGTGGTAAACTTATTGTTTGCATTTGAAAGTCAGTGATCCATAGCATGCTACAAGAAGTGTTGTACTAGGAAGAGAGAGTGAGGATCTGAGTTTAATATACTGTTTTTGAAGGTAGAGCTGATAGGACTGACATGCTAAGAAACAGAATGTGAGGTGTGAGAGAGAAATACCGAAGGTGACATAGAGTCTTCTCCCAGGTGTTTGGAGGGTGATTCTTTATATCAAAAAGGGGAAATCTTGGAGCTAGGAGGTTTGAGGGATGAGGAAAAATACTATTCTGTTTTGGCAACATCAACTCTGAGTTATGTATTGAATATTTGATTTCCATGTAATAATATCAAAGTCTTCTGTATACTGTTGCACATAAACTCTTGAGCTCAAAAGTCCACAAGATACAATGAAATCATCATGAAAGAGAGTAAATACAGATAAGCTCTGGGTGAATTTCTAAGCATTTAGACAATTAAAAGCCAAATGGAAAGGGTGGAAACGTTATTGCTTCTAGACTAAAAAACAATCGCCAGAGATATTTAGAGAGTGAGTGTTAAAAACTTATGTAAGAATTTGCTATCACTTTCAAGGAGTTAATAATCTAAAATGGAGCTCGCCTCCAAATCACAAATATTTTGAGAATATAGAGCATCTAACATTTGCAAATAGTGCTAACTTGTGAACTAAATTCTTTCATGTTCCCCTCTCATTAGCATTCAGCCATATAGTTTTACAAGTAAAGAAACTTCTTGAAACTTATTCTCATGCATTTTAATTGGTGAAGCATTTTCAGATGTTTCTAAAGTTCCACATATTGTGACGGTACACAACATTGGTTTTTCAGTGAGCAGTTAAATCGGGCAATAATTATTTTTCTGTACAATTAAAAAATCCCTATTTTGAGAAAAAAAGCCCTGGATGCTGCATGCTCCTCGCTTGTGTTCCAGGCCATCACTTTCCATTTCTATAGCTTTTAGTGCTCTCATTTTTAGCTAAAATTGTGTCATGTCTATCAAGTGTAATTTCCATATCTTTAACTTCCCACTTCTGTAATCAGTCTCCTGTGAATTTTTCAATTTCAATTGAGGTCATTGTGGTCTGGATCACATCCAATTTACTACAAATATCTCTGGCATCCTTTCCATGTAAGTCAGACATGCCTGATGCACCTGTTCTTTGCCATATTAGAAGAAAGAGACTTTGAAATGTCTTCAGTTTTTCTTCTTGATTTTCAAAACTTTGATGACAAATTAAAGATTATGAATAATCCAGTTTATTATTATTTGCTTATTTTTGCATGTTTATTCTTCAATACTAATGATGTCATAAATCTATAATAGAATATGTTTCAGGGTCTGTAGAGAAAAAATTTGTTGAAAAAAATTATATTCCCTTTTATATATTGTTGTGAACATGAAGCAGTTCTTATAATTAAGGATTATAACTATCAGCCCTCATTCAATTATGAATACCCTTATAAGCTTGGTGTAAAATCTCAGAATTAATAGTCAGAAGCATTTTGTTATTTTTTTTCAAAGAGCCAAAGTATAATTTTAATATTTTAGGATGTTTAGTTTTGAAATTGTGTTTTTAATGGCAATTAAAATATTAAGCAATTCTATCTCTTGGAAGGTTATTATATCAAGCAGAAAATTTCTTAAGTCAATTTATTAAGGATTAAATACTAAGAGGGAATATTTTAAGCTGTTGAATTAGCTTTTCTGCAGGAGCTAAAGGAAAGTAAGATAAATGTCTTTTTATTTATAAGTCACAATCTCTAAACAGGATTTCATTTTTTCTTATTAACCAACAGAACCTTTTATGTGCAAAGACTTTACACACAATTGAAAAACATAATGCTAAGAGAAACCATATGTATGAAACCTAACATCTCACTACAGTGAAAGTGAAAGTCGCTCAGTCATGTCAGACTCTTTGTGACCCAATGGACTGTAACCCACTAGGTTCCCCTGTCCATGGGATTCTCCAGGCAAGAATACTGGAGTGGGTTTCCATTCACTTTTCCAAGGGATCTTCGTGACCCAAGAATCAAATCTGGATCTCTGTATCGCAGGCAGATTCTTTACCATCTGAGCCACCAGGGAAGCCCTAATTGACTTTATATTAAACATAAAGTTTAGTGGGAAACTAAATGACTACCACTTCTAAAATAGGAATTTAGTGTCCACAGATTGTAAATTCTCAGATGTTATTTGGGGATTATATTTTCCAAGATTAGTTTAAAATGAGACTAAAGTTAGGAATGTAGCATTTTTTAGAGACAAGTTATTGGTTAAGGATTTTAGCTTACAGGTAGATTTTGAAATTGATCCAGGCCACACTGAAGATAAATGGAATAACAGTAACAGGAAAGGAAGTATGTCAGTTATGCTCATCATGATCTCTCCAGCACATAACACAGAATCTGGCACATGGAAAACAGACAAAATGTATTTGATAAGGGAAGAGGAAGACACACACACACACACACACACACATGCACACTCACTCATTCACTCACACATGGACACACTTCATAAAATCATTCTCTCTACAGAGTTTGTCCCAGAGACCCCAAGCTGGCTTCCACAATACTTTCAGCAGAGCTAGTCATACTCTTGAAGAGATGCTACCCTACCCTTCCTCACTTACTGGCAATTCCATCCATAACACTACGAACTGCCCAAGAAACTAGTCTCAGGTAAGAATTGAAATTCAATTATCCATTAAAACAATACTCAGTAGTATAATGCCAACTAATTCTGTTTTCCTTAATCATCAGGAAATAGTCCAAGTTTCCTCAGTCATTTCTCATCACCAGGACTTTTACCCTCATATTCAAGTTGACCTGATTCTACATCCTTTTCTAGACTCTCAGTACTTCCAATGTGCTCTCTAGAAACTCGAATTTACTTATAACCTTACGTCTTTGAAAATTCCCTTCACTTTCCATGAATTACTTAGCCTAAGGTTTAAGTAATAAGCAACCTTTGCTTATCACTCCACCCCAGGCCATTGTGACTATCTATGTCCTAGTGAGTTCCTTGATACACACACCACCAAGTCTGTCTCAGCTCCCATTTATTTAACTAGTCATCTGTAGTCCTTGGACTCTGCATCTGCATTCCCTTCTCCACTTTTTTTATTGCATCCATTTCAACTGGGACCTCCTTTGGTTCTACATCTGTATTCCCTTCTCCATTTCATTTATTGCATCCATTTAAAATAGGTCTTCAGATATTGCCATATCCAAAGTCCTATTAAGTCTACAACCTACTCCACTCTCAAAGATATAAGATTCAGTTGATCACTCTCTTCTTGAAACTTTTTCATTACTTTGTCATGGAGACCACATATTCCTGTTTTACCCAACTTCACTGGGGGTTTCTTCCCTGAGCTTTAATGTCTTCATCATTTTGCATTCTCAGTATCCTGATGTCTCATTAGACAATGGGCCTCATTTTTGTTCTCTAAGTCATGTCATGGAGTCCCATGCTTTTAAATTCAGTTTAAAAATTAGTAGCTCCCAAATTTATATCTCAAATCACAGTTTTTCCCTGAAGTCCACATTCCTATATCCAATATTGAAGTTGATGACTTCATTGGTTGTCTAACAAGTGTCTTATGCTCAACAGATCCAACCCTCATTTATAGAACCTGAACCCTGCTTCTCCCCATGTTAATCAAGGGCATCACCACTCTCCCAGTTGCACAGGGAGAGAAACCTAGAGACTTTCTTGTATCCCTTCTCTTTCTCATCCCTTACTTCTTATCCACCAACCACTTCTACTCTTTCTTCAAAATATTTTCTAAATCTATTTCCTACCACTTCCACAGCTCGTGTAGTGTTTCATATCATCGTTATTGTTTGGACTGTTACAAAAGCCACTTGGCTAGGCTCAGTGTTTCCATTCTTAACAGTGTATTTACCGTTGGTTAGTCAGACTAACAAGTTAAAAATATGAGTGGTTTCAGTTCTGTTCAGTCTCTCAGTCGTGTCCGACTCTTTGCGACCCCATGAATTGCAGCACGCCAGGCCTCCCTATCCATCACCAACTTCTGGAGTTCACGTAAACCTACGTCCATCGAGTTGGTGATGCCATCCAGCCATCTCATCCTCTGTCGTCCCCTTCTCCTCCTGCCCCCAATCCCTCCCAGCACCAGAGTCTTTTCCAATGAGTTTACTCATTGGAGTTTCAGCTTTAGCATCATTCCTTCCAAAGAACACCCAAGGCTGATCTCCTTTAGAATTGGATCTCCTTGCAGTCCAAGGGACTCTCAAGAGTCTTCTCCAACACCACAGTTCAAAAGCATCAATTCTTCAGTGCTCAGCTTTCTTCACAGTCCAACTCTCACGTCCATACATGACCACTGGAAAAACCGTAGCCTAGAGTGGTTTACCCCTTGCCATAATTTTGTTGTTGTTTTTATGGTAGACATTTCATTATCATTTTGAAATACAGCTGATTTGCAGTGTTGTGTAGTTTCAGGTATACAGCTAAATGATTCAGTTGTACATATATATAAACATATATATTCTTTCTTACATTGTCTTCCATTATAGGTTATTACAAGATCATGAGTAGTGTTCCCTGTGCTATACAGTAAGTCCTTGTTAGTTATGTATTTGTATATGGTAGTATGTCTATTTTAATCCCAAACTCCTAATTTATCCCTCCTCCCCCTCTCCCTTTTGGGAATCATAAATTTATTTTCTGTGTCTGTGAGTCTGTTTCTATTTTATAGATAAACTTGTATAATTTATTTTTAGATTCCACATAATGGTCATAATTTTTTATAATAGAATTCTAAATCCTTGTGATGATTAGAAGGTCGCATGGAATCTAAGTCTGGCTATTTCTTCTATCACAACCTTCAACTTCTTTCCTAGCTTATGTTGTTTACTTCTTTGTGGTGTCTCCAACAAGTCAACCACACTCTCATATCAAGGGCTCTGGAGGCTGGCAGTCTTATCCACAGATATCGCCACGACTCATCCCCTTAGCTCATTCTCATGTCTGTACCCATCTTCCCTGAACACTCAAACTAAAATAGTTACCTTTATCACTGTGCTTAGCTCACTCACTTTTAGTTTTATAATCACTCTCCATGGACTTCATTTGACTTATTCTTTTTCTATAAGCCTTATACCAAGAACAGGACCTCACATAAAGGATCTCAGTACTTGTTAAAATAAAAAGTGAATAAAAGTTGCATATTTTTCATATGACAGAGTTTTTCTCATAGGAATCATATAGTGAATTATTTATAGAGTAAGTGGTTTTTTTCTTTCTGAAGCATAGTACATATTTGGCAAGTGTTAGTAGGGGGGACTTGAAATAACTCAAATCATCTGTAACAAATCTGTTAAGTATCAATACCTAGGAATCATTAGATGAGAAAAATACTCATTTTAATTTTTAAATGACTGTCCTTGTTAGAAAATAAAATAACACTTAAAAATAACTCCATGTAACTACTCTATACTGTATTATTATTTTATCAAATCATTTTGTCACATGTATAGGGTGAACATCTCTGTTACTCTGCTGAAGCCAAATGAGTGTAGCGCTGTTCTCATATGCTTTTATACTTCCAAGGCTGTGCCAGAAGCTTTGGACACTAGACATTATCTTTTTTTTTTTGGTTTTATTTCCAATGAAACATGCAAAATTAAGATGCTCTGTGTAAATTAGACTGCCAGATACAGACTAGGGAATGGAATATTGAAAAGAAATATCTCTTACATAGATAACTAGAAAGAAACATCCACATCATTACACACAATAGATTTTACAATTGGACTATGAATCCAACAGCCACATGGCAGGTGGCTTGTTTTCCACATTGACAGAATTTATCTCTGTCTATATAATGGCCTTGCTATGTGATGCAAAAATAACCACATGCCTTTTTGACCCATCAAGCAAGCTATTTTAAAATGTCTAATCTTTTGGCTTGTGTAGCTTTATAAGATGCAAACGCAATGAGCTTCCTCACATTTTGTGTCTACATTTTATGACATAATGAAATCTTGTAAAGTATTTATGTTTGATTCGGGGCATTTATTAGAATATCAAGCAATTACTTCTCCCTCTAATGAAGAAAATGATATTTACACCCATAATAAACGAAACAAAAATAATGTGACTATTATTTGAGAACAAAATCAAGTTACCTACTGGGAGATAATAGATATTTTAGATTAAAATCATAAAATAGAGAACATATGTCTTGGAAAATTTAGAAAGACATATTTATGTTAGATATCCCAATAGGATTGCATTTTTTTCTACTTGCAGTCCAGAGATCTAGTTTAATAAATGTATTAGTTTTATTTGCTGCCTTAACAAATTATCATGAATTTAGTTGCTTAAAACAATGCACTTCATAGTTCTGTATATGAGAGTCCAACACCGACCTCTCAAGGATAAAATCAGTGTTCTCGGGGCTCTTTTCTTTACTAGAGGTTCTGTGGAAGAATTTTCTTCCCAGCTTATTCAGGCTGTTGTTGGCAGAATTCGATTCTGTGTGGTTCTAAGACTGACGTTTCAGTTTTCCTTGCTGGTTGTCAGACAGAGACTGGTCTTTACTCCTAGAGGTTGCCCATATTTCTTCTCATGCTTTCCAGAAATCCTTTTTCTGGGCCTTATACCTGGGCCCCTCCGTCTCAGAGCCTTGCATCCAGCCTCCCATACTTTGAATATCTGACTTCTCCTTTTGTCCAGTTTCTCTTTCTTCCACCATATCTCTCTGAGTCCATCAGAGGGAAACTCTCTGCTTAAAGGGGTCAGTGGGATTAGGTTGGCTTTACCTGAATAATCCAAGATAGTCTCTCTACTGTAAAGTCGGTCACCTCTATGTCACCTCTATTTCATCTCTTCACAGATTGGTATTAGAATAATCAGGGGGTGAGAGTTTGGAGAGAATTCTACCTACCACACTGAGTTTATATTTTAAAACTAAAGTTCACATTTTTGTTTTGTTAGCTTTTTAAGCTAATACAGCAAGCAAATGTATTGCACAATATGCTAACTTTGAAAATTCAGAGGCAGACATATTCATCCCATGTCTTACTTTCAGATGATTTGACATCCTGAATGACTAACTAATGCTGTCTACTGAATTTCATTGGAATTATATTTTTGTAATGTTCTGCAGTAACTTTATGAGAAAACTATTTTCTCCTTCTCCGTGGCCTTCTCTTTCCTCTTTTCTTCCTGTTCTTCTTTTTACACTATTCCTCATCCTTTACATCTTTTTTCTCCTCATCTTCCTTTCATTCAATCCTCATTCTCTTATTTATTTTTCCTCCTCCTCTGATCAATTATTATTCTAAATTGTTTTTCTTGCTTTATTTTTGCACTCCATATACACATATGTTGTTCTCAAAACTATTTTGGTGAGATAGGTATATTTGATATTATTATTGCCATATTGGTATAACAAAGTGGAAATAGAGTTCTTAATTATTTGACTAAGCCTACATTTGTTGTGAGAAATAAAAGTCTATAACAGACATCTGCTCCTATTACAGTATTCTATCCACTATATTATGTATTCTATACAGTATTCTATCCACTATTCTATTATGGCTTGGTCTTTGAAGAGCAAAAATAAAAACATGTTGATTATTTATGCTATTAAATATGTAGACAATATAATTTTCACACACACACACACATGTATATTTATATATGTAACAAAGTACTAAAAAAGTTTAAAATCTAATTAATAATATAAAATATGAAACACAAAAAATGAAGTTTGCATAGTTAAAGGCTAAATGTAATCCTATTAATTTTAAAATGTAGAAGTTAAGATAAAGAAAATTTTCTGCAGAAGGAAATATGTGATTAAATTCAATAAGGTGAGATACAGCTTTGAGTGTTTGTGGAGAAGGGAAAGGAATTGTAAATACAGCAGATGTTAGGAAGTATAGAAAAACAGGTTAGAAAGATAGTATCAGACCAGAATATAAATTTCAAGTAATAATTATCAAATAAGAGCTTAATATTACCCAAAGAAATATGACACAGAATTTTAACTTACCTGTTTGTATAGTTCACGTAAGAGAGAAATCATACTTAAAATAGCCTGTACTTTAAGTGGAGGATGTAACTTCAGAGAAAACTAAATTGTCTGTATTTAAATGGTGAAAAGAGAATATATACTATCTAAAAAGATTCTAATCCTAAATATATCTTCCCTAGACAAAATACCATGTTTCATCTAATTTGTCCACATACGATTTAAAACTTTTTTTTCAAATGGTGTTTTTTTTACCTTTTGATTTTTTTTTTGACGATGTTGTTACATTTTTGCCATATCATCTATAACACATTGTTTCTTTCTTTGAGATATAATTCACATTTAAAAATTTGTGGGTTTATGAGATTTCTCAAATAAATGTGTGTGTGTGTGTATATATAAATATATACATCAGATCAGATCAGTTGCTCAGTCGTGTCCGACTCTTTGCGACCCCATGAATCACAGCACGCTAGGCCTCTCTGTCCATCACCAACTCCCGGAGTTCACTCAGACCGTCCATCGAGTCAGTGATGCCATCCAGCCATCTCATCCTCTGTAGTCCCCTTCTCCTCCTGCCCCGAATCCCTCCCAGCATCAGAGTCTTTTCCAATGAGTCAACTCTTCGCATAAGGTGGCCAAAATACTGGAGTTTCAGCTTTAGCATCATTCCTTCCAAAGAACACCCAGGACTGATCTCCTTCAGAATGGACTGATTGGATCTCCTTGCAGTCCAAGGGACTCTCAAGAGTCTTCTCCAACACCACAGTTCAAAAGCATCAATTCTTCAGCACTCAGCCTTCTTCACAGTCCAACTCTCACATCCATACATGACCACAGGAAAAACCATAGGCTTGACTAGACGAACCTTTGTTGGCAAAGTAATGTCTTTACTTTTGAATATGCTATCTAGGTTGGTCATAACTTTCCTTCCAAGGAGTAAGTGTCTTTTACTTTCATGGATGCAGTCACCATCTGCAGTGATTTTGGAGCCCAGAAAAATAAAGTCTGACACTGTTTCCACTGTTTCCCCATCTATTTCCCATGAAGTGATGGGACCGGATGCCATGATCTTCGTTTTCTGAATGTTGAGCTTTAAGCCAACTTTTTCACTCTCCACTTTCAC
>NW_011495085.1:3086913-3112072 GCF_000754665.1 Bison bison bison
TTCTTCCAATCCAGTGTTTCTCATGATGTACTCTGCATATAAGTTAAATAAGCAGGGTGACAATATACAGCCTTGACGTACTCCTTTTCCTATTTGGAACCAGACTGTTGTTCCATGTCCAGTTCTAACTGTTGCTTCCTGACCTGCATACAAATAAGTACATCAGTAACTATGTCTATGGTTTAATTGGACTGTGGGTTATATGATTTTATATTTATATATGTATATATGTATACACATATATACATATATAAAATATATTTAAATATATATATATATACACATACATATATATGTATAAATATATATAAATATAAAAGCATGTAACCCACAGTCCAATTAAACCATAGACATAGTTACTGATGTACTTGTTTTATCACTATGTTTCTAATTAGTGACATTTAACCCTGTTTTCTATCACAATAGATCACTTTTGCCTTTTCTAGAAAATCATCTAAGATGCGAAGATGTTCCTTTGCATCTAGCTTACTTTGCTCAATGCAGTATTTTTAAGATTCCTTCATGTTCTTTTGTATATCATCCCTTTCTTTGTTCCATTTTATGAATATACCAGAATTTGTCTATTCATTCTCCTGCTGATAAAGGACATGCTGTTATCACTTTTTGTCTATTAGGGCTAATGTTCTTATAAACATGCTAATACTAGTCTTTTTGTGGATTTATGTTTTCATTCCTTGGGGCAAACACTTAAAAGTCGTTGCTGAGTTGTAGGATACGTATATGTTTAACTTTAAATAAACTGCCAAATGCTCTTATAAAATGACCACAATACTTTATACTTCCATCAGCAATCCTTAAATATTTGATTGCTTCATCTCTTCACCAATATTTGATCTCTTCAGAGTTTCAAAGGTTAAGCATTAGAGTGACTGAAGAAATATTTCATGGTAGTTTTAATTGGCAACTTCATGAGAAACACTGGGATGAAGGAAGCACAAGCTGGAATCAAGATTGCTGGGAGAAATATCAATCACCTCAGATATGCAGATGACACCACCCTTATGGCAGAAAGTGAAGAGGAACTCAAAAGCCTCTTGACGAAAGTGAAAGTGGAGAGTGAAAAAGTTGGCTTAAAGCTCAACATTCAGAAAACGAAGATCATGGCATCCGGTCCCATCACTTCATGGGAAATAGATGGGGAAACAGTGGAAACAGTGTCAGACTTTATTTTTCTGGGCTCCAAAATCACTGCAGGTGGTGATTGCAGCCATAAAATTAAAAGACACTTACTCCTTGGAAGGAAAGTTATGACTTACCTAAATAGCATATTGAAAAGCAGAGACATTACTTTACCAACAAAGGTCCGTCTAGTCAAGGCTATGGTTTTTCCAGTGGTCATGTATGGATGTGAGAGTTGGACTGTGAAGAAAGCTGAGTGCCGAAGAGTTGATGCTTTTGAACTGTGGTGTTGGAGAAGACTCTTGAGAGTCCCTTGGACTGCAAGGAGATCCAATCAGTCCATTCTGAAGAAGATCAGTCCTGGGTGTTCATTGGAAGGAATGATGCTAAAGCTGAAACTCCAATACTTTGACCACCAGATGCGAAGAGTTGACTCATTAGAAAAGACCCTGATGCTGGGAGGGATTAGGGCAGGAGGAAAAGGTGACGACAGAGGATGAGGTGGCTGGATGGCATCACTGACTCAATGGACGTGAGTTTGAGTGAACTCCAGGACAGGGAGGCCTGGCGTGCTGCGATTCATGGGGTCGCAAAGAGTCGGACATGACTGAGCGACTGACCTGAACTGAACTGAATGATAAATACTCTTGAGCATGTCATACCTAGTTATTTGTGTGTCTACCTATATGAAGTTTCCATTTAAGTGTATTGCTCCATTTTTAGTCAGGTTGTAATTTTAAATTATTGAGTTGTAGTAGATAAATTTAAACATTTTGAATTTAATTCTTTGTCAGACATGTAGATATTTCAAGCAGTTTATGCAAGCTTGAGCTTTCCATTGTTTTTCCAAGAATTAATGGAAATTTTAATTAATATTTTTCCCAGTTTCAGTTCACTTCATTTCACTTCAGTTAGTCATGTCTGAATTTTTGTGACCCATGGACTGCAGCATGCCAGGCTTCCCTGTCCATCACCAGCTCCTGGAGTTTACTCAAATTCATGTCCTTCAAGTCGGTGATGCCATCCAACCATCTAATCCTCTGTCATCCCTTTTTCCTCCCACCTTCAATCTTTGCCAGCATCAGGGTCTTTTCCAATCAGTCGGTTCTTCACATCATGTGGCCAAAGTATTGGAGTTTCAGCTTCAGCATCAGTCTTTCCAAAAAATGTTCAGGACTGATTCCCTTTAGGATTAACTGGTTGGATCTCCTTGCAGTCCGAGGGACTCTCAAGAGTCTTCTTTAACACCACAGCTTAAAAGCATCAATTTTTCAACACTCAGCTTTCTTTATAGTCCAACTCTCACATCCATACATGACTACTGGAAATACCATAGCCTTGACTAGACGGACTTTTGTTGGCAAAGTTATGTCTCTGCTTTTTAATATGCTGTCTAGGTTGGTCATAGCTTTTCTTCAAAGAAGACAGTGTCTTTTCCATGGCTGCAGTCACCATGGCAGTGATTTTGGAGCCCAAACAAATAAAGTCTCTCACTGTTTCCACTGTTTCCCCTTTTATTTGCCATGAAGTGATGGAACCAGATCCCATGATCTTAGTTTTCTGAATGTTGAGTTTTAAGCCAACTTTTTCACTCTCTTTCACTTTCATCAAGAGGCTCTTTAGTACTTCTTCACTTTCTGCCATAAGGGTGGTGTCATCTGCATATCTGAGTTTATTGATACTCCTCCTGACAATCATGATTGCAGCTTGTGCTTTATCCAGCCCAGCATTTCAAGTTATGTACTCAGCATACAAGTTAAATAATCAGGGTGACATATACAGCAAGTCTGTGATTGAATACAACTGCGTGGTTGTTTGAACATTCTTTGGGATTGGAATGAAAACTGACCTTTCCCAGTTCTGGGGCCGCTATAGAGTTTTCCAAATTTGCTGGCATATTGAATGCAGCACTTTCACAGCATCATCTTGTAGGATTTGAAATAGCTCAACTGGAATTATATCACCTCCATTAGCTTTGTTCGTAGCGATGCTTCCTAAGGCCCACTTGACTTCACATTCCAGGATATCTGGCTCTAGGTGAGTGATCACACCATCATGATTATCTGGGCCATGAATATCTTTTTTGTATAGTTCTTCTGTGTATTCTTGCCACCTCTTCTTAATATCTCTGCTTCTGTTAAGTCCATACCATTTTTGTCCTTTATTGTGCCTATCTTTGCATGAAATGTTCCCTTGGTATCTCTAATTTTCTTGAAGAGATCTCTAGTGTTTCCCATTCTATTGTTTTCCTCTATTTCTTTGCCCTGATCTCTGAGGAAGGTTTTCTTATCTTTCCTTGCTATTTGGAACTCTGCATTCAATTGGGTGTACTTTTCCTTTTCTCCTTTGCCTTTCACTTCTCTTCTTTTCATAGCTATTTGTAAGACCTCCTCAGACAACCATTTTTCCCTTTTGGGTTTCTTTTTCTTGGGGATGCTCTGATCACTGCCTCCTATACAATGTCCGTCCTTAGTTCTTCAGGCTCTCTATCAGATCTAGTCCCTTAAAACTATTTTTCACTTCCACTGTATAATCGTAAGGGATTTGATTTAGGTTATGTCTGAATGGTCTAGTTTTCCCTACTTTCTTAAATTAAGTCTAAATTTGGCAATAAGGAGTTCATGATCTGAGCCACAGTCAGCTCCCAGTCTTATTTTTTGCTGACTGTATAGAGCTTCTCCATCTTTGGCTGCAAAGAATATAATCAATCTGATTTCAGTATTGATCATCTGTTGAAGTCCATGTGTAAAGTCCTACATATGTCAATTTGATTAAGTTGATTGATAGTGATGTTCAAATTTTCCTTGTCATTAATGATTTTTTAGTATAGATTGTCTCAGTCACTTAGGGGAAGTATTTAATTTTTCAAATGTAGACATAAATTTGGCAATTTTACCCTTATTTCCATCAGTTTTTAGTTCACCAATCTTGGAGCTCTGTTATTAGATACATGTAAAATTAAGGTTTTTATGTCATCTTCCTGAAGGGATTAATTCTTCGGCATGAAATCTCTCTATATATGTAGGTTAAACATCTTGTCTGGACATCTTTAATAAGAATTAAAAAGTACGTGTTACTTTCTTATACCTAGTGTTTGCATGATATATATATTTTGTACTTTTTCTTTTAACTTTTTTAATATTTATATATGTAAAACACATCTTTGTGAGTAGTTTGTAGTTGTATCTTGCTTTTTCCTTCAATCTGACCATCTCTGTCTTTTAATTGTAGTGTTCAGTTTATTTCATAAAATTCCAGGCAATTTGTTGTTGCCAAACAGTGGCAGTTGCTTCCCACTGTTACTACAGTAATAACTTGAAAGTGTGATCAGAATAAAGTATGTAATTGACTTATAAAATCACAGTAGGGCTTTTTTCTTTTGATGATAACAAAATAGCTTATATCATATCAATTCTCGAGATGAGAAAAATATGAAATCTATTTAAAATTTTAAAAGTACTCATTTGACAACATTAGAGAATAAACAATGCTTTATTCCAGAAAGGAGCACAATTCATTAGTGTGAGCACTACAGTTCATGCTACCTTTCTCATGTAGGGAATGCACCAATTTTTCCATGGTGCACAGAGACTGCATAGATAATAGTGACCTAAACTTTGTGTTAGGCTTACTGGATTGGACAATTTAAAATAGAGTTTAGGGCTATCAGGGAAGCCAGAATTGGAAGAATCTATCATAAAGAAGCGGAGAAGGCAATGGCACCCCACTCCGTGCTCTTGCCTGGAAAATCCCATGGATGGAGGAGCCTGGTGGGCTACAGTCCATGGGGTCGCTGAGAGTCGGACACAACTGAGCGACTTCACTTTCATTTTTCACTCTTATGCATTGGAGAAGGAAATGGCAACCCACTCCAGTGTTCTTGCCTTGAGAATCTCAGGGACAGGGGAGCCTGGTGGGCTGCTGTCTATGGGGTCGCACAGAGTTGGACACGACTGAAGCGACTTAGCAGCAGCAGCAGCATCATAAAGAAGGCAGTTTGTAAATTGAAAATAATTAAAATTTAAAAATATCAAATTCTCTATTAAGAGTATAAAAAAGGCAAACTGCAACATTGAAATTAAATATCTGGAAAAGATTTTATATTAAGAATTTGTAATTTACTCTGACCAATAAGCCAATAAAAATCCAATAAAAAAAGGAAAGACAACCCAACAGAGAAATGGGTAATGAATTTAAAACCATCACTTTGAAAAAGATAATGCCAAGTATTCAGTAATGACTGGGAAGGAGGATGCTACAAATATTCAACACCTTATGTTAAATTTGTGTATTCAACCTGTAAAAATTTATTGGCCAGTACAATAGTGATTTGTGTCATTTTCTCAGACTTTTTTACAGTTCACAACAATGCTGGAAAACATACATATTTTCCAATTACTTTATCAATGGAATGGTGTGACTCACACAGCATCTTTCTCTCTCTCTCTCTTTTTTTTTGTCTGCCAACTTAGGGAAGAATCCATCAAACTGAATTTTCTGTATCATAATTTTATTTTCTCTTTAATTATAATCTTGAACTCATGGAATTTTCAGGGCTAAATGCTTTCTCTTTAATTTTTTAATTGAAGTATAGTTGATTTACAGTTTTGTGTTAATTTCAGGTGTACAGCCAAGTGATTCAGTTATATGCATTTATATATCTGTAAAGATTGATAGAAAGAGGTATAGATTCATTTTAGATTCTTTTTTCTTATAGGTTGTTACAAGGTATTGAGTATAGTTCCCTGTGCTATACAGTAAATCCCTGTTGATTATGTCTTATATATTTACATAGTAGTGTATATATTTTGACTTCCCAGGTGGCTCAGTGGCAAAGAAACTGTCTGCCAAGCAGGAGACATGAGTTTGATCCCTAGGTCAGAAAGAGCCCCTGAAGAAGGAAATTCCAGCCCATTCTAGTATTCTTCCCTGGGAAATCCCAGGGGCAGAGTAGCCTGGGGGGCTACAGTCCATGGGGTTGCAAAGAGTTGGACATGACTTAGCAATTAAGCAAAAAAATGCATATATTTTAATCCCAATCTCCTAATTTATTCTCTCTTCATTACAGTTTCCCCTTTGGTGACTGTATTTGTTTCCTATGTCTGTAAATCTGTTTTTGTTTTGTAAATAAGTTCACTTGTATCATTTTTTTTAATTCCACCTATAAGCAATATCATGTGATATTTATCTTTGTATGACCTACTTCACTTAGTATGATAATCTCTAGGTCCATCCATGTAGCTGCAATGGCATTATTTTATTTCTTTTTATGACTGAGTAATAGTCCATTTTATACATGTACCAAATCTTTACTCATTCTTCTGTTGATAGACATTTAGGTCGCCTTCATGTCTTGGCTATAGTGCTGCAAGTATCTTTTTAAACTATGCTTTTCTCCAGACACATGCCCAGAAGTGGGATTGCTGGATCCTATGATAACTCTGTTCTGTAACTTCTCAATTTTTATTGTTCAGATTTTGAGGTATTAGCCATTAGCGGACTTCTCTCAAATCTGACAAATTTATCGTTGAATTTATCATGAATTGCTTCATACCTAGCCATTATTTAAACTGCTTTTCCCTTCTGTTGCCAACTGAAAGAAAAATTTATCCATGTTTATCTTGAATTTGACTGCCACAAAGATTAAACTAGTTAATGACCACCCATTCAGAGATAAACAGTGAGAGAGGGCACATGCTAGTCTTTGTGTGTGAATAATGGGGCTTCCCAGGCGGCACAGTGGTAAAGAGTCCACCTTCAGTGTAGGAGACGCAGGAGACTCAGATTAGATCCCTAGGTCAGGAAGATCCCCTGGAGGAGTATCTGGCAACCCACTCCAGTAATCTTGCTGATAAAATCCCATGAACAGAGGAACCTGGCAGGCTACAGTCCATGAGGTTGCAAAGAGTTGGACAGGACTGAGTAAATAAGTGCACACCTGCAATAATGCAGGTATACATGAGAAGTGCTTGGTAATATAGCATAAAATTACATGTGTTTTTCAAAATGCTCTGAGCTAAGGTTGATTTTCTAGTCTTTTCTGAGCTAGTTGTCTTTCCTTCTCTGAGTATTATTTCCATTTTCCCTCTAGTTCAACAATATATTGTCACAGTCATATAAATAATTGAGCAAATATGTTCAATTTTAGCCAAAATTCAAATTTTTGTTTCCTCCTTTAATAAACATTTATGAAGAATCTTCTGTTTAATTTCAAAATACACAGATCTAGATGAACTTCCTTGCCATTAGCAAGCAAATGGTCAAAAAAAATTCCATTCTGCCTGTATGATAACACCAGATAATTTAGAGACAGAATATTTTCTCTGTCAGAATTATATTTGCATGTAAAATAAGATTTTGAGATTCTCTGAAAATATTACTGTTTATTTCTCTATTTTCTTGAAGAAATATAATTAAAGATACTTGAAACATAGACCTATAGCATTTTACTAATAATCATATAATATATTGAATAATCATGCAGAGATACAACCTTAAAATAGGCAACCTTTCCCTACTCTTTTATGGATGAATTCTATGAAAATTTCAATTAACAGATAATGTCTACATTTATTTTCTTTCACCACCTTAGAAGGTCATCGTCCACATAAATAAAATCAATAGTTCTCTTAACTACATACATTGTCTTAAAACCATTAAAATTCAGTTAATTGTGGTTCTTAAAATCACGTGCAGCATAGTAAATCAATGCAGTAACATTTTAATATTCATCTCTTTCCCAAAAGAACTTTTTAAAAGTGCTTCTTATAGTCTTTTAAATATGAAGGTTTCATTGACTAAATGTAGTTCCAATATTTTGATTGGAGAGTCTATTTCAAGGAAAGACTTATTTCTGAGAGCAGATTCCCAAATGCTGTTTTTCAAAACCAAGTTTATTTGCAAGTTACAGGATTCTAAGTCTCTGTTCCTTTTCATATGAGAAGTTGTTAACATAGACTGCTACTTGCTGATCCAACATCTTTTTGCCTTTTTATTACTAAAAACAGATATCATTCTGAGTAGGAATGATCCCAAGTAACAGCCTAAATCTTTCAGTCTTTCTTACAGTTGGAAAGATCAATGGAAGTTAGTACATGGTGATTTCAAGCAGCCTTAAATGGACTGGCTCACTTCAGTATTGTTGCTGGTTTTCTTTTATTCCCTTACATCATCTTTTTGCTTAGAATATTGGTGGATGCTCACAGTATGTGAACAAGGATATACTGTACAGCACAGGGAACTCTACTCAATATTCTGTGATAATCTGTGTGACAAAAGAATCTTAGAATGGATATACATATATGTATAACTGAATCACTTTGCTGTACACCTGAAACTAGACAACATTGTAAATCAACTATACTCCAGTAAAATTACCGTGCTTTTTAAAAGGCAAGCAAATATATAGCGGTTGGCTCCTGCACACATTAAAATGAAGCTAGTGAGAATTCAATCAATATGTTATTAATGTTTTTCTTTCCTATGAGATCTACCTGCTTTTGACTAATTCCTGCACACACAAACACACTTTCTTTACAGAACAAGCTAGAGAAGTGACTGTTGATATGAACTTTTCTCTGCTTCAGTCTCACCCCTTGGCACATCCATAAACTTGGCAGTTATTCAATATTTGTCTAAAAAGTTGTCAGCTACCAATCTAGCTGGTGTCGAAGGCATGCTTTCATGACACGCATGACTGTGGGTGATGTCTCCACCCCATAATATCAGGCTTTTTTACTCTTAAACCCAGATTTCTCAGCTGCTCGTTCCTTGTTTCAAAATTCCCTAGAAAGCCTCTAATGCTAGAATTCACAAGAGTAGTCTGAACATTTTCACTCTGTTCATTTAAGATTGCTATTTATTTTCAGTTCAAGGAAATAAACAACTTGGGATTAAGGGAGAACTGGATTGAGGCCATTAAAGCAATTGCGCCTTAATTTTCCAACAGTAGTCTTGTGATCTTTTCACAAGGCTGGCACAGCCTTTGATGACACTTGGTTTCCCTGTGGTCTCTCCCTAACTCTCTCAAAACAGTTTATCTCCTGACTCAGTTACAGTTTGATGTCTTCAGCACAGTCACTAAGATACAGTGTTATATAATAGAGTCTAGTGTAATTGGAATGTGTGTATACACATTCCTTATTAAGATTATTCCTAAGTATTTCTAACATTTTGTTTTATTTTATGAATGGAGTTTCCTATCACAATTTTTCAATTAGTTATTGTTTGTTTGCATAAGAAAATATTTCAATATATTCAAATTTCTAATTCAGTGAGCTCTCTTCTATTAATTGATTAAAAGATTTTTTTTCCAGTTTCTCTTCTTTTTTAGCTTTTTACTTTAATTGAAATATAGGTGATTAACAATGCTGTTTTAGTTTCAGTATACAGCAAAAGTGTTTCAGTTATGCAATACATGTATCTATTCTTTTTCAAATTCTTTTCCCATTTTGGTTGTTAACATATTATTATGTAATGCATTTCCCTGTACTATAAGTAGATCCTTGTTGATTTTCCATTTTAAATATAGCAGTATGCACGTTATCAATCCCAAACTCCCTATCCCTCCTTTTCCTACCCGCTCCCATAACCATAAATTCATTCTCTAAGTTTGTGAGTCTGTTTCTCTTTCTCTTGATTTTCTTGTTAAACAAGCCTATTAGGTGCAAATAATTGCAAATTTCTTCTTTTATTTCCAAGAATTCCCTTATTGCATTGGCCACTATTTCCAACAGCAAATTGCAATTGACATCCTTATTTTGTTCATAAATTTAATGTATTACATTTTATTTTAAAATTTAATTCATAAATCTTTATTTAATTTTTGTTATAAATTTTATTTAATAATATTATTTTGAACAACACAGAAATAAAATTTTGTAGCAATACCTTTGTAAAAGTAGAATTCAGAGTGTAAGTGAATACATAAAAACTGAACAACTAAATCTGAGGAAATTGTTGTATATGATATAAAAGCTTACACATTTTATCTGCTTTAAAAAATCCATTGTATACTCCAGAATCAATCTCTCCTTTGATTATCAAAAGGTCTTACATAGTCATGGGGAATAGATTCCCCTTATTTTATACAACTGTTGATTCTTTTATGTCTGTATTAGCAGTTATTACATACTTACTGTTTTAGTTATCCTCACTGGATTGTGAAGTGTTCAGAACTATAAACAATGTTCTATGATTTGTATTCATCACATAATCTAGCTTTAGTGCCTTGTACACAACAGGTATTCAATATGTGTTTATGATGGAGAATACTGTGTTGTTTATTTTGCAAAATTCAGAAGGAGTCATATTATTGTTGTCAGCAGCAGTGTCTGTCTATCCAAATGTGTTGCCCAGTTAATCTGTGAGTCTAAATGGTTCTGGCAAGTTATGCAAAACCAGAATTATGAAAAATATAAAAAGAGTAGAAAGTATTTTGGGGGACTATTTTATTTTATAAAATTATATTTTTAATGTGAGTTGAAATGAGAGTAGGTTATAGATTTTTTCAATTTTTCACAATATATTTAAAATAAAGTGATCCTAACTAGCATTTCTTCCAAGCTATTTTTAAAATGCCAGGGCAAATATTTTAAGTAAAACTGTACACTGTATTCGGAGAAGGCAATGGCACCCAAATCCAGTACTCTTGCTTGGAAAATCCCATGGATGGAGGAGTCTGGTAGGCTGTAGTCCATGGGGTCGCTAGGAGTTGGACACGACTGAGCGACTACACTTTCACTTTTCACTTTCCTGCATTGGAGAAGGAAATGGTAACCCACTCTAGTGTTCTTGCCTGGAGAATCCCAGGGACAGGGGAGCCTGGTGGGCTGCTGTCTATAGGGTCACACAGAGTCAGACATGACTGAAGCGATTTAGCAGCTTAGTACACTGAATTAATTGATTATGATCTGAACAACACATACAAGAAGTATCTTGCAGGAAAAATATATATTTCTTTGTCCAGAGGCATTTATGTTTCTGGCAGAGGTGTTTTAGAGAATCAGGGACTTTCTGCTCAAGGGTGTCTTCATTTTTGTCTTTTGACTTAGAGATTTTAGGCTCTGAAACTGACCTCCTGCTAATGCGTGTGGGAGTGAATGGGTATCAGAAGCACAGCCACTTAAGACTAAAGCAATGAAAGATGTGAATTATATTGTTCTTCCCTGTACAAGAGACTCAGGGTAGAAAGAAGTGTAAAGCTTGTTTCATTTTTTGAAGTAGGAAAAAAAAAAAAAAAATATATATATAAATGGCCTCTAACTGGACCTTATGACCTTCAGTTCTTCCTGACAAACTCCTTTTATACATGAGAAATCTGAGTTCCAATTAAAATAGCTTATCTAAGTTTAGTATTGATAAGGGGCAAGATACTATTATTGATGTGGACCTCAACTCCCCTGATTGCCAATACAGAACACTTTGTGTTAAATGAAGTTCATGGGGTACTGCTTCAACTGTTAATCATATTTACCATTTGCTGAAAAAAAACCTCTGGAAGTAGTTACATAGATTATTTCATCTAATTTTCAGAACAAGTGTTAGCTTTCATACTGATATACTATATATAGATGAAAAAAAATGTATTCCAAGAAATTGTAGTTAAAGTTTTCCAAGGTCACATAGCTGTCAAGTAGGAAGGTTGAGATACAGTCATTCAGTTCAGTTCAGTTCAGTCATAAGAAAAGTAAATAGCTTAATTATTAAAAGTTTAAAATTTAAGTGTATCTGAATTTGGAAATTAAATATTATATACTTAATTTGCAAATTTCTATTACCTGTATAAATAAGGAAATAAGTCCTAAAAATTTAATTATTTTGTGACAATACTGTGTTGCACACGTATCTTTATCAGTCATGTGAGGTTTGCAGGAAGGGAAATTTGTTCTGAGTTAATTCTGTGGGAATACCATTTCTAAATTTATACATGCTGTAGCTGAGTGATTATAAGCAAGTAAGCTACAGAACGAGGCTTTCTTCCTCATCAAAAGAACCAGACAAACTTCTAGCATATGGAAGTATTTCTGCACTACAAGTTATTCTGAGAGGGACGCACATGATTTATAAATACTGTCAAATAAAATATGTACTTCCAAATGCTAGTAATATGGCAAAATATATAGCATGGATAAAATGCCCTTCCACACCTTCTTATAATAAATTCCTGATGCACCTTGCAGTGGAGCCAATTCAAGTTCATATATGACTGCACTATTCATATAGTCCATGTGGTCTGGGGTGAGTTACTTGACCTCTCCTGATCCTTTTCCTTTTTCTTATCTGTAAAATGTAAGCAACAGTTACTTCTATATATGGTTGTTGTAAGATTCAAGCTAGATAATATTTGTAAGGCAACTAGCCCCGTGCCTGATATCTATCATTCAAAAAGTGTTCATTCTCATCTGTCTTCTGTAAAGCTATTACATGTATTTCTCTTGCATATATACAGGAAAATCCAGGCTGAATTAGGTAACATCAGTGTTTCTAGTTTTCTTGGTAGGAATCTTTATGCTTCTACTTATGAGCCGGATTATCAACACACAAGATATAATCAACATTCATATCTCACCTATTAGACTGGTGCAAATCCGAAAGGCATTTGACACCACCTCTGTCGGTAGATTGTGAGGAAAGCCAAGATCATAGAATGTTGGTGTATGTAAAGTGTCAAACCTCTGTGGAGGGCAATTTCACACTTTCTGAAAAAAACTCAGAAATACATACATTCTTGGACTCAGTAATATCTGTATCTCTATATATAGATATATGGAAATTGGCTTACATGATTATGGAGGCTGAGAAGTCCCATGATCTGCCATCTGTAAGCTGCAGACCCAGGAAAGCCAGTGATATAATTCAGTTTGCATTCAAGGCCTGGAGAATTAGGGAAGTCAGTGGTGTCAGTTCCAGACTAAGGGCTAGAGAAAATGAGGTGAGGTGTCCCTGCTCATGCAGCAAGATAGGAGAAAAGGGATCAATTCCTTCTTCTTCTTCCTTCGGGGCTTCCATATTGGGAGAGATGATCTATTCGACTGAGTCCCCTGATTCAAATGCCAATTTCAACTAGTAACAACCTTATGCAAACTCACCCAGAAATGTTTAATCTGGGAACCCTGCAGCTAGTCAAGTTGATGGTTAACCATCACAATGTTTATCTGTGTAAAATACATATATAAAAAGAAAAATATCTACATATGTATATAGATATCTCTCTATCTCTGTCTATCTGCCTATATTTATTGGAAGGACTGATGCTGAAGCTAAAGCTCTAATACTTTGGCCACCTGATGGAAAAAGCTGACTTATTGGAAAAGACCCTAATGCTGGGAAAGACTGAGGGTAGGAGGAGAAAAGGGCAACAGAGAATGAGATGGTTGGATGGCATCACCAAATCAATGGACATGAGTTTGAGCAAGCTCTGGGAGGTGGTAAAGGACAGGGAATCCTGGCATGCTGCAGTCCATGTGGTCACAAAGAGCTGGACATGACTTAGTGACTGAACAATCTATCTACTGTAGCCCCCCAGGCTCCTTTGTCCATGGAATTCTCCAGGCAAGAATACTGAAGTGGGTTGCATCTCCTTCTCCAAGGTATCTTCCCGACTCAGGGATCAAACACATGTCTCTCGCATTGCAGGCAGATTCCTTACTGTCTGGGCCACCAGGGAAGCCCCAGCTATCTATCTATCTGACTCCAAATGGTAACAGTGAAATATATTATGGTATGAGTGGAATATATCACAGTTTGATTCTTTACCAGCTGAGCCAACAGAGAAGCCCATGAGTGAGTTGTTTAGGAGGAAAAAAAAATAACTCATTTAAATTTTCTTGTTAATACAGAAGAGAATTTTGGGGAGATTCACAGGAAATGAATGGGAGTGAAATATATAAAAAAATGTGTGGGAGATAAGTGTGAGAGAAAGTTTTCAGTTTGCCATTATAATATTTAAGGGATTTGATTATAGGTATATAGAATTTGGGGCTTCCCTGGTGGCTCAGAGGGTAAAGCGTCTGCCTGCAGTGCGGGAGA
The DNA here is from genome assembly GCF_000754665.1 of Bison bison bison. Lineage (NCBI taxonomy): Eukaryota > Metazoa > Chordata > Mammalia > Artiodactyla > Bovidae > Bison > Bison bison. Next base: position 3,101,083 of record NW_011495085.1, read on the forward strand.
CCTGGGTTCGATCCCTGGGTTGGGAAGATCCCCTGGAGAAGGAAATGGCAACCCACTCCAGTATTCTTGCCTGGAGAATCCCATGGACCGAGGAGCTTGGTGGGCTATAGTCCACGGGGTCGCAAAGAGTCAGACACGACTGAGCGACTTCACTTTCTTTTCTTTCCTCTTTCTTTTTATATAGAATTTGAAGATTAGAGGTAGAAAATCAGTAGGAGGCCTCTCAAGCAGCACACTAGAAACCAGATACCTTACCAATGTGGCCACTCGGATAGTAAATACTTTGTTTAAATCATGTGGATACAACTTAAATCTTTTAGTTTTCCTTTTTAAAAAATGAATAGTTTGAACTTCATAGTGTGTTGCATATTATTTAAATACTTTAATTGTTTGAAAATGGGTTTCTTTTTTGCACATTTTAAACATACGTTTTAAACCATTCTTAACTGTACACTTCAGTGGCATTATATATATTCCCATTTTTGTGCAACTCTCATTATCCTTCTCCTGAACTCTTCACCCTCCCAAACTAAAACTCTGACTGAATTAAGCACTAACTCCCTCTTCCCCCTCCACAGTCCCCCTCCTGATGCCCCTGGCCTCTACTCTTGTACTTTCTGAATCTATGAATTTAACTAGTCTAGGTGTCTTGTGGAGAAGGCAATGGCACCCCACTCCAGTACTCTTGTCTGGAAAATCCCAAGGACGGAGGAGCCTGGTAGGCTGCAGTCCACGGGGTCTCTAAGAGTCAGACACGACTGAGCGACTTCACTTTCACTTTTCACTTTCATGCATTGGAGAAGGAAATGGCAACCCACTCCAGTGTTCTTGCCTGGGGAATCTCAGGGACGGGGGAGCCTGGTGGGCTGCAGTCTATGGGGTCGCAGAGTCGGACACGACTGAAGTGACTTAGCAGCAGCAGGTGTCTTGTATGAGTGGAACCAGACAGCCCTTGTCTGCACTCAGTAGATATTGGGATGCATTTTTAAGCTTAATATATGTCCTACAGATTGCACCTTCTTCACTACCCCCCACCATGATATACAGTAGGTTCTCATTAGTTATCTCTTTCTGACACATGTAATGTTTATACATAATCAAATGCAAGTATTCAACTCATGAAGATAAGGTGTACATCAAGTGAGGCAATGTGCTTTTGTTTATAAAACGAGATATGTCTATAACTTGGTTAGTCCCTGCTGTGACTTTGTTGAATTAGCATTTGTTAAGTAGAGCCCAGCAGTGTTGGATGGTGAGCTTGGGTTTAGTAAAGTGCCACAAAGGAATAGGAATGCCTATGTGCTCAGTCGTGTCTGACTCTTTGCAACCCCCTGGATTTTGCCACCCCACGGACTGCAGCCCACTAGGCTCTTCCTTCCTTTCATAGAGTTCTCCAGGCAAGAACACTGGAGTGGGTGGCCATTTCCTACTCCAGGGGATCATCCTAACCCAGTGACTGAACCTGTGTATCTTGCATCTCCTGAATTGGCAGGCAAATTCTTGATCACTGTGCCACTTAGGAAGCCCCTTATTAGTCAGAGGTCTTGGAAGAAGTACCAGTTAAGCCTTGAGGAGGGTCACATGGGGAGACCAAGGCAGGGTGTAGGCAGAGAGAGAGAGGACCTGGGAAGAATGCCTCATTAGGGTCCAAGGGTGGAGGACTTTGGACTTCCTGGGCTAAAGCTGGATTGATCAGTTAAAATCAAAAAGAGTGGGGCTCTGATAAGCACTGTGGGAGTCTTATCTAAGAAGCACACAATGGAGGGGATCTGGGAGGCAGTATGACCTTTCCTCACAAAGGCCTTTGGGAAAGTCGTATCAGGAACTTGATTCCAAAGCCCACATCGTATCTTTAACCACTTCATAATGAATACAAAGCAGAATGTGCATGTTGATATTCAAGAGTCAAAAAATATTTAAAGACAAAACAAATCTCCAGACTTCCTTGGTGGCCCAGTGGTTATGGTTAAGACTCTGGGCTTCCAGTGCAGGAGGCGTGGGTTCCATCCCTGATCAGGGTAGCCAGTTCTTACATGCTGTGCAGTGTGGCCAAAAGGCTAAAAAAAAAAAATCTCTAAGACTCTGGCCATATCCTTTTTGTTGTTGTTGTTGTTGGAATATAGTTGTAACTCCTGTTCCTTAAAATAAGGTGGCCATTATCTGAGATTACAGACATTTGACCATGCTGTAAATCCTGTCCTCTGTAGTACTTGTGGGATCAACAGTGAAAGGAGGAAAATAAGTATTTAATAAGGGCCACTCTGAGACTAACATGATACTAAATAGTTTTCAAGTCATTTCACTTAATGTTCACAGTCATTTAGATAATATCTATTACCACTGTAATGAAAATTGATACAGGAAGAGGATAAGTAAGCCTCCTTAGGGCCTGTAGACTGGTGATGGAGCAGGAATTTAAGTCTATTTTCTATTAAAGCCTTGTTTCCACCACATTTCATGATATTTTCTATACATATGCAGTAATCTTTTTCTTAATTTTCTACTCAAATGTTTTTTAGATAAGGCACTTGAGAGTCCCTTGGACGGTAAGGAGATCAAACCAGTCAATCCTAAAGGAAATCAACCCTGAATATTCACTGAAGAACAGATGTTGAAGCTGAAGCTCCAGTACTTTGGCCACCTGATGTGAAGAGGCAACTCATTAGAAAAGACCGGATATTGGGAAAGACTGAGGGCAGGAGAAGGGGGCAGCTGAAGATAAGATGGTTGGATGGCATCACTGACTCAATGAACATGAGTTTGAGCAAACTCTGGGGGAGAGTGAAGGACAGGGAAGCCTGGTGTGTTGCAGTTTATGGGATCACAAAGAGTTGGACAAGACTTAATGACTGAACAACAATTTTAAGTATATATTTATGTTTCACCAAATAAGTAGTTTTAGAGACCAAGTAGAACATGTTCTCAACTTTTAAAACGTATTTTGTGAAAGTTGTTAGAAACTTGGGTCAACTTTTCTCAGAAGAGGAACATGACAAATCATATTTAAGATGTCTGGTTAGTCCACAAGAGCTGATAATGTAGCTGGCCAAATAGGCTCATAGGATCATACAACTTAACAGCCATTTCGGAAAAAGACAAAAAGAAAAACAAAAACTTCATATTCCCATCGTGATGTCTGGGGAAATGCCTTTTTATCTCATCCCTAAGTTTGGGAACCCATCTCTTCCCATCTCCATAGTTTGTTCAGGGAACAAACTCCCTTCCAGGATAATTATCTGTGATAGCAGAGATGGAACATGTATGTATCAGGGGAGAAGAAATGGAGGGCAAAGTGTCTCATGCTGATACTTATGTGTTTAGGTCTGATGAGTGTTTCTAAAATGTTCCTGTGAAAAACTATGATTATAAAAATGTTACTGTATCTCAAAGGTAAAAGTTAAAAATGTCAAATAAAAATATATATTCCAGCAGCAGTGGCTTTCAGAAAGGGGCAGGCCCTCTTAGAGGTGAAATGTTCATAAAAAGAAGCCTGCTTGGGGTTATTTAATCTATTTTAAAATCTTCTATCTGTTTTATGATTACCCAGAGGTTGGGTCAAGTAAAGCAATCATATTATAGGTAACTGAATTTCCCTCCTTTCTATGAAAGGAACATATTGAGGCAATTACATAGACAATATAAAATAGCTGAGAAACAACTCAAAATGAAAAAAAAAAATACACTGAAGACTAGGAAAGACAGCATTCTTGGTTGCCAAATAGTTTTAAGTGTTACGGAATAAAGGCCATCGGAAACATTTCCTTTATAATGAACAGCTGCTAGCGGAAATCAAACTTTGTGTGTACACAAAAAGCTTTTGCCATGGTCCTTGTGTGGGTGGAATAATAGTCAAAATGATTCTAATAATCGAAATGAAGTAGGCCGTACAGTTCCCAACTGCCACAACAAAAACATTTTAGAAAATTGGATCTTTCCCACGGCTGAAACATGTAGCAATTTGTTTTTATGGAAATTGCATTTATAAGCTCAGTGTTAAACTGAAAGCAAGGTCCTAGCCTAGACCTCTCTTCAAGATTTAACATATCCAAGTAAATTAACCTGCTGAAATTCTTCATTTGTTTAAATTGGTTCACTTAAGAAGTTGTAAAAGCCTTTATTAAAGAACTTTCTGTAAGGTTCTTTACATCTTTATATAGTCTGGGTAGACTCTATCACTCATTACCCTGTGGCCATGTTTCCAAATATAGTCAATAAGGAACAGACCCTACTATTACCGTTTGATATGTAAATATAACTGGGGGAAAGGGACGTGTTTGTGTGTGTGTGAAAGAGCTATTGAAGTATTTTAATTCATCAGAGAAACTAGAATTGTGAACCTGCTTGTTTTGTGTCCTCTAAGACCAACTTCTAAGGACAGAGTCAAGCAGGCTCGCTACCCAGTTTTCCTTTAGGATCAACCACAGTCATTGTGAGGGGACCGGAGGACAAGGCAGGCTTCAGGCGGGCACCTAACCCCCTTGTTTCTTCCTGCTGGGCTGGAGTTTGCCAATGGCTGGCTCCGTTCATCTGCCAGAGGGTTCTGTCCCGTGTCTTCAGCTATCTCTGGGTCTGGTGTCTGCACAGAGGACAGTGTGAGGACCCAGGGAGGAGACAGCCATCCACAGGCTGGAGAGAAGTTCCTGGAACCGTTCTTTCCCTCACAGCCTTCAGAAGGACTAACTCTACTTGACCTCTGACTTCTGGCTTCCAGGGCTGTAAGAAAGGAAATGTGTCCTTATCTGTAAGTTCCACATCAGCTGATTCAACCAACTGTGGGTCAAAAATATTTGGTGGGGGAGGCGGGAATCCCAGAAATTTCCAAAGAGTGAAACTTGTATTTGCTGTGCACCAGCAACTATTTACATAGTATTTATATTGTATCAAGTATTACAAGTCATCTAGAGAAGATTTAAAGTATATGGGAGGCTATGCATAGGTTATATGCAAATATTGTGCCTTTGTATATAAGATGCTTGAACATCCCTAGATTTTGGTACCTGGTGGGAGTTCTGGATCCAACCCCCCAAGGCTACGAGAGATAACTGTGTATTATTTAAGTCCCTTAGTCTGTGGTATTTTGTTTGGGGAGCCTTTTTTCTCATTGCCCTTTCAGAGCTAGGCATGGTAACAGCTTTCTGAGTCTGGATGTTGAAAATGAACTTGACATAGGCTAATATACCATGAAAGGTTGTTGAGCATGAACCACAACATACAGTATATTCATGTGCAAATGTTTTAGGAGAATGTAATAACCTAAGATTGCTCAATGATTTAGGAGAAAGCCTCACAATACCTGAGTGTATTCATAATAAAAAATTGAACTGTTAAACTTTGTTACTTTTTTAGAGAAAGCTTTCTGATATGTATGGTCCTCTCTTTTCAGTTTTTGTATTATTCAAAAGAAGAAGTTTTAAATTTCTTACAGTATTTCTTAAAGTAATTTCTGTGTTCTATTATTTTGCTGCAGTGAGAAGATTTAGGGTTTGACTGAGTTAAATGCTCAATTTGGGCGACTAAATGACATTTTCAAAAACTGATTAAAAGTTGTGAATAACATTAAAAATGACCACATAGAAACTGCACTGTTGAAGTTTTGACCTTACATCTAGATTTTGGAAGATTAAATCATTTCCTGATTGATTTACTTATTTGATTTTTTTTTTTTTTTTTTTATAGGTGAAGTAAAAACATGCAGTCTGTATGTTAGGTTTGTTTCTGATGTTGTCCATAAAAGTGGAGATCTCTGTGAATGTCTGTTGTAAACAGGATATTACAGACTAAAGTAAATGCAAATAAAATTAAAGCAGACATTGTTAAAACATTTTAGGAATCAAAATTTTGCCCTGACATTTACTTTAGGTGGTATAGGGACTTGATTACCTAAAGGGTTTTCCTATTAAAAAACAACAATAACAGCCTCTTGGAGAAATAAAAAATAATAATCTTTATAGTATATTGACAGTCTTATGCAAATAAGTTAAAGAAAAAAAAAAAAACTAAGGTATTGTTTAGTCACTAAGTCCTGTCTGATTCTGTGCAGCCTCACGGACTGTAGCCCTCTAGTTCCTCTGTCCATGGGATTTCCCAGGCAAGATACTGGAGCTGGTTGCCATTTCCCCCCCCAGGGTATCTTCCCAACCCAGGGATAGAACCCACATCTCTTGCATCTCTTGAATTGGCAGGCAGATTCTTTACCACTGAGCCACCAGGGAAGCCCACTATAAAAGCAAAAAATGAAAGTAACAGAGCAGTGAGCACTAAGCATTTGTATTTGTATTCAGCGATGATGAAGCCTTTCGACAGAGCACCACAAGCCTAGGTGACATCTGCATTAGTCAAGAGAAGGCTCCAAGTGCTGGAAACATTTTGTAGGAAGGCAGAATATCTAGCTTCTGGATGAAACAATTGCAAATTTATGTGCATAAAAGAATCTTCCATTTAGATACTTAGCATTCATACAAACTAAGATGACAGTATAACCATACATAAACTATTATTTTTTTTTAAAGAGAAAGAAATAAGGGGAAAAAAACCCAGCTAGAATGAAAGATTTGCATTTATTGGCCAGCTATGAAAATAAAAGAAGTCAAACTCTTAGAAATACAAAATTGAGATGCATTGGGCATGTGAATAAAATGATGGAAAGCAGGTTAGATTTAGCTAAAAAGAAAACACTTTCATCAGAACATGAATCAGAGGAAATACTCAGAGCAGAGCTAAAAGAAATAAGGATATGTAAAATGTGGAAAACAGATAAAGAGGTACATAAAAACTCAACAACTTCTATATAATTCTTACCAAAATTGAATCAAGAAGAAATAGAAAATCTGAATTATTCCTATTAAAGGAATTAAATTTGTAACAATAAATAAAAATATTCCCAGGGAGAAATCTTCAGAACAAGGTGATTTCATTGGTTAAATCATTGGTGCATCTTCACAGACCTTTAAGAAAGAAATAACATAAGCTTTGCATAAAATCTTTAGAAAACAGAAGAATGAACATTTTCTAGCTTATTTTATTAGGCTAACATAACATCTATAAATAATTTTGACACATAATGAAAATAAAAGAAAAATTACAGATCAATATTCCTATTCACATAGAAGTAAATACATTCAGCAAAATTTTAGCAAGTAAAATTCAGCAATATTAACAAGGATAGTAAGCCCTGATAAAAATAGAATTCATTACTAAATTTAATCAAGGCACAGACTAGCAGTCAGCAATCAGAAACAATGTTATTTCTAGATAGTAGCAAAAATCAATTAGGAAAAATACTGAGCTGTACCAATAAAATACCATTAATATCATAAATTACTTTGAAATATAATTGATAAAGAAGTCCAAGCCCTTTACCCAAGACAGAATAAAACAATGAAGAATAAAGATGTTGCTCAGTCACCCAGTCATGCCCGACTCTGCAACCCCATAGACAGTAGCATGCCAGGCCTCCCTGTCCTTCACCATCTCCTGAAGTTTGCCCAAATTCATGTCCATTGCATCGGTGATGCTGTCCAGCCATCTCATCCTCTGATGCCCTCTTCTCCTTCTGCCCTCAATCTTTCCCAGTATCAGGGACTTTTCCAATGAGTTGGCTGTTAGCATCAGATAAGGAAAATACTGGAGCATCAGCTTCAGCATCAGTCCTTCCAGTATTCAGGGTTGATTTCCCTTAAGATTGACTGGTTTGATCTTGCTGTCCAAGGGTCTTTCAGAAGTATTCTCCAACACCACTGTTCAAAGGCATCAATTCTTTAGCATTCTGCCTTCTTTAGGGTCCAGCTCTCACAACCGAACGTGACCGCTGGTAAGATCATAGCTTTGATTATATGTTCCTTTATTGGCAGAGTAATATCTCTGCTTTTCAACACACTGTCTAGGTTTGTCACAGTTTTCCTGCCAAAAGGCAATTTTCTTCTGATTTCATGGCTATAGTCACTCTCTGCAGTGATTTTAGAGTCTAAAAATAGGAAATTTGTCACTACTTCTACATTTTTCCCTTCTATTTGCCATGAAGTAATGGGGTTGGATACCATGATCTTAGTTTTTTTTTTTTGTTTAATTTAGTTTTAAGCTGGTTCTTTCACTGTCTTCACTTTTCGCCATTAGAGTGGCATTATCCACATATCTAAGGTTGTTGTTTCTCCTGACTGTCTTGATTCCAGCTCGTAACTCATCCAGCCTGGCATTTCTCAGGACGTGCTCAGTGTATAGGTTAAACAAACAGGGTGACAGCAGACAGCCCTCTTGTACTCCTTTCCATAAGAGTTTCCTTTCCAAACTTGAACCATACAGTTATTCCATACAGAGTTTTAATGGTTACTGCTTGACCCGTAGTCAGGTTTCTCAGGAGACAGTTAAGACGGTCTGGTATTCCCATCTCTTTAAGAACTTTCCATGGTTTGTTATGATCCACACAGTCAATGGCTTTAGTGTAGTCAATGAAAAGGAGGTAGAAGTTCTTCTGGAAATCCATAGCTTTCTCTATGATACAGCAGATGTTATCAATTTTATCTCTGGTTCCTCTTCCTTTTCTAAACCCAGCTTGGACATCTGGAAGTTCTTTGTTCACATAATGTCGAAGCCTAGCATGCAAGATTTTAAGCATGACCCTACTAGCATGGGAGAGGAGTGCAGTTGTCCAATGGTTAGCACATTCTTTAGTACTACCCTTCTTGGGTATAAATAAAATAAAGAAGCCTAAATAAATGGACAACTACACCATATTTACTTTTTATTGTAATCAATAGTATTGAGTTCAGTATTCTCAAAATTGATCTATAGATTCAAAACTGTCTTTATGCTTTTTAAAAAAGGCCAACACACTTTTTTCTTTTAGAATTTGTTAAATGTATTCTAAAATTTGTATGAAATGTCTTCAAGACTTTCTTAATAATTTTGAGAAGGAATAATTTTGAAAAGGAATAAAGTTGTAGAATATATAAAACCTCATCTGAAGCTGTACTTCTCAGGTGGCTCAGTGGTAAAGAATCTGCCTGTCAATGTAGGAGACACGGGTTTGATCCCTGGGTCTGGAAGATCCCCTGGAAGAGGAAATGGCAAGCTACTCCAGTATTCTTGCCTGGACAATCTCATGGACAGAGGAACCTGGCTGGCTATGGGGTCACAAAGAGTCTGATGTGACTGAGCACTCATGCATGCCCATCTGAAACTGTGCCATAAAGCTATAATATGTGGCATTTGTATGAGGATAGTCAGTTAGGTAGATGAAACAGAATTAAGTCCAGAAATTAACCCACACTTAATATGGTCAAGAAAAAATACAATGTTATCTATTTACTCAGAAAATGCAAATTAATATTACAATTAGATATCACTTCACATCCACTGGAATTGATAGTTAAAATAATTGGCAATATTAAGTGCTGACCAAAACATAGAGCTACTGAAACACTTTTATCACTTACCAGATTGTGAAATGACACAACTACTTTTGAAAATGGATTGGCAATGCCTTTGTAAATTTAAACTTATGTTGCTGCTGCTGCTGCTGCTAAGTCGCTTCAGTCGTGTCCAACTCTGCGAGACCCCATAGACGGCAGCCCACCAGGCTCCCCCATCCCCAGGATTCTCCCGGCAAGAACACTGGAATGGGTTGCCATTTCGTTCTCCAATGAATGAAAGTGAAAGTGAAGCCGCTCAGTCGCGTCCGACTCTTAGCGACCCCATGGACTGCAGTCCACCAGGCTCCTCCATCCATGGGATTTTCCAGGCAAGAGTACTGGAGTGAGATGCCATTGCCTTCTCCAAAATTTAAACTTATACTTACCATATATTTCAACAATTATACTTCTTGTAAATAACCAAAATAAACATGAATGTGTGTCTACAAAAGGAGTTGCACTCGGTATTCACAGTATCTTAATTCATAAGAGCCAAGTACTGGAAACAAGCCAAATGTACAGCACCAGGTGTGTGCATAAGCAAATTGTGGTACATTCACACGGTGGAATATAAGTGGGCAGCACAAAAAGTGAACATTTGATAAGACAACAATAGTTGGGTAATGGAAATCAGAATCGGATTTTGCATATTTCATTTGAAATTTTAGAATAGGTAAAGCTAATCTATTAAAAGCAAACATACCTGTGGTTAACTGGGGCACAGGTTTGGTGGAATTGATTGTAAATGGACAAGAAAATTTTTTTACTTAATAAAAATGTTCTATACATCTATTGAGCTAGTGATTAGAAGGATTTAACCATTTGTCAAAAACTTATCAGACTATATACATAAAATGTGTTCTTTATATGTATGTTAACTAAACCTCAATAGTATTGATAAAAGACAAATAGCTAAGCGAAGTAAGATAGATTCTCCACAAAGAAAGGACAGTTGTACTCAGAGCAAACTTTTCGGTGTCAAAGAATAAAACTAGGTAAAGTGGAAAATAGCCTTAAAATCTTCTGAAAAAATAACCATCAACTCAAATTGTGTATTCAGGAAAAGTATGTTTCAAGAACAAGGGCAATAAGGACATTTTCAGATAAACAAAAACTAAGACCACCCACAGAGCTTCAGTGGAGGAACTTCTAAAGCATATACTTTAGTAAAAGAAAGAAAAAGAAACAATGAGCCCTGAAAATGAGCCTGAAATTCTAGAAGCATTTTTGATAAAGAAATTGGTAACCATATGGGTATCAGAACACACATTATTTGTATGAAGTAATGTTGTAATTTTCAAATTGAGCTAGGCTAAAGAGACCAATTTCTCTTGAGAAATTTGTATACAGGTCAGGAAGCAACAGTTAGAACTGGACATGGAACAACAGACTGGTTCCAAATAGGAAAAGGAGTAGGTCAAGGCTGTATATTGTCACCCTGCTTATTTAACTTATATCCATGACACCACCCTTATGGCAGAAAGTGAAGAGGAACTCAAAAGCCTCTTGATGAAGGTGAAAGAGGAGAGTGAAAAAGTTGGCTTAAAGCTCAACATTCAGAAAACGAAGATCATGGCATCCGG
>NW_011495085.1:3112172-3115301 GCF_000754665.1 Bison bison bison
ACATTCAGAAAACGAAGATCATGGCATCCGGTCCCATCACTTCATGGAAAATAGATGGGGAAACAGTGGAAACAGTGGAAACAGTGTCAGACTTTATTTTTCTGGGCTCCAAAATCACTACAGATGGTGATTGCAGCCATGAAGTTAAAAGACACTTAGTCCTTGGAAGGAAAGTTATGACCAACTTAGATAGCATATTCAAAAGCAGAGACATCACTTTGCCAACAAAGGTTCGTCTAGTCAAGGCTATGGTTTTTCCTGTGGTCATGTATGGATGTGAGAAGTTGGACTGTGAAGAAGGCTGAGCGCCGAAGAATTGGTGCTTTTGAACTGTGGTGTTGGAGAAGACTCTTGAGAGTCCCTTGGACTGCAAGGAGATCCAACCAGTCCATTCTGAAAGAGATCAGTCCTGGGTGTTCTTTGGAAGGAATGATGCTAAAGCTGAAACTCCAGTACTTTGGCCATCTCATGCGAAGAGTTGACTCATTGGAAAAGACTCTGATGCTGGGAGGGATTGGGAGCAGAAGGAGAAGGGGACGACAGAGGATGAGATGGCTGGATGGCATCACTGACTCGATGGACGTGAGTCTGGTTGAACTCTGGGAGTTGGTGATGGACAGGGAGGCCTGGCGTGTTGCAATTCATGGAGTCGCAAAGAGTCAGACACGACTGAGCGACTAAAGTGAACTGAATTGAACTGAAAGAGACCAAGATGACATCACCCTTATGGCAGAAAGTGAAGAGGAACTAAAAAGCCTGTTGATGAAAGAGGAGACTGAAAAAGTTGGCTTAAAACTCAACATTCAGAAAACTAAGATCCTGGCACCTGGTCCCATCACTTCATGGCAGATAGATGGGGAAACAATGGAAACAGTGACAGACTTTATTTTTGGGGGCTCCAAAATCACTGCAGATAGTAACTGCAGCCGTGAAATTAAAAGGCACTTACTCCTTGGAAGGAAAGTTATGACAACCTGGACAGCGTATTAAAAAGCAGAGATATTACTTTGCTGATAAAGGTCCATCTAGTCAAAGCTATGGTTTTTCCAGTAGTCATGTATGGATGTGAGAGTTGGACTATAAAGAAAGCTGAGTGCCAAAGAATTGATGCATTTGAAGTGTGGTGTTGAAGACTCTTGCGAGTCTCTTGGACTGCAAGGAGATCCAACCAGGCAATCCTAAAGGAAATCATTCCTGAATATTCATTGGAAGGACTGATGCTGAGGCTGAAACTCCAATACTTTGGCCATTGAATGTGAGAACTTCACCTTCCAGTGAAGTTCTTTTCATTGGAAAAGACCATGATGCTGGGAAAGATTGAAGGTGGGAGGAGAAGGGAACGATAGAGGATGAGATGGTTGGATGTCATCACCGACTCAATGAACATGAGTTTGAGTATGCTCCGGGAGTTGTTGATGGACAGGGAAACCTGGCATTCTGCAGTCCATGGGGTCGCAAGAGTCATACCCGACTGAGTGACTGAACTGAACCAATCTGAAAAAACAGGAAAATTTCAAGTAGAAATAATTATTTATCAACAATAATGGATAAAAGCACTTATCAAACAGAGGGATCCCAGTGAAAGCAGTTCATCAAAGATTTTTTTTAATCAAGAACTATTTTCTATAATACAGAAAGGAGTGGTTGTAGAAAAAGAAATAATGTTAAAATTTAGAAAACCTGTCATCCAAATTGAGAGTGGGAAAATAGCTTTATATTAATGAAATAAATAACACATCATTACAACAAGAGAAGGAAAAGAAGCAAAATAGCTATAGAAGCTATTTCTCAAGTAGGAAATGAATAGAAACTCAAAAGAAGAAGGATGAGCAAGATGTGGAAGGAGCCAAGGGTGAGCATGGCTCAACAGGTTGGTAAAGAACCACAGTCAGATGGAAGAGGCAGAGAAAGAGAAGGGAAAACAGAGGAGGGAGGTTTTCAGAAGGCAGACTCTGGGTGGCGCAGGGGAGACAGGCAGAGAGATGGAATACAAAGGTATCAGCACTTTAAAGGATTAGTATGTTTTCATTCTTAAATTAGGAAGTCGGTAAGCAGCTATTCATTTTATTATTGCAATTCACATGTCCGTACTATGGTACATATACTATTATTTGATTATACAATAAAAACATATTAAATGTAGGAAAACTTCCATGTCCTCACCACCCAGATCAATAAATATTGGATTTAGTCTTCCTTAGTAAACGGGCACAGAATGAAAATAGATGAGGAAATTTTTTTTAAGACATTGCATAACCCTTCTCATTGCTTGATGAGTGAGAAGGAGAATTCCACCCTCTGTGTGTGCTATGTATTCATCATGACTTTCTACCTCGGGGCACAGGGAGGTGGAGCCCAGAGATCAGTGATCTCATTAGGGAAAAAAAAAAAAAAAAAGAAGAAGAAACTAGAACTTTCAGGGTCTTGAAAAGGAGCCCAGAAATCTGCACAGGGTTTCCTTGAGTTATGACTAAGCATTAGGCTGTGTTTGTTCAGAGGCTTTTGTATACATTTATTTATAAATACATGCATGTGCCAAAAAAATGTTGAAAAAAATGTAAAATATTAACTACAAAAAAAAATCTCATATTTGTGCAAAATATAGTGATATAACAGAAGTGAACGTAACTGGAGAAGGCCATGGCAATGCACTCCAATATTTTTGCCTGGAAAATCCCATGGATAGAGGAGCTTGGCAGGATACAGTTCATGGGGCTGCAAAAGAGTTGGACAAGATTGAAGCAACTGATCACAAGAAAATATTAAGTTATTGGAGGGAATATTTCAATATTTGAAGATTCAATTCTGCTCCACATTAATCCGTAAGTCTAACGTGAAAGTGAAAGTTACTCAGTTCAGTTATTCAGTCATGTCCGACTCTTTGCGACCCCATGAATTGTAGCACACCAGGCCTCCCTGTCCATCACCATCTCCTGGAGTTCACTCAAACTCATGTCCTCCGTCGAGTCGGTGATGCCATCCCTCTATCTCATCCTCTGTCATCTCCTTCTCCTCCTGCCCCCAATCTCTCCCAGCATCAGAGTCTTTTCCAATGAGTCAACTCTTCGTATGAGGTGGCCAAAGTACTGGAGTTTCAGCTTTAGCATCATTCCTTCCAAAGAAATCCCA
>NW_011495085.1:3115401-3129847 GCF_000754665.1 Bison bison bison
GTTCAAAAGCATCAATTCTTCGGTGCTCAGCTTTCTTCACAGTCCAACTCTCACATCCATACATGACCACAGGAAAAACCATAGCCTTGACTAGACGGACCTTTGTTGCCAAAGTAATGTCTCTGCTTTTGAATATGCTATCTAGGTTGGTCATAACTTTCCTCCCAAGGAGTAAGTGTCTTTTAATTTCATGGCTGCAGTCACCATCTGCAGTGATTCTGGAGCACAAAAAAATAAAGTCTGACACTGTTTACACTGTTCCCCTATCTATTTGCCATGAAGTGATGGGACAAGATGCCATGATCTTCATTTCTGAACGTTGAGCTTTAAGCCAACTTTTTCACTCTCCTCTTTCACCTTCAGCAAGAGGCTTTTTAATTCCTCTTCACTTTCTGCCATAAGGGTGGTGTCATCTGCATATCTGAGGTGATTGATATTTCTCCCGGCAATCTTGATTCCAGCTTGTGCTTCTTCCAGTCCAGCATTTCTCATGATGTACTCTGCATAGAAGTTAAATAAACAGGGTGACATTATGCAGCCTTGACGTACTCCTTCTCCTATTTGGAACCAGTCTGTTGTTCCATGTCCAGTTCTGACTGTTGCTTCCTGACCTGCATACAGATTTCTCAGGAGACAAGTAAGGTGGTCTGGTATTCCTAGCTCTTTAAGAATTTTCCAGTTTGTTGTGATCCACAAAGTCAAAGGCTTTGGCATAGTCAATAAAGCAGAAATAGATGCTTTTCTGGAACTCTCTTGCTTTTTCGATGATCCTGCAGATGTTGGCAATTTGGTCTCTGGTTCCTCTGCCTTTTCTAAAACCAGCTTCAACATCTGGAAGTTTATGGTTCACATATTGCGAAGCCTGGCTTGGAGAATTTTGAGCATTACTTTACTAGCATGTGAGATGAGTGCAATTGTGCAGTAGTTTGAGCATTCTTTGGCATTGCCTTTCTTTAGGATTGGAATGAAAACAGACCTTTTCCAGTCCTGTGGCCACTGCTGAGTTTTCCAAATTTGCTGGCACATGGAGTGCAGCACTTTCACAGCATCATCTTTCAGGATTTGAAATAGCTCCACTGGAATTCCATCACCTCCACTGGCTTTGTTCGTAGTGATGCTTTCTAAGACCCAGTGGTGTCCAACTTTTTGTGACCCAGTGGACTATACAGTCCATGGAATTCTCTAGGCCAGAACACTGGAGTGGGTAGCCTTTCCCTTCTCCAGGGGATCTTCCCAACCCAGGTCTCCCTCATTGCAGGCAGATTCTTTAGCAACTGAGCTATCAGGGAAGGCATAAGTCTAACTTAATCCTCATTAAAATGCAAAAGATCTTTTAAAAAGTTTAACAAAATGACTCTTATTCAGAAGGGTAAATGTACCTTAAAAATCCAGAACATTTTTGGATAAAAATAATGTTGGAATGATTTACGCTATCAGCATATCAAAATTTACTATACGGTTCCTTAACTAAAATGTTGTACTGTCTTGCACAAGGACTCATGAATAGAATAATGAAACACAGACCATAAATTGAATCATGGCTATATGGAAATTTAATATTTGCATAAATGGTATTTCAAATCTCTGATAAAAGAACAGATTATTAAGCTTACTTATGTATGTTGAATTGTGAGTATTTAGCAATTCAATATGTATTGTATTAAAGAAAAAGTACCTGTCTCATAACCTCATACTATGGAAATATATCAAAATATGTTTGTAGTGGAAATTATTACATTACAGTAAAACATACATAGAAAAATTAAAATGTACAATATTTGGCCCTATCTATATTTATAGTTCCAGTCTTATAAATATATCTTAAGGAAATTTTATTCTCAAAGTTATTTGTGTGGTTTTTGAAAAGATATTGAAAAAGAATGAAGTAAATAAATATATGTATTGCCATGGAACTGACTTCAAGATATAATGTGGGGTCAAATATAGAACTATATGTTATGAAAAGTACATTATATATATAAAACATAAATTTTTATAATATTAAAGAGATAATGTGTGTGTTTTTAAAATGTGTATAAAATGCCAAGAAAGGACAAAAAATATTTACTTTTGTTTCCTCTAAGGGTTAGAAAATAAATGGTTTGGGGACCACAGTGGAGTTGAGAAAATGTGAACGGAGATAGGATTTACATCGGGGAAGGTATATGTCACTCTAAATCCTATAAAGCCTATATACACAGTTTTAAATTGTTTCTCTGTATATGAATTATAATTTCAGAACTAACTTAAAAAATAAGTGGTTATCACATATGCAAACTATATCCAGATATAAGGCATTTAAAAAATAAAAGCACCATTTTATATAACCATACAGAGAAAAGTGAAAGTGAAAGTTGCTCAGTCGTGTCTGACTCTTTGCAACCCCATGGATGATAGAGTTGATGGAATTCCCCAGGCCAGAACACTGGAGTGGGTAGCTGTTCCCTTCTCGAGGGGACCTTCCCAACCCAGGGATTGAACCCAGGTCTCTCGCATTGCAGGTGGATTCTTTACCAGGTGAGCCACTAAGGACGCCATACTAAAGCAAAATGGGAGCATAGCAGGAGCAAAATGCTAAAAAAAAGAAAAACAGCTGTGCAAAACTTTAGCAAAATGCTAACAAGCAAACACAAAAAACAGAACTTCCATGAGGAAATCTTTAAAATATTCCTGGAGATCCCCAAAGTAGACCTGAATAGATAGTTATGTTGGAAGACATCCCTTTATGAATCAGGGGTGCACATTTTCAGTTTTTGGAGCCCACTTTATCCTGATTATTAGGCACTTACTGTAGTCTCCACTGGAGAAGGCAATGGCACCCCACTCCAGTACTCTTGCCTGGCAAATCCCATGGATGGAGGAGCCTGGTAGGCTGCAGTCCATGGGGTCCCTAAGAGTCAGACATGACTGAGTGACTTCACTTTCACTTTCCACTTTCATGCATTGGAGAAGGAAATGGCAACCCACTCCAGTGTTCTTGCCTGGAGAATCCCAGGGACAGAGAAGCCTGGTAGGCTGCAGTCCGTGGGGTCGCACAGAGTCGGACGTGAGTGAAGCGACTTGGCGGCGGCGGCGGCAGTCTCCACTTGACTCACATAGAAACGTATATGTTCTTGCTTCGTTTTTCAATAGAATATAGAATGTCAACTGGGCACTCTTTTTCTGCTTCATCATCCCTTTGCTGCCAGTTTCACCATGTTTTAGCAGGCTTACCAGCACAGATCTCTGAATGTCGAAACCACTGTCTCAGGACTTTAATAACAGAAGTTATCATAAAGCAAAGATCTAGAGTCTGTGGAGAGGTGTGTAGGGGGTGAGTGTTACTGTGTTAGCTCTGTTCAAACAATATGTCTCAACCAATCCTTTGATTAGGAGCTGTGCCCAAGGCTGATAATTTACTTAGACATAGAATGCATTAAGGCCTTTTGTTTTCAGATGTGGATTTTAGTTAGGAGTTTTGGAAACAGAAATGACATCACTTGTGGCTGTACATCATTACAGCACACACACACACACAGAGCCCTAACAATAATTTATCCAAATTTTATATGTAGAAACTGAAGCTTGGATAAGATGTTAAATTTTTTTAATTGACGCATAATTGCTTTACAGAATTATGTTGTTTTCTGTCAAACCTCAACATGAATCAGCCATAGGTATACATATTGAACCTCCCTCCCATCTTCCACCCCATCCCACCCCTCTAGGCTGATTCAGAGCCCCTGTTTGAGTTTCCTGAGCCATATGGCAAATTCCTGTTGGCTATCTATTTTGCATATGGTAATATAAGTTTCCATGGTACTCTTTCCACACATCTCACCCTCTCCTCCCCTCTCCCCGTGTCCATAAGTCTATTCTCTATGTCTGTTTCTCCATTGCTGCCCTGTAAATAAATTCTTCAGGACCATTTTTCTAAATTCTGCATATATGTGTTAGAATACAATATTTCTCTTTCTCTTTCTGACTTACTTCAGTCTGTATAACAGGTTCTAGGTTCATCCACTTCATCAGAACTGACTCAAAGTCATTCCTTTTTATGTCTGAGTAATATTAATATTCCATTGTGTATACGTACCACAACTTCTTTATCCATTCATCTGTTGATGGACATCTAGGTTGCTTCCATGTTCTAGCTACTGTAAATAGTGCTGCAGTGAGCAATGGGATACATGTGTCTTTTTCAATTTTGGTTTCCTCAGGGTATATGCCTAGGACTGGGTTTTCTGGGTCATATGGTGGTTTTATTCCCAGTTTTTTTTAAGGAATCTCCATACCATCTTCCATAGTGGCTGTATCAATATACATCCCCACCAACAGTGCAAGAGCATTCCCTTTTCTCCACACCCTCTCTAGCATTTATTGTTTGTAGACTTTTTGATGGTGGCCATTGTGACTGGTGTGAGGATATCTCATTGTGGTTTTGATTTGTATTTCTCTAATGATGAGCCATGTGGAGCATCATTTCATGTGTTTGTTAGTCATCTGTATGTCTTCTTTGGAGAAATGTCTGTTTAGGTCAATGTTAAGTTTCTTAAGATATAGTGTTTAATGAGTGACAGGATTAGAATTTAGCCCCAAGTCTGTCAGAGGAAAAAGCTCATGTTATAACCTCCAAACCACAATGCCTCAATTTACCATGTTCTTTCCTAGCAATATCAACATGAAATGTTATTTAAAATATTTTAGCATTTATTTTGTTTTTTTGAAATATTATTTTCTAGAATATTTTTCTTAAAGAGAGCTCAAGAGATCATGCATCAGAAAGAGACTGAGAGAGAAAAAAGTGAAAAGAAGAAAAGAGAGGGAGGGAGAGAGAGAAACAGCCCTTGTAAATAAAGATTCCAAGATTAGGAAACTTTTAATTTTAATGATTTAAGGAGATAAAATGGAATAAAAAATGAATGTAACCTAAAAATCCAGAGGGAAATGAAAGTATAGGAAAAAAGTAGTGTTTTATGGAGCCAACAATAGCAAGAGTTTCACCAAGGTAAAGGAAATCAATGCTGACCAAAGGAGCCTTAAGGTCAGACAGATTGAAGGCAAAAACATCTTCATAAGAACAATGTGAGTTACTTTTAGTCGGCAACATTGTTTACATTATCTCAACAGCTTTCCAAGTTGACTTTTCCAACCACCTTCCAAATATTTTATCTACTTTTGTCACTAAGATTTCTTTCAAAAGCACTTAAGGGCTTCTCTAGGGTGATCTTATCCTTAATTGTGTTTGTGATAGAGACACTAGAGGAAAGAGAAGGTTAAGGTCTCATTATGAAGCTAAATTATCACCAGTGATTAAGTTTGGTGGTGCTAATATTCCAAAATGGGCTTCCCAGGTAGCTCAGTGGTAAAGAATCCACCTGCCAATGCAGGCAATTCAGGTTCAATCCCTGGGTCAGGAAGCTCCCCTGAAGAAGGAAATGGCAACCTACTTCAGTATACTTGCCTGGGAAATCCCATGGATAGAGGAGCCTGGCAGGCTACAGTCCTTGAGATTGCAAAAGAGTTGGACACAACTTAGCAACTAAATGACAACAGCAATATTCCAAAATATTTAAGCCATGATTTATGTTCATAATAATTTATCTACAGATGTATAAAATTATTAAAGAGTTACTCTTCATACTTTTGTGGAGAAATGCATATGGTACTTAAAAAACCGTACTTCCTAAGCTTATGTAGTATCCTCCTGTGATTCTGTATTTTGAAGAAGAGATGGAGAGACTTATCACTGCATACTCTTTTGGGTATCCAAAGGTCATTATTTCTTCCAATGTAAAAGTACTACATTTTAAGTCTTAACTCATAAAAGATGTCTTCTGGGAGTGAGACTCTTCAGGAGAAAGTGATGAGACATGAATATATGAGTTGCTGAGTTGGTAAAGAGAGCAAGATATAAATTCAGGTTCACTAAAATTTGTTAGAACAGTGAAAGTGCTGGCTTTAGTGTGAAAAGTTCATTGTGATTTTTCTAGATAAACTGGTAAGCTGCCTTCTTTGTGTTTGTATAAGGCAGGTCTTTACTTGAACCAACCACCACACTATACACTGGTTTTTTGCCAAAATTGCAGACCAAAAGAGAACACATTGTGGAAGAATTTAAATTGGTAAATAAATGAGCATTTCTTTTGTTTTTTTGTAAAATTGTTAAATAGATAATTTTTTACTTTAGGGAAAACATATTTCTTTAAAAAAGCTTTGAGATATAGTTCAGATATCATAAAACCCACTCATTTAAATTGTACAGTTCAGTAGTTTTAATATATTCAGAGTTGTGCCACTACCACCCCTAAATTCATTATGTTTTAATCAACCCCCAAGGAAACTGTGTCTGTGGCCATCACTCCTTATTACCTGCGTATCTCCATACATAAACAGTTATTAAGCTGCTTTCCTATCTATAGATTTGTTTATTCTTGACATTTCATAAAAACAGAACCATGAAATGTGTGGTATTTAGTGACCTGCTTTCCATTTAGCAAAATGTTTTTAATATCATTCATAGTATAGCACATATCAGTATTTTATTCCTTTATCTTTTTTTTTCCTGAGGTGTAATTTGCATATAACATTATGTTAGTTTCAGGTCTACAGCATAATGACTCTATACTTAATATATATTGAGAAGTGATCACCACAATAAGTCTAGGTAACGTCCATTGTTCCTTTTTATTGCTGAATAATATTCCGTTGTATGGGATACCACATCATGTTTATCTATTCATCAGGACAGTGGGTGGCTTTAACTTTTTTGACTATTAGGAATAACGCGTTTAGTTGTGTACACGTTTTTGTTGAATACATGTTTTCATTTCTCTTGGGTAGATAACCAAGAGTGGAAATGCTGGGTCTTACAGTTACTCTATGCTTAACATTTTGAGTAACTGCCAAACTGTTTCTCAGTGTGGCTGCATGAAAAGAAGGCCCTTCTGAGAGTTTAAAAATAATTCTTTGGTGTACAAGGAAAGTCAGCAGAGTTCAGTAGAAATTAAGCAGGGAATGTGAAAAATTTGGACCTAGTCCCAACTTACCACTAATTAGCTGCTTGACCTTAAGCAACTCATTTACATTCCCTAAACCCAAGTTTCTTCATTTGTAGAATAACTCTGTTTTCTCAAACAAGCACGACGTTTGAATATAATTATATAGTTATAGCTAATTTACTTTTTGTTTTTTGTTGTCTCTTTAAATTTGCTTTGAGGTCTGTTTCCTTGGCCCTAAAAAAAAAAAAAAAAAACTCAGTAGGGCCTGTGACATCTCTGACTATTATTAGGTATTATAAAGATTTCCAGTCACTTTCTGTCAGAAAACATGACCTCAATTCAGTAACCGAATTGTCTATCCGTATATAATAACTGAAACTCTGAATTTTATGTCAGTTAGAGATTTCTTTCAGCCTCAAATAAACAAGGAGGGCAAGCGATCTTGATCCCTCAAGGGTTAGAATACCAGGAGGAGTAGGAAGAGAAGGGAGCAGATAGTTTTCTCTTTGTCGTGATCTCTAGTGATGATATGACTTGGGCACACTCTGTATTGGCAGATGTTTAAAACTAATATTTTCTCCTGGTGATTTGTGATAAATCAGATTATTATTCCTGTATCAGTTTGCTAAGGCTGCTATAACAAAGTACCACAAACTTGGTAGCTTAGCAACAGAAATGAGTTATCTTGTTGCCAAAATCTTGGCCCTGTGTCCCATGCCAAATAGAAATACAGAGACAGAGTCTGGAGGAGATGGAAAGATGGCTTTATTCCTCTGCCAGGCCCTGGGGGAAGACAGAGCAGGCTAGAGCCTCCTGGTCAATAGAAATTGATCAGGGGCCAGACAAGAATCTTAGACAAGGCTTTACTGGGGCCCCTGCAGCATGATGAAGGAGTGAGGACAAGCACTAGGTTCCCTTGCTCAATCTCTGAAGAGGGTGAATGGTTCCTTATATGGGGTGAGGGTAGGGGGCATGTCCAGCGGTTGGGCTGGAGGGGTGACTTAGGTGGTTTGCACACCTCTCTGATGGTGTTGAGTGCAGGGGTGTGCACAGTACCCTGCTTGAGCTCCCAGTTATTCAGAAATGGCAATTGGATTTCTTTGGCCTTTCTGCATCTTCTGTCCATAATTTGCCCCAACTGTTCATGCATGCAGTTATTTTTAGTTCCTTATAATTTTGTATTTTGTGGTTCAAGGAGATGTTTGTCCAGATGCTAGCGCTGCAGCAAAGGGTCCTAGGTCCAGCCAGTCTCAGCAGGATTATTGTCCTGTGCCCTTTGCCATGTGACTTCATCTTCCTTCCCTATCGGCACTTCATCCTGGTGGCTGTGGTCTTGGCATACACTTTTCTATGTCCATGCAAGTGGGCAGGTGTGACAGTGTCAGCACGTCTGTACTGAGCATGTGTGTTCAGCTCCTCTCCTTGAGATTCTGTTGTCTGCCATGAGAACAGCAGGCCCTCCATATTCCTCGATATTCAGGAAGAAGAAAAACAGATAGAAGAACTTCTGAGCTCTCACAGAAGTTAAGCTGCAGTGAAATTATAAACATCATGTAACAAGAATGAGAAATACGCTTTGTGATGATAAGCCATTGTGGTTTGGGTGTTACTTGTTGCCACAGCAGAATGTGGCTTACAGAGTTTTAATTTGTATTTGAAGATACCCTCTTCACTGAGACTTCTCACCTATGCATCCTCGATTCCAGTGATGCATCTCTGGGTTGTTAATGCCTTCTTCAACCCCACTTCATTGATGATGTTTCTAGTCTCTTATCTTAGGTCTTTCCTAGCAGTCATCTTTGACTGGCAACATAAATCATCCCACATTGACATCATCCCTTTCTGGCCCATCCTTACCTTGGAAAATGCATGTACATTCTTTGCCAGGACAGACTGAGGAAATGAAGAACATCCAGAGCAGTCAGGTCCTTGTTGACTCCTCCATTTTAATAGCTAGCCAATTTGTCTCCTGCCTTCTGGGTTCTTCAACGGAGAGTCAGACATCAGCCTACAAGGTGTCTCCTATCTGTAGGAAATGCATATTAAGTGCTTCTAGTTTGTCTAGCACGTTTGGGGCAGCCAATGTAATCACCCTGTTCGTATCTCCTTCCTGAGGAGTGAAGTTGACTGACAGTCACAGCTGCTACTTCTTTCATTCAGTTACAATGTTTGTATCAAGGCCCTACTTCCTCTCCTTTTTCCCACACCATGACTAAGCACAGTGGGTAGCACCATTCTATTCCTGCCTGCAAGGAATTCCAGTAAGCAAGATTGCCAAATAAAATGCAGGACATCCAATTAAATTTGAATTTCAAATCAACAATTTGTAAGTTTTTAGTACAGATATGCACGCAGCAGGCTTCCCTGGTGACTCAGCAGTAAAGAATCTGCCTGCAATGCAGGAGACCCAGGTTTGATCCCAGGCTTGGGAAGATCCCCGGGATGAGATTCTTACCTATAGAATCCCATGGACAGACGAGCCTGGCGGGCTACAGTCCATAGTGTCACATAGAGTTGGACACGACTGAAGTGTCTAAGCAGCAGCAGCATGCATGCGTCATTTGGGTAAAATGTATTCTAAAACCTATTTGCTGTTGTGCATTTGTATTTTTATTTGCTAAAGGTACTTATAATGACAGTTGTTGTTTTTCCATATGGGGGGTAGGGATTGGTTCCAGGACCTGCCAAAGGTACCAGAATCTGGGGATGTTCAAGTTCCATGGTCAGCCTACAGCCTCATGAATCATACTCATTGTTCTGTACCTGCAAATTCAAACAATATTGGATTATGTATTAAGTTTGCTCTCCACGGTTCATTGAATCCTGGGATAAAGAACCAGGGGATATGGAGGGTTGACTATAGCTTCACTGAAGAAAATCCACATGTAAGTGAACTCTGGAATTCAAAAGCTTTGTTGTTCAAAATCATCTTTGTCTCTGCAAATGGCACAATTTCATTTATTTTTATGGCTGAGTAATATTCCTATATATATATATATATATATATACACACAAAACATATATACCAAATGCCCATCAATTTGTCTGTTGATGGGCATTTAGGTAGCTTCCATGTCATGGCCATTATAAATGGTACAGATGAGTCTCTTTGCAAAGCAGACATAGAGACACATGTACAGAATAAACATATGGACACTAAGGTGGGGATGGAGGGTGCAATGAATTGGGAGATTGGAATTGACATAT
This sequence comes from Bison bison bison, assembly GCF_000754665.1. Lineage (NCBI taxonomy): Eukaryota > Metazoa > Chordata > Mammalia > Artiodactyla > Bovidae > Bison > Bison bison. The sequence goes on from NW_011495085.1 coordinate 3,125,589, forward strand.
ATACACTAATGTGCTTAAAACAGAAAACTAGTGAGAACCTAATTTATAGCACAGGAAACTCTACTCAGTTCTCTGAGGTGACGTTAATGGGAAGAAAATCCTAAAAAGAGGGAATAAATGTATATATGTAGCTAACTCACTTTGCTGTACAGCAGAAACTAACACAGCATTGTAAAGCAACTATACTCCAATAAAATTTAAAAATTGAAAAAGAGGTCACCTTGAGCACATTCCAGGACCCTGGCTGGAAATTCCTTATAAGCGCATGAAACTCATATGCTATCCTTCTTTATTTCTCCCTTTTCACATGTGCCAGATCTGCATCATAATTTGAATGTTTGCCCTGCCTCTTCCTGCATGTTTCCTTTTATCTTTGACAGGCATTTCTCCATAAAAGCTCTTGGAAGTCTAATCACATCTTGGCATTTTCTCAGAGGACCTGAACTGACACATGGAATTTGATGGAATTGGTGTATTTATCTGCACTGAAAATTCCACTGTAACTCTGCCATGTGGATATTGGACCAGATGATTGCTGACGTCCTTCCAGCTCTATCTCCTGATTCTGAGTTTCTCCCTCCTAGGCAGAGAGATCACACTGTAAAAAATTCCACTGTGACTGTCTGAGAATGAAAGTGAGACTTTAACTTATTGTAGATTGATTTCTTCCTCTTCTTGGTTGTTATTCAGTTGCTAAGTCGTGACTCCTTGGACTGCAGTACATCAGGCGTCCCTGTTCTTCACTGTCTCCCGGAGCTTGCTCAAACTCATGTCCTTTGAGTCGATGATGCCATCCAACTATCTCATCCTCTGTTGTCCCCTTCTCCTGCCTTCGATCTTTCCCAGCATCAAGGTCGTTTCCAATGAATTGGCTCCTTGTATCAGGTGGCCAAAGTATTGGAGATTCTATAAGACTCTATGATTCAGCTTTCTCTAAGATTCTATGGAAATTGGCTATAGTAAAATGCTGTAAATGGTAGTTAAAAGAGCTGCAACCTATGTTTTGCATTCAAGCTAGTGCCTCCCTCACTGTAAATGCTGAGGTGGTAGAACCAAGTTGGAGAGCAAATTTCTGTTACACTGGACTGCTGAGTCTCTGGGCTTGAACTTCAGCCTGCTGACCAAGCCGAGGAGGAGCCAGCTCTTCTACAATCACACAGCTAAAAAAATCCCACTACTCAAGGGCCAGGCTGCTCTCTCAGAATCCACATCTGGTCCTATTGAATTGAAGTGGACAGTGAGAGACAGATCCACTATTTTGGGGGGTGGGTTCATTGATTTTCTGCAGTAAAGGCTTTCCAGCAGAGAAAATGTATCCTCTCTGGTCATTGTCTTCGTGTTATTGAAATCAGCAGTATGACCAGAAGATTTATCTTGGCCTCCAATTTGGAAGGCTAGAAACATCCCAAGTGACTGAAAGTCAAAATCTATGCCAGGAGTGGGAAAAGCTGACCTTTGGTTGGTGTGGTATGCATGAGGTCTGAGGTGGGCTTCTGTTTCCACTTGCTACATAGGTCAGTAAAATGGGAATCATGAGAAGGGGACACTACATCCCATGACCCATGTGACCTTCACCATTCCCATCCATAAATAAAAGAAACAACCCCCATGCAGACCAAATGAGTCAACAGAACTACTAAGTGGGCTTGGCACATTTATTTTTGAAAAATGTGATGAAAATGATATTTCCCATCCTACTTAGTTAGATTAACCACTTAGTACATAAGATAAAGAATATTAAAAAAAGATGCAAACAATCTGAAGGGTGGAGATACGGAGACTCCAAAACTATGTCTAAATCGTATTAGAATAGAAGGGGGATGCCTCTGAGAAGGATGCCTCTGAGGTTCTGAACAGTTCACACCTCTATCTTTCTGAGAATTATCCTTGACTAAAGGGAATAATGGGCTTCCCAGGTGGTGTTAGTGGTAAAGAATCCGCCTGCCAGTGCAGGAGACGTAAGAGATGCGGGTTTGATTCCTGGGTCAGGAACATCTCCTGGAGGAGGACATGGCAACCCACCCCAGTATTCTTGCCTGGAGAACCCATGGACAGAGGAGCCTGGCGGGCTACAGTCCATAGAGTCACAAAGAATGGGACACGACTGAAGAGACTTAGCATGCACACATGTGTGGGAATAATGCATCCAGAAATGCCAGGGATGTTACTGTCTCCCTCAGAGGCAGCCTATAGGCAGTTTCTAATAGACACTGGCCACATAGGTCATCTTGGTTGCCTCAACCTGGGGTGACTCTATGATATTATTCATGCTCCAGCATTGCCCCCATTAGAACCAGCTATGGTTAGACTTCTGCTGAACCTACCTCTTTCCCTAAACTTCTCTTCCATTAAATCCAGTTACTTGCTCCTGTGGGGCTTCCCAGGTGGCTCAGTGGTAAATAATCTGCCTGCAATACAGGAAATGCGAGTTCAATTCCTGGGTCAGGAAGATCCCTTGGAGAAGGAAATGGCAACCTATCCCAGTATTCTTGCCTAGGAAATCCCATGGACAGAGGAGCCTGGTGGGCTACAGTCCATGGGGTCGCAAAGAGTCAGACATGACTTACTGTCTCAGCACAGTACACATGGTCCTGCTCCTGTACTACACTCAGCTGAGATCCTTTTTTCATCAATCATTTGCTCAAGAATCCTTGTTTCAGGTCTGCTTCTACAGAACCTGACCCAAGGCAGAAAGTCTTATGTCCTCAGGGATGATAAATGGTGAAATAGAGGACCATGGCAGAGGGTTGTTACTTCTCAAGACATGCTGCTGTTGGATCCCAGCACTCTTATTACTGGGATGGAGGTTGGTATTTCCCCCACTATAAAACTTAGTCATCTCCATAACTTAAGGATCAGGATTGCTCCTCAGGAATCTGATGTCTGACAAGCCCTGTTAAATTTCTCTGTATGAATTCAGAAAGTGATAGATAATGAAGGAACATGAGGGAACACACAGCTAATATTGCTTCTGGATCTATGATTTATCCCTAATAAACATTAAATCAGAATTCTGATGAGAATCATGTATTATATATTCTTTGATCAACAGAACATAGTCCATCCAGACACCATGAAAAGGACAAGAATTTGGAGGAAAGTGACTGTGGAACTTCCAAACATTTTGCATCCAAATTCTTAAGAATGGATAGAAAGGTACCACAGGTTAAGTTATTCATGTTTCTATCACTTGCATTAGCTTAAACTTATTAATGTAAATTTTTTTTTCTTACTGCATGATCGTCTTGTCACATGCTGCTTAGAAATAATATTCATGTGCTATTACTCTCAGCAAACAAATGACAAAATTGAAGTGGAATTTAAATCATGATTTCATGATTTCCCCAGAGTGGAAAGCGTGGGCCTAGTTTTATATGTGAAACTTTAGAAATAGAGTAGTTGCAATCCATAATTTTAGTCTGAGCTTTACTAATTAGGTTCTGTGGACCTCTGTGTGTGAAAATACTTTACTAAACTTTGTCAAAGGGCTACTTCTCGTGTTTCTATCCGATATCTTCACAAATCTCTTAGGCCGTTATTACTTACTATTAATTTATTAATGAGAAAGGAAAACAGAAAGGGAACTGACATTTAGAGAACCAGGATTACAATTAGAACATATCACCCCAGGTTGAGAAGGAGAGAAACACTTCATTTTAAAGAAAAAAAATTGGAGCTTACCAGTGTATTTCTAGGTCTAAATCATTGCTATATTTTGTTGCAGAGAACCATGTAATCTCTTCTAATTTGTGTTAAACTTGTCAATGAAAAGAAAGAAGATCTCTTACAGTTGCTGTATGCCTCTTCTCCTTAGGTTACACATTCACACACCACGACTTACCAGTTTACAGGGAAATTGACTACATTTCTTTGTGTAAGATGTTTCCTCATCTGTAATATAGGAATGCCTTCTTCAGCGATCAATGCAAAGAAATAGAGCAAAACAACAGAATGGGAAAGACTAGAGATCTCTTCAAGAAAATTAGAGATACCAAGGAAACATTTCATGCAAAGATGGGCTAGATAAAGGACAGAAATGGTATGGACCTAACAGAAGAAGAAGATGTTAAGAAGAGGTGGCAAGAATACACAGAAAAACTGTACAAAAAAGATCTTCATGACCCAGATGATAGTGATGCTGTGATCACTCACGTAGAGCCAGATATCCTGGAATGTGAAGTCAAGTGGGTCTTAGAAAGCATCACTATGAACAAAGCTAGTGGAGGTAATGGAATTCCAGTGGAGCTATTTCAAATCCT
>NW_011495085.1:3130102-3130653 GCF_000754665.1 Bison bison bison
AGAACACCAATCATTGATGAGGTCTCTAAGGTACAGCCAATTCATACTACAAATAAAAGTTTTATTGGTTACAATTTTGGGTTATCCATTTACATGGGAATAGTGCTGGAATGGTGCCATGAATTCCCAGTTGGGAAGGATGGATTCAAAAGAGGTTTAAACAGTACATTTACATCATGTACATTGGATTTAATTCAGACCATCTGTCCGTGGGATTCTCCAGGCAAGAATACTGGAGCAGGTTGCCATTTCCTCCTCCAGGGGATCTTCCTGACCAGGAATTGAACCCATGTCTTGTGTATCCTGTATTGGCAGGCAGATTCTTTACCACTAGTGCAATCTGGAAAGCCCTAACCTGTTAAATTAAATGTGATCTTACAATGTTACCTATTCTTCTTGAGTCTCCCTCAAATAATATCATCCTATGGGGTTGTTAATTAAGATAAATTATATATATATACACATAGATATAAATTATATATATAGATATAAATTATATATAGTTTATATAGATACAGCAGCAGCATATATATATATTTATTTATGTATAT
>NW_011495085.1:3130753-3134632 GCF_000754665.1 Bison bison bison
CAGCCATAAAATTAAAAGATGCTTACATCTTAGAAAGAAAGTTATGACCAACCTAGATAGCATATTGAAAAGCAGAAATATTACTTTGGCAACAAAAATCAGTCTAGTCAAGGCTATGGTTTTTCCTATGGTCATGTAGGGATGTGAGAGTTGGATTGTGAAGAAAAGTGAGCACTGAAGAATTAATGCTTTTGAACTGTGGTGTTGGAGAAGACTCTTGAGAGTCCCGTGGCCTGCAAGGAGATCCAGCCAGTCCATTCTGAAGGAGATCAGACCTGGGATTTCTTTGGAAGGAATGATGCTAAAGCTGAAACTCCAGTACTTTGGCCACCTCATTCGAAGAGTTGACTCATTGGAAAAGACTCTGATCCTGGGAGGGATTGGGGCCAGGAGGAGAAAGGGACGACAGAGGATGAGATGGCTGGATGGCATCACTGACTCGATGGACGTGAGTTTGAGTGAACACCGGGAGTTGGTGATGGACAGGGAGGCCTGGCATGCTGCGATTCATGGGGTCACAAAGAGTCGGCACGACTGAGCGACTGAACTGACATGAACTGATCCTGTCTCTGTTTACTCATGTATTTGGACCCATTTCTGTTATTTTATACTGTCCCTGGGACTTTCTTTTTCCTTCTCTTTCCCTTCCTTTTTTTCCCCCCCTCAATCTTTCTTCTCTTTTCTTTTTCATTGACTGAGTTTCTCTTGCATCTCATTTTTTTTTTTTTTTCTGCTACTAGTGTGAAAATGTACATTCGGTTTCAAGTATTTTAAAGGTTACTCAAGTGATTTAAGTGTGCAGTATTTATATATCGTTCTGCTAAGTCACTTCAGTAGTGTCCGACTCTGTGCGACCCCATAGACGGCAGCCCACCAGTCTCTCCTGCCCCTGTGATTCTCCAGTCAAGAACACTGGAGTGGGTTGCCATTTCCTTCTCCAATGGGTGAAAGTGAAAAGTGAAAGTGAAGTCGCTCAGTTGTGTCCAACTCTTAGCGACCCCATGGACTGCAGCCCACCAGGCTCCTCTATCCATGGGATTTTCCAGTCAAAAGTACTGGAGTGGGGTGCCATTGCCTTCTCCAATTTATACATCCTTATAAATTTAATTCATATTTTACCACTTCAAGAATAATTGTCTTCACCAAACTCTCTTTCATCATTTATGACGTGATTTTTCAGAATTTTTTTATTTAACTTGACTTTGTCCTTCAAGTTAGACATTAAACATTCATGTTTCATTTTTTAAGGAAATCATCCATTTATTATTACCTTTTTCAAGTGATTTTCTTCTCTGTATATTGGATTTTTATGTTCTTTTTTTTCTTGTTGTGTCACATTTTATGCCTAGTTGTGGAATTCTTGGGATTCAATGGGTTTATTAAATAGGAGAATGACATTTAAAATTAATTTTTAGAAACACTTAAGCTATTATATCTACTCTTATTGCCTCTTTCTCATGATTTCTGTCATCTCCTTTGGAATTCTGATAAGTTTATTACAGGTCTTTTCTCTCTAGCCTTGAAATACATCCACCTCTCAAACTCAAGAGGACAATGTTTTATCTCTTAGTGGTATCTTTCTATAGTACTGCCTGTATTTTCCAGCCCATCAACACCCTCTTTAGTTATGCCTTAATCTTCTGATTCAACATTTATTTGAATTTATGTTTTTAATTATAATTTTTCACATATAGTTATTTTAAAAATCAGCCTGATTAATTTAAAAAGAAGCTTTCTTTTGAAACCTGTTCAGTTTATTTTGTTACAGCAGTTTTGACTCTATAAACCATCCACTGCTCTCCTTCATGTGGAAACTTGTTCATGACATCTGTATTCCTTAATTAATGTGGGATTGTGAACACATGCTTCTTGCACCTTATTTTTGTGGAATTCTTTGAGTCCTCAATTTAGGGTGAGTTTATTCAGCAAGGACATGCTTTTGCTAGGCTCCTTATTTTCTTCCCTGGTGGCTTCAGATGGTAAAGAATCTGCCTGTAATGCGAGAGACTCGGGTTTGATCACTGGGTTGGGAAGATCTCCTAGAGGAGGGCTTGGTAACCCACTCCAGTATTCTTGCCTGGAGAATCCCCGTGGACAGAGGATCCTGGCAGGCTACAGTCCATGGAGTCACAAAGAGTCAGATACAACTGAGTGACTAAGCACAGGCTTCTGATTAGCAACACCAACCCAAGGCCAATTTATGAAATTGGGTCAAGATTTTACAGGTCACATATGTAAGATGAATTCTAGTTACAACCCCTTGAATGGAGGGTTCCTCTTAGAAATTCTCAGGGAGACTTTTATTTCTATTTTTTTCTCTCTACTTAGACCTCAGACTGAAAAAAGAAAGGGTATTCTTCTGCTCTCCTTTCACAGGAGAGATTTCTATTAGATTTGTATTTAATAGAAAATTCCTATTAAATTTTCTACTATTGAAATCTACTGAAAAGTTTGGATTGTGCCCCTTTTTTCCGCATTTGCTTGCCCATATTCATCCTTCAGTCTTCTCTAAGCAGCTGACCTCCAGAGACCACATTATCCAAGCTTTTTGCACATTGGCTTCTTCTTGGATTCAGGCAGTGTATAGACCAGAAATGATTCAAAAGGTTGGAGAGAAGGATTCCTTCTCTTGTTTTCTCCTTGCCTGATGTAGATCTGGGCTTGGTGTTACATTCTTATTTAAAACCTGCCTTTTAAAATGTGTGTGTGTGTGTGTGTGTTTTTAACTGCCTTAAAAAAGAAGAGGAATGCAAACTAGTATAGCCACTATGGAGAACAGTGTGGAGATTCCTTAAAACACTGGAAATAGAACTCCCATATGACCCAGCAATTCCCTGCTGGGCATACACACCGAGGAAACCCAAATTGAAAGAGACACGTGTACTCTAATATTCATCGCAGCACTGTTTATAATAGCTAGGACATAGAAGCAACCTAGATGTCCATCAGTAGAAAAATGGATAAGAAAGCTGTGGTACATATACACAATGGAATATTACTCAGCTATTAAAAATAACTCAATTTATTTGAATTGGTTCTAATGAGATGGATGAAAGTGGAGCCTATTATACAGAGTGAAGTAAGTCAGAAAGAAAAATACCAATACAGTATATTAATGCATATATATGGAATTTAGAAGGATGGTAATGATGACCTTATATGCAAGTTAGCAAAAGAGACACAGATATAAAGAACATACTTTTGGACTCTGTGGGAGAAGATGAGGGTGGGATAATTTGAGTGAATAGTGCTGAAACATGTATATTACCATATGTGAAATAGATCACCAGTCCAAGTTTGACGCATGAAACAGGGCACTCAAAGCTGGTGCACTGGGACAACCCAGGGGGATGGGATGGGGAGGGAGGTGGGAGGGGGGTTCAGGATGGGGGACACGTGCACCCATTGCTGATTCATGTATGGCATGAATGGCATGTATGGCAAAACCCTCTACAATATTGTAAAGTAATTAGCGTCCAGTCACTCAGTATGCCAGCAAATTTGGAAAACTCTGCAGTGGCCACAGGACTGAAAAAGGTCAGTTTTCATTCCAATCCCAAGGAAAGGCAATGCCAAAGAATGCTCAAACTACCACACAATTGCACTCATCTCACACGCTAGTAAAGTAATGCTCAAAATTCTCCAAGCCAGGCTTCAGCAATATGTGAACCATGAATTTCCTGATGTTGGAGCTGGTTTTAGAAAAGGCAGAGGAACCAGAGATCAAATTGCCAACATCTGCTGGATCATGGAAAAAGCAAGGGAGTTCCAGAAACATCTATTTCTGCTTTATTGACTATGCCAAAGCCTTTGACTGTGTGGATCACAATAAACTGTGGAAAATTCTTCAAGAGATGGGAATACCAGACCACCTGATCT
>NW_011495085.1:3134732-3135993 GCF_000754665.1 Bison bison bison
TACCCACAGAAATGCCTTGTTCATAGCAAGCGCCTAATCTATATTACATAAATGAATGAATGAATAAACAATAGTAGAAGGAATTAGGAAATGTGAAAAAGACACTAGTATTATTTGAAGGATGCTGGTCTTTCGGTATCACCTTATTTTGATTATGTTGTCGTTTAACACCCTTTTCCTTATTAAATTTATATCAGTCCTTTGTTTCCTTTGACATAATTTTTAAAACATTCATTCCATCTCTGTGGACAACGTCTTTAGTAAATTACAATCGCTGAGCTCAGTTCTTAGAATATGAGGTTACCCCAGATTTCCCAGCACCACTTGTTAAAGAGATTGTCTTTAATCCATTGTATACTCTTGCCTCTTTTGTCAAAGATAAGGTGTCCATATGCACATGGATTTATCTCTGGGCTTTCTATTTTGTTCCATTGATCTATATTTTGTCTTTGTGCCAGTACCATACTGTCTTGATAACTGTGGCTTTGTAGTAGAGCCTGAAGTCAGGCAGGTTGATTCCTCCAGTTCCATTCTTCTTTCTCAAGATCACTTTGGCTATTCGAGGTTTTTTGTATTTCCATACAAATTGTGAAATTATTTGTTCTAGCTCTGTGAAGAATACTGTTGGTAGCTTGATAGGGTATTGCATTAAATCTATAAATTGCTTTGGGTAGTATACTCGTTTTCACTATATTGATCTTCCAATCCATGAACATGGTATATTTCTCCATCTATTAGTGTCCTCTTTGATTTCTTTCACCAGTGTTTTATAGTTTTCTATATATAGGTCTTTAGTTTCTTTAGGTAGATATATTCCTAAGTATTTTATTCTTTCCATTGCGATGATGAATGGAATTGTTTCCTTAATTTCTCTTTCTGTTTTCTCATAATTAGTGTATAGGAATGCAAGGGATTTCTGTGTTGATTTTATATCCTGCAACTTTACTATAGTCTATAGGACAGTTCATCCCAAAACAATGAATTTCACCTTTTTCTCAAGTGCACATGGAACCTTCTCCAGGATAGATCATATCCTGGGCTATAAAGCTAGCCTTGGTAAATTCCAAAAAATAGAAATCATTCCAAGCATCTTTTCTGACCACAATGCAGTAAGATTAGATCTCAATTACAGGAGAAAAACTATTAAAAATTCCAACATATGGAGATTGAACAACATGCTGCTGAATAACCAACAAATCACAGAAGAAATACAAAAAAAGAAATCAAAAATTTGCATAGAAACGAATAGAAAATAGAAAAC
>NW_011495085.1:3136093-3144893 GCF_000754665.1 Bison bison bison
GCCCTTGGCCTGCAAGGAGATCCAACCAGTCCATTCTGAAGGAGATCAGCCCTGGGATTTCTTTGGAAGGACTGATGCTAAAGCTGAAACTCCAGTACTTTGGCCACCTCATGCGAAGAGTTGACTCATTGGAAAAGACTCTGATTCTGGGAGGGATTGGGGGCAGGGGGAGAAGGGGATGACAGAGGATGAGATGGCTGGATGGCATCACTGACTCGATGGACATGAGTGTCAGTGAACTTCAGAGGTTGGTGATGGACAGGGAGTCCTGGAATGCTGGGATTCATGGGGTCACAAAGAGTCGGACACAACTGATCGACTGATCTGATCTGAAAATAAATTAATTAATTTAAAAAAGAAGAAGAAAAGGGGCAGTCCTTCTTCCATGGTCTGTGCATCTCTGGCCTTCTCTAATACCATTCCCTACAGATCCTGGGATTGATATAGTGTATATCTGTTGGTCTCTGGGTTCTTCATGGTCCTTTTTGTTCCCTAATGTGAATCACCCCTGTGGACCAATGAGCTGCTTCAGAGGCATTTTAGACTCCTTAAATCCCACCCAGCTTTAGTAATTAGTGCTTTCATTAAATCCCTTACCTTTGAGAATTTCACCTGTTTCCTGCTGGGACCCTGCATGCTGTACTACTAATATTGCAGTTTTGTAGGTGAGGGAAGTGAGATACAGAATAAAAAAAAAAAGTGCTTTTTTCTTTTATTAGACTACAATTGCTTTACAATATTGCATTAGTTTCTGCTGTACAACACTGTGAGTCAGCTACATGTAGACATATATAGTATATGCATACCTCTTAGGCCTCCCTCCCAAACCCTTCCCATTCTACCCTCTAGGTCATCACAGAGCACCAAGCTGAGCTCCTTGTGATATACCATAACTCAAAAAGACACATGTACCTGAATGTTCACTGCAGCACTATTTACAATAGCCCAGGATTTGGAAGTAGCCTAGATGTCCATCAACAGACGGATGGATAAAGATGATGTGATCCATATATAAAATGGAATATTACTCAGCCATAAAAAGGAAGATTTTTTAAAAGAGAGAAGTAAGGTTGTTGTATTGTTTCAACCTAGGTAAACTGAGATCTGTGTTTTCAAGAGACTCCTTGGAATGTTTCTAGATCAGAGTTGGCCAAGTGAAAACTTTCCTGGGACTTGGAAAGCATTAGTAGGGTGATGTTGTTCACTCCCTGAGGTTCCTGGTCCTAAGATGGAAAGAGGGACAAACCTCAGGTGCCTAGTGGTTCCTGTCCTATCCTCACACTCTTCTGTACTTTTTTCTGACTGCTGAGTCCTTCCACAAACAGGACCCTCAGACCAACCACCAGAGATTTCACTGCAAACTCACAGGGTAACTGCTAAACAGGAGCAAAAACTTCTGTTTCTCACTGTGAAGATGTCTGGGATAAAATACATCTTAGCAGAGAGAGGCCCGGAGATCACAGCCATTCCAACCATCCTAGGGTTGGCCTCAGACTTGTGAGTGAGGTCATTATGTACCTTCCAACCCCCATCAAGTCATCAGGTAATTAGCACCACATGAGTGACCTCAGGCAAGACCGGCAGAAGAAACACACTATCAAACCTTGAGACAAAAAATACATCATTATCATTTTAAGCCTTTAGTTTTGGGGATTTTTAAAAATGTAGGCTCTAGACATTAGTATATATAAGTGCAGTATGGCTGTAATAATAATTGATAAAAGACCTTAAGACATGTGACATTGAGTTTGGGACTGGAGGACGGGAAAAAAAAATCTAGGATAGTTTCAAAGAGGCTGCTACCAGAGATGACAAAGTCCTGCGGAAAATAATCAGAGGCAGAGAGAAGGCAACCTGTATTATTTAGCGGCAGAAAATTGGCCAGAATGTTGCCTGTGGTAATTTGGAAGCTAGTGTGAACTGTTGGATCTGCCTGCGGGCACTTTCAGGGAGAACACTGAAAAGCTAATTGGCTTCTTTTAGTATCATGTGGTCAGATATAGGAGGAAAGATGATACAGACATGGAACTATGAATTTTAAACAGAGTTGATAAAATAAGGACCAATATTTTAATGTTGGAAAATAAAACCATCTCAAGCCCTCATCTCCCCAGCCAGTAAACCATCATCAAAGTGATATGAAACCTAGGGGCTACGCATGAAACAAAGGTGCATTTCGAAGACCTCCTGCTAATACTTACAAAAGATGCAAGATGGTATCAAGTATACACTGTCAGCTAGAACAAAAGCATTACAAAAATAAGGATTATTGTCAAAACAACCTCATCTGCGCCCCCAAAAGTGTGAGGTCATCTTGAACCCCCCAGCACCAGTTAAACTGTTAGATGCAATCCTAGGTGACAGGGGTAATCCCAAGTGATGCCAACAGAAGAGCTACTCAGATTTCCAGCGGTTCTCTGTCATGTGATGCAAGACACATGCAAGCTGCTCTTCACAATTATTTGTAACCAGGGGTATGATTTAATGCTGAGTCAATTATCCTTTTTGTTTGTTTATTTGTTGTTCAGTCTCTAAGTCATGTCCAACGCTTTGTGACCCCATGGGCTGCAGCACGCCAAGCTCCTCTGTCCTCCACTGTCTCCCAAAGTTTGCTCAAATTCATGTCCTCTGAGTTGGTGATGAGCTATCTGTCCATCTCATCCTCTGCCACCCCCTTCTCCTTTTGCTGTCAATCTTTCCCAGCATCATGGTCTTTTTCAGTGAGTTGGCGCTTCGTTTGTTTGTTTATAAAATGCTAAAGAACAACTCAAATGATCAGCTGCTGCTGCTGCTTAGTATCTTCAGTTGTGTCTGACTATGTGGGACCCCATGGACTGTAGCTCACCAGGCTCCTCTGTCTATGGGGATTCTCCAGGCAAGGATACCGGAGTGGGTTTCTATGCACCCCCAACAGGGGATTTTCCCAATCCCGGGGTCAAACCCAGGTCCCCTGCATTGCAGATGGATTCTTTACCAGCTGTGCACATGATCAGCCTACCATAGCAAAAATATGCAACACCAAAGCATTTTGTATTCTCCTTTTAAAATTGACAGATGAAGAAATTCAACTAGGAAGAGTTTAGAATTACATAATAAGATATGGTAGTATTCCATGTAGAATAGACTATAAATAGAAAGAATTTAGCTAAACTTTCTTTTGCTTTGGGGTATTATTGTTTATCTTCATTTTGCCAGTTTATCCTTTTTCTAAATATATTAAAAAAAAAGTTGTGTGTGTGTGTTCAATAATCTTACAGAATAAAAAGGAGCTTACTCACTCAGTCGTGTCTGACTCTTTGTGACCCTTTGAACTGTAACCCACCAGGCTTCTCTGTCCGTGGGATTTTTCAGGGAAGAGTACTGGAGTGGGTTGCCATTTTCCTCCTCCAGGGGATCTTTCCAACCCAGAGATCAAACCCGTGTCTCTTGTGTCTCTAGCATTAGAGGCTTATTCTTTTTCAGCTGAGCCACTGGGGAAGCCCATAATAAAATTAACCTGACCCCCAAACTCATCTTAGAGCTAACAAATCATCTTTCTCTTATTCATAAGCCTAGTCTTCCCGGGACAGTATTACTCTCCAAAGGACTTATGATATCAGCACCCATCGTTTTTCCTGAGCACTGTGGTATGAACCCCTCCTGAGAGAGGGAGATTCACAATCATCATTTTTTTTTCAGCACGGTAGCATGAACCCCTCTTGAAAGAAGGAGATAATCACTACCTGATGCTAGAGATATAGAAGCATGCTAGTTGGCACTTGTGGTAAAGAATCCAGCTGCAATGCAGGAGACCTGGGTTTGATCCCTGGGTCAGGAAGATCCCCTGGAGCAGGAAATGGCAATCTGCTCCAGCATTATTGCCTAAAAAATTCCATGGACAGAGAAGCCTGGTGGGCTGCAGCCCATGGCGTTGCAAAGAGTCAGACACGACTAAGCAGCCAAGCACACACAGACACATATTTTGGCTCTTAACAGTACATTCAGATTTTCCAGCTTTAGCTACCAGCACCATCATTCTCACTGCTGTGAGAGAACCAAACATGTGGTCCCCTGTCTCACGCTGGGTCTCTCACCCCTACCCAGAATCAAGGTCTCCTTGCCCTGTGCTTGGCGCCTGCAGGATGCCAGCCTTGTGAGACTTGGAGCCACACACAACTGGCAGGTCGTCTTGGAAACGCTCCCTGCTCAGCACTGCCAGTCTCTCTGCTCTCTCTGCCAAGGCACCAAAACCCACGATTTCTATTGAAGACAGACAGGCAGGCTGTTCCCTGTCGGCCCTAACCAGGCTGTGATGATGACATTTGCGGTTTAGCAGTGTTTCTCAAGTTCCAGAAGGGAAATCTCAGTGGTCCCCCCTCTGGTGTCTAACTTAGGGTGTGTTCCTTCCACCGAGCCATGCTTCTTAAAATCTAAATATCAGACTTATTTGTTTACCCTCGCAAACACGACTACTGTTTGTGAGGCAGATTTGGAGTTATAGGTGTCTTAAGGCTACAGAAATGTCTAGACTCAGCAGGAAGCTGCTCCATGGACCCATCCTCTCTAACCAGCATTGAGCCCATCTGGATTTCTCTAAGCGATGAGTCCCTGCTTACGAGCTCTTAGTATCTACTTCTATTGCTTAACATAGGCTGCGCTATGAACACCTGGCACAGGTGACCTAATACTATTGAACTTCAAAAGGGACAAAACCAGTCTTCCTTTTTGCTCGGCAGTACATTGGTTTATATGAAAATTTGTTCTTCCTAAACAAACAATGCTTTCCAATTGACACTTTGGAACTGTGGTGCTGGAAGACTCTTGAGACTCCCTTGGACAGCAAGGGGATCAAACCAGTCAATCATAAAGGAAATCAACCCTGAATATTCATTGGAAGGACCGATGCTGAAGCTCCATTACTTTGGCTACCTGATACAATGAGCTGACTGATTGAAAAAGAACCTGATGCTGGGAAAGACTAAGGGCAAGAGGAGAAGGGGGAGACAGGATGAAATGGTTTGATGGCGTCACTGACTTAGTGGACATGAGTTTGAGCAAACTCCGGGAGATAGTGAAGGGCAGGAAAGCTTGGCGTGCTTTTCAGTTCATGGGGTTGCAAAGAGTCAGACACGACTTTAGCGATTGAACAGCAACAATAAAGCAAACAACACATGTCTTCTACCTCTAAGAGAAGAGAAGTAATGTAGTCAGCTGTAACAAAATAAAATGTGGCAGAAAATTATTTCTAGTAGTTGGGCTGTCAGTATCAAAATTGATTCATTATTTCATTCACCATGCCTGGAGAAAGAGTCAGAGCCCACTTAATCGTTTTCTGCTGTAAGTGGGCTCACGATTTTCTGTGTCTGAAGTATGAGAGAAAGAGGTTCTTAGGAAATCTTTTAAAGGTGCGAAAGATGCTGTAAGGATTTCCTGTCATAACACCTAGAGTATGATTCTGTTTCTGAACTGTCAATCTAACTTTTGCTAAAACGTGTTGGCAGCCACTTCCCTCAGAGCTGTCAAAAGTGTCATTGATAAGAGTTTTGCATCACAGAGGGGAAAGGGGATATTAGGAACATAATTCTCGACACTTGTCAGCAGTGTCATCAGCAGCTTAAAACAAGAAATCTAATTCCTCTAAACATCTAATCCAAAATCTTGCAAAGTGATGGAGTGTGTGAAGGGGAGAAAGAAAGAGGTGTTTATTGAAGATCTATGACTTGTTTTGGAGAAGGAAATGGCAACCCACTCCAGTACTCTTGCCTGGAAAATCTCATGGGCGGAGGAACCTGGTAGGCTGCGGTACATGGGGTTGCGAAGAGTTAGACACAACTGAGTGACTTCACTTCACTTTCATGCACTGGAGAAGGAAATGGCAACCCACTCCAGTGTTCTTGCCTGGAGAATTCCAGGGACGGGGGAGCCTCGTGGGCTGCCGTCTATGGGGTCGCACAGAGTCGGACACAACTGCAGCGACTTAGCAGCAGCAGCATCACTTCTTTAGTGTTTCTGTATTTCAAATTCTGCACTACCCAATGGGGCCAAATTAATTATCTTCCAGTTTCATAAGAAAGGGATGAGGCAGGTCCCATAGCTGTTGGTGTCTCTTGGGAGACACCGGAGTGGACACCAGAGGCCAAACCATTCTCACTGAATCGTGTTGCTGAGCACATGTTCAGGAACGTGTGAAACGAGGGACTGTTAGTTTGCTGTCTCTCTTCATCAAAATAGGTAAATAACAAGTACAGTGATCAGTGTTATTAGAAAATGGAGATCCCTAGTAGTACTGTGTGTGTGTGTGTGTGTGTGTGTGTGTTAGTCACTAAGCTGTGTCCGACTCTTTTGCAACCCCATGAACTATATAACATGCCAGGCTTTTCTGTCCATGGGACTTCCCAGGCAAGAATACTGGATTAGTTTGCCATTTCCTTCTCTGGAGGATCTTCCCGACCCAGGGATCGAATCCATAGCTCTTGCCCCATCTCCTGCTCTGTAGGAGGATTCTTCACTGCTGAAACACCAGGAAACCCCGACTAAAAGTCCTAAATGACAATATTACTATTTTATAAGCTATTCAGTGCTACAACAGTTTGGAATGTCGTAGGTAGGATTGCTGCCGCCCGTCAGACTATCATGTTTTCCCCAACAGAAAATTATTTTTAAAAATGTGGTATGTTTATTGTAAAGCCCCTGGGCATAGGTACAAGAATGCAAACATCATTTACATATCTATTATCTATTAACTGACACTGCATTTGCCAGGCATTTGACACAATTAAGCAAATGCTTGACTGAACAGATGGGTCTTATAAGGATCCCTAAGGGCATGTCTGCATTAACTATGCCAAGGGGGGTTAATGCTCTCATTTGGCATCTGCGTGTATTTTCCCATAAGCTGACTTGTGTTGCTGCAAATGGGTCCATTTTTGTCTCAGAGGACTAAGTGTAAATGAACTGAACTATTTCCAGTTTATTCCATTTTTGTCTTCTGTTTGAAATGTATCCACAACAATAGTATGTTATATTCCATGCTTGTGTCTTGAATTCATTTACTTTAAAATAGCCTAATGTTTTTATTTAGTTTGCTAGTGATGGTTGTAGTAGGTAGAGGAAGGAAAAGAAAAAAAAAAAAACACACAATTCAGATCTTACTAGTAAAAATAAAAAATTTTATATTATGAAAGCTGATAAGCATTTGCCTTTCACTAAACTATATCATAGGGCTTCCCAGGTGCTGCTAGCGTTAAAGAACCTGCCTGCCAATGCAAGAGATGTGAGAGATATGGGTTTGATCCCTGCTTTGGGAAAATCCCCTGCAGTAGGAAATGGCACCCCACTCCAGTACTCTTGCCTGGGAAATCCCATGGACAGAGGAGCCTGAGGGCTACAGTCCATGGGACCACAGATAGCCAGGCATGAGTGAGTGACTGAACATGCACAGAAACTATTTCATGGTGTCCGAAATAAAAATGCAACCCCAGACGTACATACTGAGGTCAATACCATAGACTCTCCTTGCTGTCTCCTGGAAATCTCTCTGGGAAATTATCTCATCGTGTCAGGTAAACTTTCTAATTTTTGTTCTGGCTAAGACTTTGAGGCCTCCTTTAAAAGCTCTCCTAAAAGAAGAACAGTTCAGGACCTACTCTGGGGGTACTGTATTTTGTTCATTGAGGGAATAATGCTGTTCCATGAAACAAAACATGGATAGAATAAGTGTTGGGGTTAATTATATACGAAGCTGTATAGACTACAGTCTTTGAATCTTGCATCGATCTATAGCTTTATCAGACATTTTTGGTCCAGTGGGTTTTTTGCCATCCTTGATACCTAGTAGAGTTTAGCATGAAAAGTAAAGGAGTCATGAAAGTGTGTTGCATACTGCAGATCACTGTGTGAGAGGATAAACTTAAGCGGATAACAAAATTGATGAAAATCTCAATATTGATTCAGCTTTGTGAGGCAAGTAAATGTACAGAATTACTAAATTAAGTGACAGTCTTATCAAATCAGGCATTAGAACTAGAAACTTTTCTATGTTTAAAAAGAGTCAGCAGTGTTTTATCAATATATATATTTGTTTTATTAAATGGAACATAATCTCACACAAGGAAGATCCCATATAACACTTTTTTCCACATCCCATGCTTTTATTTCCTTATTTACTAAAAAGAAAAGGAAAAATTTCCAAAATCCATAAATATGACCAAAAGGATTTGCTTTTTTGCACTGCCTAAGTTCTCAGGATTTTCTATAGAGAAAACTGAGAAAGGAATTTCATTTTTTTAAAGTATATTCAGAAATTCTAGTGTGTGCATTTTGAAAGTGAAAGTCACACAGTCGTGTCTGACTCTTTGCGAGCCCATGGACTATAGCCTGCCTGGCTCCTCTGTCAATGGAATTCTTCAGGCAAGGCTACTGGAGTGGGTTGACATTTCCTTCTGCAGTGCATTTTTTAAATTTCTGTTAATACACTAGCAATGGAAAAAGAAACAAGAGTTATCCAGGATTGTTTTCATTGTTTCTATTTGTTTCTGTCGTTTCAAGATATTTACTATTGTTTGGTTGAACATTTGGAGTTGCTGATTCTAGAATGAAAAGAGACCTTTGTATTTTTCTACTATAGCACAATTATTTGAGAAATTGAGATTTTCACAGCGTATGAGTCACTCAGTCAAATAAGTAGTTAATGATATTCTAGTGTTAAAATTGCGGAGGAGGCGATGGCACCCCAGTCCAGTATTCTTGCCTGGAAAATCCCATGGATGGAGGAGTCCGGTAGGCTGCAGTCCGTGGGGTCATTCAGAGTTGGACATGACTG
>NW_011495085.1:3144993-3153365 GCF_000754665.1 Bison bison bison
ACTGAACGACTTCACTTTCATTTTTCACCTTCATGCATTGGAGAAGGAAATGGCAACCCACTCCAGTATTCTTGCCTGGAGAATCCCAGGGATGGGGGAGCCTGGTGGGCTGCCGTCTATAGGGTTGCACAGAGTCAGACACGACTGAAGCAACTTAGCAGCAGCAGCAGTGTTAAAATTGACTGTATCAAAACTCAACTTGTTTTTGATCCTAGTACAATGCTACCCAGAATCCTAGATGAATTTGGACTTTATTTTCTTTAGATTAGTTATTACTTAGAGCATTGTTGTTCAGTTGCTAAGCTGTGTCTGACTTTTTGCGACCCCCATGTTTTGCAGCATGCCAGGCTTCCGTCCTTCACTATCTCCCAGAACTTGCTCAAATTCATGTCCATTGAGTCTGTGATGTCATCCAACCATTTCATTCTCTTTTGCCACCTTCTCCTCCTGCCCTCAGTCTTTCCCAGCAGCAGGGTCTCTTCCAATGAGTCAGCTCTTTGCATCAGGTAGCCAAAGTATTGGAGTTTCAGCATCAATCCTTCCAATGAGTATTCAGGGTTGATTTCCTTTAGGACTGACTGGTTTGATCTCATTGCTGTCCAAGGGACTTTCAAGAGTCTTCTCCAGCACCGCAGTTCAAAAGCATCAGTTGTTTGGCACTCAGCTTCCTTTATGGTCCAACTCTCATATCCATACATTGTGCATAATATATGCAATAAAACAAGTATTATATGCTCATGTACATGCATACATGCTCAGTAACTTCAGTTATGTCTGACTCTGGGACCCTATGGACTGTAGCCTGCCAGGCTCCTTTGTCCTTGGGATGCTCCAGGCGAGAATACTGGAGTGGGTTGCCGTGCTCTCCTCGAAGGGATCTTCCCAACCCAGGGATCAAACCCACATCTACTGCATTGCAGGTGGATTCTTTACCACTGAGCCACCAAGGAAGTCCATTATATGCTCATATAAGCACACAATTTAACAATTAGAATTTGAGCAATACTGTTAAATAAAACTTTATATTTATCCTCATAATAGTAATTAAAATTTAGTACAAATTAAGGCATATATCATTTCCCTAGAGATGTTATATCCACTGTTAACAATTTTATATACATCCTGAAAGCCTCTGTGTATTAGTATATGTTTAAATATTTAATTTTACAAAAAAGGTATCGTGCAATAGATATTTTTCATTTTTACTTTTCACTTAACAATACATTGTAGATGTAATTGTCTGTATATGTATCTATTTTGAAATAAATATTGCAGTGCCTTTTCTTATCTATATTTCTGTACTTACTTGGACTGAGTACTTTTATATGACAGATTTGTAGAAAAGATATAATGCTGATGTTACTACATTAGACCCCCATGACTTTTGAGTTAATTAGTCAAGAACAGACATATGAGCACATCTTGAAGATTAAATAAAATTCATCTTTTCCTGGTTTATGCTAACAAAATAATGGCTATAGTTCTAATATTTTTGTCTCGGTTCTAATGTAGACCTTATATTAAAATCTAAGACCCATTCAACAAAATACTGAAAATGAAACTACCACATCTTAAAATATCCCACTTGATCCCTGGATGCTAAGGCCAGAACTTCATGGTAATTAATCCGTGGAGCTTTGGCAGTGAATCTAGGGAGAGCTGTCAGCCCAAACGCCCAGCCTGCCTGGCACCGTGGTCTAAAGACTCCGTGGAGAGCAGAGGCTTTCAGTTGTGTGACCTCCCTCCTGCCCTGGAAATACATCAGTGTCAGTCATGGCCTGGAGGTGAAGGCAGAGCATCTCAGAACTCAATCTAGCAAATCGCACTCAACAGAGTGCGGGCTTGCCTCTTAGGGACTGGATCGGGGATTTGCATTCACTGCCTCCTCAAGTTTTTCCTTTTTCCTATTTTCTCATTTACACAAAACATTTTATATTTAATGAGCTCTTGGCAGAGATGATACACTTCAAAGCCAAAACCACACATTTCTCTCTTAGAGGCTCTATTAATATAAGTTAATCATGTAACATAGTACCTGAACCGCATCTATTAACAGGCTTTCTTATTCCAGGAGCTTCATAGACCGAAGTGTGATAGCCCTACCCACAGAATCAAGTTAGTTATAGTAGAATATCAGTGAACAGTGAATACATTTTCAAGATAAGTTCATCTATGATTTATCCTTTCTATTTGAACTATCACAAAGATACTAAGTGGTTACATTTGTTCAAGGAAAAATACTTATTATGCATCATCAGAATATACTGCCTAGTAGTAAGGGCTTCTCAGGTGCCACTCGTGGTAAAGAATCCATTTGTCAATGCAGTGGCAACCCACTCCAGTGTTCTTGCCTGGAGAATCCCAGGGACGGGGGAGCCTGGTGGGCTGCCGTCTACGGGGCTGCATAGAGTTGGACACGACTGAAGCGACTTAGCAGCAGCAGCCGCATTAAGGGCTTCCCAGGTGTCACTCGTGGTAAAGAATCTATTTGTCAATGCAGGAGACGTATGTAAGAGACATAGGTTTGATCCCTGGGTTGGGAATATCCCCTGGAGGAGGGCAGAGGAAACCCCTCTAGTATTCTTGCCTGGAGAATCCCATGCACAGAGGAACACAGGGGGTTACGTGGGGTCACAAAGAGTCAGACAGAACTGAAGCGACTTAGCATGTATGCAAGGAATATCCTTCATTATTTGTCATAGATGGATAGATATTACTTATTTGATCATCTTAAGAGTACTTCTGGCAGAAATAGACCAGCTTCTCAGATAAATTTAGAGCTGATCATGCAAAGTGAAACTATGGGCACAGTTTCTTCAATGGTCAGCCATGTGATTGCTTTCTTTTTTTATTTATCATCTTCTACATACGCAGACACACACACATACACAAAGTATGCATTATTTAAGAGTTTTTAAAATATTCCTGATTAACTTATTAAGAGAGTTATACCCCGAATCCCATATAAAAATAGTTCTTTGTTCTACTCTATTTCTGATAAAACTTTCACTTTCCTCAAGATTAGTTTTGGGGGAAATCACTATACTACAGAAGCTGCAAACATTGTCCTGTTTATACTCATGTCTGTAATGGAAATGAATATCCAATAAATGGAATCTGCAGTTTTATTTCCAGGTTTCATTTTAGAGTCATTTCATAGTTCTTCTCTGGTTAAGTTCTGGCAGTATAAGAGTTGTATAGAGTAGCTCAGAATTCATGGAGCACAGAGCACAACCATCATCTGCTCAGGTTTCCTGTAAGAATCCTGAAGGAGCCATATGCCAAGGCAAGGCAAGAATTTGGTTGTATGTAGCTATCTGCATCTCGATCCAAGATATATCTTAGATTTTATCACAAAGTGAGAAACTGCAGATTTTTCAGAACAATGCCACAACCATCTAATTTAAGTTTTGTCATCTTAGTCCTTTCTTCATAAGTAATAATTTGACCAGAGTATTTTACAAGCACATAGTGCATTATTGAAATGAAATAAGAAAATCAAAGCGTTTTCTTTGCCACTTCACTTCTCTTTCGGTCAGTAGAATGAAATAGAATTATGGCGAGCTAAATACAATTTACTTTTTCTTTTTTTTTTAATTTTACTTTATTTTTAAACTTTACATAATTGTATTAGTTTTGCCAAATATCAAAATGAATCCGCCACAGGTATACATGTGTTCCCCATCCTGAACCCTCCTCCCTCCTCCCTCCCCATACCATCCCTCTGGATCTTCAGCTTTTTCTTAAAATAAATCCTTGCTTTCAGAAAGAAAGTACAGTGGTACAAAGTCTCTCCACAGTAATTTTTCTTCCCCATTTGAAACTTTAAGTCAACTCTTCAGTAAGAAATTCTGTTCAAATCAAACAGCAGGTGGAAGAGTTGGAGCATTGTTAAAAGCTGCATAAGAATATGTGATTTGTTCTATTTTCAAAATATGGTGAAGGGAAATCTATAGTTCTCTTCCTGTGTAGGAAGAAACCCAACTGTTTCCTCCTGAGACTCTGTCACGTGAGTCCTTTGCTCATCACACACAACACTTGACTTCTGATGCTTCTGGTCACCACAAGTGCGGATCCATCTTTGCACGCCCCCCCACACCAAAGCAATTCTCTGTGACACCGTCTGAGTGTTCCACAATTTAGCTCAGTTCTGACACTATCTATCAAGAGATAGTGTCAGATTCCACAGATCTGGGGCTCAGTCCCATGAGACTGCTCCCATCCTGCTTCTATTGCTAGATTACCCACAACTTCTGTCCAATTTGGCTGCAATCAGAGGTTTAGACCCTTTCCTTAGGTTTGACTGTTTTCCTAGAACAGCTCACAGAACTTAAGGAAACGTACTCTTGCTTGCCAGTTTATTAAAGGATACAATAAAGGATACACCCAGGTGAAGAGTTCCTATCTTGCTGTTCCTTCATCTGGGAGGTCCTGGAGTATCACTGCAGGAGTGCTGTCCCTGTAAAGCTGGGGTGTGCCACCGTCCTGGTGTGGATGTGTTTTCCTACCTAGGTGCTCTCCAAACCCTATACAATTCATGTTTTATGGACGCTTCCTTACATTGCAGTCATCAGCTCTGAACTTCATTTCCAGCTCCTCTCCTCTCTCTGAGGGGTGAAGAGTGGAGCTGCAAATGTCCAGCTTGTAATCCTGGCTTGTTCCTTCTGCTGAATAGCCTCATCCAGGAGCCAGGCAGGAGCCCACCAGGATAACCTCATTAGAATAAAAAAAGCTCCTAATGCTCTGATCAGTTAGGAACATATGAGGTTATGGGAGCCCTGCATGGGGAAAGAGGGGAAAGACCAAATACTAGAATAAGAGATACTTTTATCACTTAGGAAATTGCAAGTGTTTTAGAGGCTCCATGCCAGGAACCTGGAAGAGATATACATATATATTATATATATATATACACACATATATACATATATATGGGGGCTTCCCTGGTGGCTCAGATGGTAAAGAATCTGCCTGCCAATGCAGGAGCCCCAACTTAGAAATGTGGGTTGGGAAGAGTCCCTGGAGAAGGAAATGGTAACCCACTCCAGTATTCTTGCCTGGAAGATCCCAGGGACAGAGGAGCCTGGTGGACTGCAGTCCATGAAAGGGTCAGACACAACTGAGAGACTAACCCTTTCACTTTTTCATACATACAGGTTCTAATCTATAATTTATTTCTACTCCTTTTAAAAAATTCTCTATGCTTGAGCCTTTTGGAAAAAAAAAATCAATCTGTTATCTTTCAAAAAAGATTGTTTTCTACTTCAATATGTGATATTTAAATGACCACTAAATTAAATGTATTTTAATGTCACTTTCTCTAAAATGGATGTGTGCGATTTTCTTCTACTCTATGCTTAATATTTATCTTTATCAGCATTATCCTGAATGTCAATGTTAAATTTCTGGAACAGACTAGGTTACTATTTACTTGAAGCAAATGAATAAATGTCTCAACTTCCATTTGCCCAAATTCTTACCCCTGGAGTGGTGATATGAGAAGCAGATGTAGTCCCTTCCATGGGGTGGAGGCCCTGTATGTGAGGAGCTCCAAAATGAGCCCAGCATTTATACAGGAAAGAGAGGTGGCTGACCTTGCTCTCCCATCACCTTGGAGACATAATGGAGATGATATTGATTCTTCACTCTTGGTAATGTTAAGCAAGTTTCTCACGGAGGAAAGCAAGACTAGTGTCTCCAGCTTAACAAAGCAAGGGATGCCCTTTTGCTCCCAAGTCTTCTCCCTCTTGAGATATAAACATGTACCTCCTGGGAGGTGCATCTCTCTGGCGTGCTCACGATTCATAGTTTAGGTCCTTTTAGCCCAGGTCTTAATAAAATTTTCTCGGAAAGCTCTAACTATGTAGAAATATATAAAAGAAAATATTTTCTCTGCAGCACCATGTCTTCCAGGGAGTCACTTTCCATTTGGCTTGTCCAGCAAATTTGCAGAGCAGCTTTTATTTTGCTTTTACATATATACTATTAGGACAGATCAGATACCATTCTGGACATGACTGTGGAAAGTGACACTAAAATACATTAAATTTAATCGTCATTTAAATGTCACATATTGAGGTAGAAAACAATCTTTTTTTAAAAAAGATGATAGACCAAATTTTTAACAAGGCTCAAGCATAGACAATTTTTTAAAAAGACAAGAAATAAATTACTGATTAGAAACTATCTTTGTGATTATGTATATATGTTCCAGGTTGAGTAATTTCATGGTTAGCTAAAGTCAAGCAGGTTGAGGAACAAGGCCCATAGGGCTCCAGATGATGGCAAAGACCATCGAGTTTCAGAGCTTGGTCTCAGCATTTTTGTCCTTCCAGTTAAGTGGTTCGACCAGCAAGGCATCTTCAGAGTGACTGGTTTGAAGGGAAGTTGGAGAGCAGACTCCGTTTAGAGTATAGTCCTAACCTGAGAGACCATTTTGGTTAATGATGGTAGATATTTTAAAGAGATTTCTATTCATTAAACATCATGTGTAAATGGGTGAGAGAAGTGTAGAAATTAAATTCTGTGGGAACATTTATCATATTGCCATGTGTAAGAATGTAAGGTCCATGAGGACAGGAGTTGATGTATTTTCTTTACCCACAGAAATGCCTTGTTCATAGCAAGCGCCTAATCTATATTACATAAATGAATGAATGAATAAACGGTAGTAGAAGGAATTAGGAAATGTGAAAAAGACACTAGTATTATTTGAAGGATGCTGGTCTTTCGGTATCACCTTATTTTGATTATGTTGTCGTTTAACACCCTTTTCCTTATTAAATTTATATCAGTCCTTTGTTTCCTTTGACATAATTTTTAAAACATTCATTCCATCTCTGTGGACAACGTCTTTAGTAAATTACAATCGCTGAGCTCAGTTCTTAGAATATGAGGTTACCCCAGGTGCTGTCTTTGCCACTCCTCCTTCTCTGCCTTTCCCCTGGATGATGTCATCCCAGCCCTTGGCCCTGACCACTCACTATGTATACATACCTTCTAAACTCTCACTTTAACACAGACATCCCTGCTAAGCTGTTCCTTAATGTTTGGTACTCTAGTGTATAAAGTTGAATTTATCATCTTTCCTGTCTAGTGATTCTTGTCCTAAATGTCTTCCTTTTGTGTTTAGAACTAATATTTCACTTGATGCACAAACCCAAAACAAACTTCCTTCATTTCTCCCCTTTCCCTTAGAGTTTATTATTCAAAATCACTGGCAGAGGAGGTCATAGAAGAGATGATGCAACCCCTAGTTTATTCCAGAGCTGCCAGCAATCAAAGGCTCCTTCCCTCCCCTTGGAATGTAGTACTGCCCACTCTCCCTGCAGTGGAAGCTGTTTTCCAGAATGGAGCATGGAGAGAGCAGTGTTTTCCAGACCATCTGGATGAACCCGGTAAAGCCTCTGTCTAAACTTTTACATTCCTGGCAGGCATGTGGGCAAGATCTACTTAACTTGCAGCACCCAAGATGAGCCTTGTAAGTTCCCTTGCTTATTAAACCTACCACCTACTATCAAAAGTTGTTCTGCTTCCTCCGTGTCTCCTTGCCTTCCATGTCGGAGGCCAGTTTGAGGTTCACTCAAGAAGTTCCAGGGTTTCTCACCAGCAATCGCTCATTTACTATACTTTTTCTGTTACTGCTGGTGCTTTCTTTTCTCATCCACTTTGATAATGTCCCTTTGTTTCTAGTTTTCCTTGCTTCCCTTCTGTCCTTTATGCTTCTGCCAAAGGGATCATACAACAAAATAAATATGCTCACACAGCTAATTAAATTTTAATTAATAAAATCAACTTTCAAAGTATGGCTCAGATCTTCACTTTCTGTGCTCTACCTTCCTTGAAATCCTCAGATTTTACTCTACCTACAGTTTCTTTGTTTCTCTCAATAATTTATTTGTTATTTTATTCACAAGTTAAATGTTCATTTTTTTTCTCACTCAGCAATCATTGAATAAGAACCTGTGATGACCCAGGGGTTTTACTAGGAGCTGAGGATGCATCAGAGCATAACACAGTCAAAGTCTGTTTCTTTGGAGTATAGTACAAAGATTAGAGATTAAGAATCCAAGCAATGAAACATGTGAGCAATGGTGTAAACAAGAATTACAGAGTGCCCGTAACAGGGATGTCTGTGATGGAAACCGTAAATAATGAGGAACAGTGAACTAGATATGAAGGGGGAAGCATCGTTCCAGGAAGGGGAAGGAGTGCTGAGAAGAGCCTGAGACAGGAACAAGCATATGTCTGGAGCAACTGGAAAGCTAGGACGTCCATAAAGGAGCGAACAAAGGGATAGGGGCCCTCTGTTCACTGTAGTGTGCTATTCTATTCCTCCTTCCTTTACTGGGTAGCTAATATTTAAGATGGAG
>NW_011495085.1:3153465-3154902 GCF_000754665.1 Bison bison bison
AAAATCTTCCAGCAAACAAAAGCCCAGGTCCAGACGGCTTCACAGCTGAATTCTACCAAAAATTTAGAGAAGAGCTAACACCTATCCTACTCAAACTCTTCCAGAAAATTGCAGAGGAAGGTAAACTTCCAAACTCATTCTATGAAGGGCCACCATCACCCTAATACCAAAACCTGACAAAGACCCCACAAAAAAAGAAAACTACAGGCCAATATCACTGATGAACATAGATGCAAAAATCCTTAACAAAATTCTAGCAATCAGAATCCAACAACACATTAAAAAGATCATACACCATGACCAAGTGGGCTTTATCCCAGGGATGCAAGGATTCTTCAATATCCGCAAATCAATCAATGTAATACACCACATTAACAAATTGAAAAATAAAAACCATATGATTATCTCAACAGATGCAGAGAAAGCCTTTGACAAAAATTCAACACCATTTATGATAAAAACTCTCCTCTTATGACTTGATATGAGTAGATTTGTTACAATAATTAATTAGTATTAGAATCATACATGTCTGTAGTTTAAACCATGTATCAATCTGGCAATCTCCCTGAGATATATATATATATATATATATATATATTTAAGCTCCCCAAATGTTCCCCAAATGTTCAGCATCTCTCTGAGAATCAAATGGGATGAAAGCATAATTTTCTTTCCTTTAAGAAGTTCTACAGAAACTGGAGAAGCTCTTCTATATGGATCTGCAGGGAATACATTATTTCAAGCAAAGTTTTGCTCAGCACCTTAGGGACCGACTGCTGAGAAAGAAAGGGCCCTGTAGAAAGAGACCTGAGTTCTCATCAAATTGCTGCAGTTGCTATTATTAACTTGGCAGGACAGATCTTATATGTATTAAAGAAAACATATTTCATCTACCCCAGCAATATATTCTGCACCTCACATTGGCTTACTCTACCTTTTGAACTCTTTAAATTTAAAATTTCCTTAGCATCTTTAGTGACATCTTTCATATAGATTAATAAAGCCTCATTGGTAGTCTGCATGCATTGTTTACATGACTTTCTTACATATAAATAGGATTTTGATTTTGTGTTTAGGACTCACTGACCATGTACTCTATTTAAGAAGGGCTATGTATTGTAATCAATCACGGACCACTCTAAAAGCATTTTCTAAAAGCTCTATAAGCTCCTAGCGTAGCAGAAACTCAGGACTAAAAAAAAAAAAACAAAAAACACCACCACCATCATTACATAACAAGGCTTCAATTTATACCTTCTAGCCTTTACAAATGAAACTTTAAGGTATTAATTAAAGATGTATATGTTAACTTGTAAGAGCATTTATCTCCTTTATGTTATGTGTGTGGTTTTTCAATATAAACAGTCATGTGTAACAGAATTCTTTTAGACTTGAGAGTTTGGTTGAGTAGTTTATATCTCTAAGGAGAACACCAAT
>NW_011495085.1:3155002-3155650 GCF_000754665.1 Bison bison bison
GCACAGAGTCGGACACGACTGAAGCGACTTAGCAGCAGCAGCAGCAGCAGCAATATTTCAGAACTTGTTAAAATAGCCCCACCTCCTTTATGAAATAGCCCCACTCCTCTTTATTGGAGTATAGTTTATTTATAATGTTGTGTTACTTTCTGTTGTACAGAAAAGTGAGTCAGGTGTGTGTGTGTGTGTGTGTGTGTGTATATATATACATATATATATATATCTCTCCAGTCTTTTTTAGATTATTTGCCCATATAGGTCTTTACAGAGTATTGAGTAGAGTTCCTTGTGCTGTACAACAGGTCCTTATTAGTTATCTGTTTTATTTATTTCTTGTTCAGTCCCTGAGTCATGTCTGACTTTTTGTGACCCCATGGACTACAGCATGCAAATTCCTCTGTCCTCCACTGTCTCCTGGAGTTTGCTCAAATTCATGTCCATTGAATTGGTGATGCTACCTGACTATCTCATTCTCTGTTGCCCCCTTCTTCTTCTGCCTTCAACCTTTCCCAGCATCCGGGTCTTTTCCAGTGAGCCGGTTCTTCACATGATGTATCCAAAGTACTAGAGCATCAGCTTCAGCATCAGTCCTTCCAATGAATACTCAGGATTGATTTCCTTTAAGATTGGCTACTTTAATCTCATTGC
>NW_011495085.1:3155750-3157994 GCF_000754665.1 Bison bison bison
ACACATAGATAATTAAGTTATCTAATTAAGTTAATTAAATAAATTAAGTAGTATACCTAGTGTGCTTAGCAAAATACCTGACACATTATAAATGCTCAATAAATGGTTGATCACATTGTTATTATAAAAGAAATAATTATAAAGGAATAGCCACATATATGATGCTATTTTTTGGTGAATTTACCATTACTGCTGACTAGGACCCATTTCACCTTGCAGATGTAGCCTCTGTATTTACTTACCTTAGGTTTGTATACTTTTGCTTGAGTTAGTTGCCCTGGTTAGGGAGGAGATTGGTTTTGCTTAACCTAGGATACAAAATGGAGAAGGAAATTGCAACCCACTCCAGTGTTCTTGCCTGGAGAATCCCAGGGACGGGGGAGCCTGGTGGGCTGTTGTCTCTGGGGTCGCACAGAGTTGGACACGACTGAAGTGACTTAGCAGCAGCAGCAGGATACAAAAAAACATGAAACTAAAGCAGTTATGAACAAGTTTTTTTTTTTAGGCAGCTTTACTGAGATATAGGAGCCTTTGGATTTGCCTTTTATATACATTTCATATAAAAAGATTCATACAATAGTTACTTCATGTGACTTGCTTTTTTCTACTTGTTGTTGTTCAGTTGCTAACTTGTGACCTCTTTGCAGCCTCATGGACTGCAGCACTCCAGACTTCCCTGTCCTTTTACTATCTCCCGGAATTTGCTGAAACTCATGTCCATTGAGTCAGTCATACCATCCAACTATCTCATCCTCTGTCACCCCCTTCTCCTCCTGCCCTCAGTCTTTACCAGCATCAGGGTCTTTTTGAATGAACTGATTCTTTGCAGTAGGTGGCCAAAATATTGGAGCACCAAAGTATTGGAGCTTCAGCTTCAGCTTCAACATCAGTCCTTCCAATGAATATTTAGGGTTTATTCCCTTTAGGATTGACTTATCTCCTTGCTGTCCAAGGGACTCTCAAGAGTCTTCTCCAGCTCCACATTTTGAAAGCATCAATTCTTCAGCACTCAGCTTTCTTTATGGTCCAACTCTTACATCCATACATGACTACTGGTAAAACGGTAGTTTTGACTATATGGACCTTTGTTGGCAAAGTGATATCTCTGTTTTTTAATATTCTATCTAGATTTGTCATAGCTTTTCTTTTAAGGAGCAAATCTCTTTTAATTTCTTTCACGTGGAAGAATATTTTTGAGGATTATCTATGTTGTAGCACTTATTATAGTACATTCCTTTGAATGAATTCAGTGATAACAACATTGAATGAATATGGAACTACATTCAGTTCAGTTTAGTTCAGTCGCTCAGTTGTGTCTGACTCTTTGCGACCCCATGGACTGCAGCACTCCAGGTGTCCCTGTCCATCACCAACTCCTGGAGTTATTCAAACTCATGTCCATTGAGTCAGTGATGCCATCCAATCACCTTATCCTCTGTTGTCCCCTTCTCCTCCCACCTTCAATCTTTCCCAGCATCAGGGTCTTTTCCAATGAGTCAGTTCTTTGCATCAGGCGGCCAAAGTACTGGAGTTTCGGCTTCAACATCAGTCCTTCCAATGAATATTCAGGATTGATTTCCTTTAGGATGGACTAGATTGATCTCCTTGCAGTCCAAGGGACTCTCAAGAGTCTTTTCCAACACCGAAATTTAAAAGCATCAATTCTTTGGCACTCAGCTTTCTTTATAGTCCAACTATCACCTCCATACATGACTACTGGAAAAACCATAGCCTTGACTAGACGGACCTTTTGCAAAAACAGCAAAAGCAAAAACAACATGTAACTATATATTCAGTAGTTATTCACAAGTTTATTTGTATTAAATGTATTGTTTCCAGTTTTTAGTTATTATTAATAATGCTGCTGTAACATTTTTGTTAAATAAGCAGGGTGACCTCTTGATGAAGGTGAAAGAGGAGAGTGAAAAAGTTGGCTTAAAACTCAACATTAAGAAAACCAAGATCATGGCATCTGGTCCCATCACTTCACGGGAAATACACGGGGAAACAGTGGGAAAAGTGTCAGACTTTATTTTTTTGGGCTCCAAAATCACTGCAGCCATGAAATTAAAAGATGCTTACTCCTTGGAAGAAAAGTTATGACCAATCTAGATAGCATACTCAAAAGCAGAGACATTACTTTGCCAACAAAGGTCCGTTTAGTCAAGGCTATGGTTTTTCCAGTGGTCATGTATGGATGTGAGAGTTGGACTGTGAAGAAAGCTGAGCACCAAAGAATTGATG
>NW_011495085.1:3158094-3158404 GCF_000754665.1 Bison bison bison
AGGCCTGGTGTGCTGCGATTCATGGGGTCAAAAAGAGTCAGACACGACTGAGCGACTGAACTGAACTGAACTGAACATTTTTGTTAAAGTTTGTATGGATATATGTTTTCATTTACCTTGAATATATACACAGAAGTGGAATTGCTATAATAAATCAAAGATAATTATTTGTTTAACTATTTGAGCAACTGCTGGGCTGTTTTCCAAAGTGGCTACATCATTTTAATTTCCAAAAGCAATTATGAGAGTTCAAGTTTCTGCACATTCTCACTAAAACTTGTTACTTTTTTTTTTTAAATCAAGCAATCCT
>NW_011495085.1:3158691-3161993 GCF_000754665.1 Bison bison bison
ATATTCCCTTCTTTTTATTATTGAGTTGCACATGTCTTTTATGTATTGTAGGATGGGTCTTTCAATTCAAAGCCAGAACTTTCCACACTCCAAGGAAATATTAAGGAATGAGTACCACTTAGATTGAGATTGCAGGGTCTTCAAAGGGTCTGAGAGCAAGAAATTGAAATATTCAAGTCATGCAGAGTTTTTTGGAACAACCTGGAATTACAGCTATGAATTGTAATATAATATAAATAGTAAGGTAATTTTTGAGTTCCAAAAATCCTGACTTGCAGATGAATGCAGCTATTTTGTAATGTAGAGAAGGAAATGGCAACCCACTGCAGTATCCTTGCCTGGAGAATCCCATGGACAGAGAGTTGGACACGACTGAGTGACTAACATACATATTTTGTAATGAGTAGACCCAATTGATATGTACAAATTATAAAAAAATCTCCCTTCCACAAAGTGATGTGAGTTTGCTTCCTGATATCTCATTGCAATTTCATTTTCAGTCAGCATTTTCAGACCATTAATTTGTCAAATACTGCGAGAAGAATTTATTACTTTTTAAATTCAGTTTTTAAAGCATTCTCCTAAATATTTAAACTTTCCAATTCACTGGATATTTTCCTCACCTTCCTTCATTCAGTTTGTGTGTTTGGATGTATATATGTATTTGTGTGTATGGAGACGTTCATTCATAGGCATGTATACATATATATTCATTTATTACATATTTACATTAGTATCTTTAGTATTCCAAATAAGACCACTTGTACTGATCAATATGTATATATAGTATCCATTGCATATTTCTTTTTTAAAAATTTGTTTAATTGGAGGATAATTACTTTACAGTATTTTGATGGTTTTTGCTGTAAATTAGCATGAATCGGCCACAGATATACATGTGTCCTTCCCCATCCTGAATGCCCCCTGCCACCTCCCTCCCCACCCTATCCCTCTGGCCTGTTTCTGGGACACCCAGAACATTGCATGCTTCTGATCTTGATGGAATCCTTTCACTTGCCAGTCCTTCTGATCTTTGATATTTATTTGGAAATATATAATAATATCGATTACTTCACTATTCTAAGATCTTCTCTTTCCTGCTCTCCATGTTGCACAGAGACCATGGTTTCTCCTCCTAGATCCCAGTCATGATTTTTTATGTGCTTTTAGGGCAAACAAAGGGCCATTTGAAAGGAATGACACTGTGATCATGTTTTCACACTTTTCTACATTGTCATTCACATCAGCCTGTGCACTGTCTTTTCACTTTCCTGAAGGAATCTTTTACTCTGGTTATTTTAAAAAAGGGTCAGTGACAGAAACTGAGAATTCGTGATCTACTTTTAAGCCAGTCTAGTGTAACTCCACAGTATTAACAGTTTTTTTGTTGTTGTTATTGTTCACGATGCAGGAATGAAATGATGTGCATACAAATGAAGCTGCATTTACAAAATACACACATTTTGTAGGCAATGGAATAGCTTCAGGACCTTCGTCTTTTCCTCCAGCTTCTGTAACTGGCTCTGGGCAGGGGTCACATATATTTCACATAAGCCCAGGAAAAGACCCCCTCATGCCCTTTATCCTTGGTCTCCTTGTCATTATGTAGCATCCAAAGTTCAATGGATGGAACATTGCATTCATCACTTACTGCTGCCAGTCACCTCTATGAAAAATACCTTCTCTACCTATAGTGAAAGTGAAAGTTGCTCATTCGTGTCTGACTCTTTGTGACCCCATGGACTGTATAGTCCCTGGAATTCTCCAGGCCAGAATACAGGAGTGGATAACCTTTCCCTTCTCCAGGGGATCTCCCTAACCCGGGGATCGAACCCGGGTCTCCCACATTGCAGGTGGATTCTTTACCAGCTGAGCCACCAGGGAAGCCAGAGATTAGTGGAGTGGGTAGCCTATCCCTTCTTCAGCGGATCTTCTTGACCCAGGAATCGAATTGGGTCTCCTGCATTGCAGGTGGATTTTTTTTACCAACTGAGCTATGAGGGAAGCCCTCTAGTGCAATCTCCTAATTTCTTCTTTTCTGTTTAATACAGAAATGAGGAAAGGGTCCGTAATATCTTGGTAACTTGTGTCAAACTCAGTCTCAACTAGTGTCTCAAATAGGATGACAACTGCCACACTAAGTAAACTTTTATTCAAGGTAATTCAAATAAAGAAAAATTGTAGTGAGGCATTGCATTCTACATAGGAATATCACAGGTCTATCATTAACATTCATCTGGAGGGACTCTGCAGTCTGCCCTCCTCACACCATTGATCACAGTCTGAGAAGCTAGATCTTGCAAGTCACCACTGGTGTGAATGTACTTGAGAAAGCATCAGCACTGGACATAATCCAGAGATATCAATTTGGATTTGGCTTGTCACTAACTAGCTTTAGGAATGTATGATGCTGGCTTACATGTGTGTCTCAGTTTGCCCGTCTCTAAAGTAGTAATGATGATCTTTCTCATGGGCAGTGTTGATCTGTGGCACAGCGTCCTGGAAAGCTGGAGGTTTGGACAATAAGATGACTTATATTTAAAGGCAGGAGTAGCCTTCTCTATATGGATTAATTTCTCTGCAGTTCTCAGCTCAGTGTCTGAATGTGAACATGCCCTTCATGCTTAAGAGATGCTCTTGATATTACTATTCCAAAGGTCTTGAATTAACGGAAGGTGCTTTTTAAGTCATGCACAATTTTTTATCTGAAATTTTGAATTAATCAAACTTGTTCAGAATGCATCTCAGACTGAATTACTATAATTCTGCTCTAAGTCTTTAAAGTACAATATAAACACCACATTAGTGAAAATGTGATCATACCATAACCATTAACAATCAAACATCTATAACTTCTTTCCCTGCTTCTTGCCTTGTTCCACTCAAATGCATTCTCCACACCTTCTCTACTGTAATCTTTTTAGAAATAGAAATTGAGTCATATCAGATTTTAACAACATCCAACAATTTCCCATTGCCTAGTCAACAAAACTCTGGCTCCTCAGCATGATATGCACATGTGTTTGAAATCTCGTAAGCTTCTGTCTCTCCAGGAGAGAGAATCATGCAGATTTTAAAAGTTCTTCCAAGAAACTTCCATATTCTAGTTATTAACAAAAAAAGAAAAGAAAAAATGTAATAACTGATGATTTTGTAAAAGTATTTTTCTTGAAATAATCTAACGTTTAAAACATTAAAAAAAAAATGTGTGGTGGGAATGTGAAAGCAGAGAAATCACTTGTAAATGGATAATTTTGTTCTCTGTACCACCAATTGGAGGGGGAGGGGTTGACTTTCGCAAT
>NW_011495085.1:3162093-3174946 GCF_000754665.1 Bison bison bison
GTTCCACTCAAATGCATTCTCCACACCTTCTCTACTGTAATCTTTTTAGAAATAGAAATTGAGTCATATCAGATTTTAACAACATCCAACAATTTCCCATTGCCTAGTCAACAAAACTCTGGCTCCTCAGCATGATATGCACATGTGTTTGAAATCTCGGAAGCTTCTCTCTCTCCATGATTTTTAATGCCTACTCGGGATCATGCACCTACCACCCTAGTAACAGGAGACTGTGATCTAGGCATTTTTTCCCAATGCTGTTTGCATATGCTACCTTTTTTCCATGGTATGCATGCGTTCCCTTTCTGCTCCACTGACTGCTTATACTTTAAAACTCAACACAAATCCTTTCCTCCTGACCCTTTCTCTGAGTAAAACAGGCTCAGCTGATGCCCTGCTTTTATGTTCACATAATTACCTGTGTGTGTGCTGTTCAGTCACTAAGGCATGTTTAACTCTTCGAAACCCCATGGACTGCAGCATGCCAGACTTCCCTATCCTTCACTATCTCCCTTCACTCTCTAACTTTGCATTTATCCTGTTTATTAAATGTATCTCTTAATGAGTCCTGTTTTAAGTAAGTTTCTTGAAGGCAGAGGCAGTTTCTCTCATCTTTGAGTAAGACTCCAAGCATTGTATAGGAATCCCACACAGAGACTAGGTTCTTTGCTAAGCACTTTATATGCATTAGGCAATCAAATTTTCACAATCACATTATATGGCACTTCAGTTTTATTAACAAGGAAAGTGAGACTTGGAGAGAAATAAATACTTCCCCAAGCTCATGTGGCTAGGCTTCGCTGGTGGCTCAATGCAGTGGTATATAATCCGCCTGCAATGCAGGAGGCGCAGGAGATGCAGATTCGATCCCTAGGTCGAAAAGATCCTCTGGAGGAGGAAATGGCGATCCACTCCAGTATTTCTTACCTGTGAAATCCCATGGACAGAGGAGCCTAGTGGACTACAGTCCATGGGATGGCGAAGAGTCCGATATGACTGAGTGACTGAGCATGAACACAAGCAGACTCATGCCGCTACCACATGACTGAACCTGCTCTCGTGCTTTTCACTTTTGAGCCGAATCACTTACTATATACACCCTTGTACTACTTCTGAAGTATCATTTTACATTAAACACTCAAATATCCTCTCACAAACTTCACTAGTTCTGCCTGCAAATATGTTCCTTCCCAATCATTAACTAAGTCTTTGAGCCTGTTTTAACTTACAACCTTCCATGTGTCTCTTTATTCTTTTTTCATTTCTTGACAGACGTCTTTGTGGAATCCCCCCACCCCCAGCTCTTGTCATCTAGGTCCTTCTCTGAATTGTCGAACTCATCATCAAGGACCCACATTGTCAAATCTAACAGCTTTTTTCAAGACAGCATTGAGCATACACATGACATTCCTTCTGCCAGCAATACCATTTTCTTTCCATTCTGCTAGAAGAATCTTCTCGAGACTCAAATACTACTTTTTCTGTGAAATTCCCAGAAATCCTGGGCACTTAGTTGTCTGTGATCTGTAGCCCTGTTAATATACTAGGAATGGCTGAACTATAGCCACTGCCACACAGCATCAAAGCTGTCTTTTTTCCTAAATTGGAAAATACTAATGGGGAAGACTCTGAGGTACAATATTCCCCCAATTTTTGAAATGTAAGAGATACCTAAAAGGGCTACAGAATAAAGAAATATAAATGTGATACTTAGTACTGGTATATATAAATATATTTAAAATTAATGCTGATATTGTATGTGTGTGTGTGTGTGTGTGTGCTCAGTCTGTGTCTGACTCTGTGCAACCTCATGGACTGTAGCTCACCAAGCTCCACTGTCCATGAGATCTTCCAGGGAAGAATCCTGGAGCAGATTGCCATTTCCTTCTCCATGGGGATCTTCCTGACTCAGAGATTGAACGCACTTGTCTTACCTCTTCTGCATTGGCAGGTGGATTCTATACAACTGTACCACTTGGGTAGCCAATGCTGTTATTAATTTACTCTATATAATTTATATAATGTGTGCTTAATCACTCAGTTGTGTTTGACTCTTTGCAACCCTGTGGACTGTAGACTGCTAGGGTCCTCTATCCATGGAGTTCTCCAGGCAAAGAATACTGGAGTGGGTTGCCATGCCCTCCTCCAGGGGACCTTCCCAACCCAGGGATCAAACCCAGGTCTCCTGCATTGCAGGTGGATTTTTTACCACCTGAGCCACCAGGGAAGCCCAAATTTATATAATATATAACCATAAATTAATAGTTGTTTATATCTGTATATAACCCTAGTTTATTCAATACCTATTTATTCACATAATCTTAGGCTTACATTTAGACTCAAGGCAACTTCCTGTGCTCTAGTGAGGTTTACAGTGGTATTATGTTGAAAATGTCATATGATTTTTGGATGATGAGATGAAAATTTGTTGACATTTGGATCTGTATTCCCTCTGCAAAGTTTAGGCTACTTCTTCCAAGCAAAACTCCAGAGAGTTTTCTTAAATATCAAAGAGTACTTCAATTATATTTTGTTTAGTAAGAGTGAAATATTATAAAATTAAGTTAAATTGAATTCAGAATAATTGACTAATTGTTGACACATTTGAAATGAGATATTTCAAATATAAATGCCATTTATAATAATAACTATGGGCAGGCTAACTGTGTGACTTCATTTTCACTTTACACTTTCATGCATTGGAGAAGGAAATAGCAACCCACTCCAGTGTTCTTGCTTGGAGAATCTCATGGAAGGAGAAGGCTGGTAAGCTGCAGTCCATGGGGTCGAACAGAGTCGGACATGACTGAAGCAACTTAGCAGCAGCAGCAGCAGGCTAACTGTATGATCATAATTCTGCATAAAAATCTCACACTCTTTGATGTATTGTGGACAGGTAGATTTTAGTTTATGTTCGCATGTTAGGTAGCAGCTATTATGCTAAGCAGTCCTAGATCTGACTGTATTCTTCAGTCTTAGAGAAAATGCAGTCACAAATCAGATCACTGTACTATACATCACTTGCTCTAATACAGGGCTGATTTTGTTACAGCACAGATGGAGACAGACATTAGGGGTCTGGGAGTCTTGTAGACTCTGCAGAAAGACTCTGGGATGTTTCAGAGGATCCAAGCAAAATACACTGGTGAAAGCATAGACTCAACCATTTTTTACCTTGTTAAAACTTTCCAGTGAAGCTTCTTATCATGTGGAAGTTCAGATATTTGTTTCTTACTTCCACCTTTCCAGATCTTGTAATTTCCTATTCCAAGGTAAGTAATTTATAAATGAAACTCCAGAATAAGTATGTCCTCCAAGAACATGATCATGAAATTTTTTTTAAAAAATCTCATTTTTAATTTAATAGAATTGCATTTTATTTGGAAAGTGAGTTCTGATATTTATTGTTTTAGTTGTAACTGTGCATTAATATTGCTTATGAAAGTATACTTATATGGGGACTCAGAAGTAATTACCTCTTTTGAAAGGGATAACAAAAAAGTTAATATCTGAGTTTTGTTTTTTTAAACACTTGATCAAATTTTTTAAAGACAGACTTTGATGTCAGAGAGAACTAAATTGAATGTCTAATATTCTGGTAAAGCCATTGTGAAGACTTAGAGCTTTTGTTTTTTCCAATCTCCATGTAGATAACTGTACTAAATCAGTAATATATGTGTGTTGGTGATAGATAACATGTCACAGGTCTTCCTAGGTGGTGGTAGTGGTAAAGAACTTGCCTGCCAAGGCATGAGACACAAGACACGTGGGTTCGATCCCTGGGTCTTGAGGATCCCCTGGAGTAGGAAATGGCAACCCGGTACAGTATTCTTGCCTGGAGAATCCCATGGACAGAGGAGCCCAGTGGGCTTCAGTCCATAGGGTTGCAAAGAGTTGGACACAACTGAAGTGACTTAGCACACACACATACACACAATAACATGTCAATATTATATTGATGCCTTGTGTGAAAAATAAGTTTATCTGATTTATTGTAGGAAAATTTATATCAATATTTATGCCACAGAATCATTGCTAGGATTAAATTTACAATAAATATGATTCAGGAAACACAACACGCTTTCAGTGAAATACTCACTGATTCTCTGGTTAGAAGGTGCTCTTCACCAAAAATCTTCCTATTCTACCTTCTCTATACGAGGAGCTAAGTTTCTGGATCTGAAATACAATTTAATTATATACTCTGTTATCTTTGGCATGATAATAACTTCCACAAAGAGTTGTTTTGGGAAGATAGAGATAGAAGTAAAGCATTTCCTACATTGTTTGCCAGAAAATAATAAATATGTGCCAATTTCATAATGATTATGATTTACCTACAGATTTAAATTCAGTTAACCAAACCATCAGACTTAGAAAAAATATGAACTTAGGAAAATGTCTTTGGAAAAGCTCTAGTTTAAATCACAGATGACTGAACATTAAATCAGACATATTCTTCTCATCGCTGTCCTAGTAATCAGGTTCAGAGAAATTGTCCCCAGATTGTACCTTACTTTTACCACCTGATTAATTGCTCCACATTCCTGTCTTTCCTCTTGACCTTACTTTTCTTTCCCTGTTGCTCAGTGAGAGCCATCCTACCCAGAACCCTAAATCCCCTACCTGAGGTCCTGCCACCTTGAACCACGGGGTAATTTGGTTGCCCCGTTTTCTGTGGCTTGGTTTAAACTGTCTGAGCAGGGCAGTTTTCCTGAATTGATGGTTTTGATTCTGAGTACTTATTTTGCTGGCTAACCACTTGTGCCATTTTTGCCTGACAACTGATTTCTGGTTAACATTATCAGGGGCGAGTTTAACTCCAGCCAATCTACCATCATGTTCATGCACATGCACGCACATCTGTGAGTGTGCAAACACACACACATGAGGCAATTTTTTCCTGTTTTCCCAGCTTACCCTGATCACCAAAGTACATTTTTTTTTGCATAATAGTAGATGTCAGCACTTAAGATGACTAAATCTAGATCCTTGGTGAGCAATACAAGATTTTTAAAAATGAAAACGTATTTGTTAAAATCTTTATATTTATTTATTGAAATTCTTTAATTCAGTTTGAAATAAATACACATAGCACTTAAGAGTCTGCACTCACAGGTAAGGTTTCTCAAAGTCCCATCCCTGTTCTGCTGCTTAAAAAATTATGATAACTTAGGTGAACCACATAATTTTTTCTGTGCTTTAGTTTTATAATCTCTACAATAAAAATATATTGCTGTCATGATTAAATTAGTTAATTCTTACACTGCTGGGAAAACTGAAAGATGGTAAGCATTCAATGAGTATAGATTAGCTTTATGTTGTTATGATATTATATTTCGTGGAGGTAATCCTGCTAAAAAAATATTAACCTCTAAAGTAGAACCCAGATTTTTATACTAATATTTAATTTTTTAATTTGACATATTCACACATGGCAGAATAGATTTAGACTTATGACTATGAGGTCCTTGGCATCCAAGGGAAACACTAATCAATCAGTAAAATGGATTCAGTGAGTTTATGAAACATATTCACAAAAAGATGATTACATTTATTTCTGCTACTTAGGAAATATCTTTGAAAAATATGTATAAACATATTAAGTCATTCTTTCTTCATGATGACACCATATACTATATGAAATGGTCATATAACTATAGTATATCTAGAAACACTTGTATTGATAAGAATTAAGTAAAATGTGAATAAAGATTAAATAAAATAGTATTAGTAATATTTACTGTGGTTATATTGGGCCAAGATCAATTTATAAAATGTCTATGAAGAACAGTGATGTTTCTATATCATTAGTTTTAACTTTCACCATTAAACATGATGAGTTATAGAAACCACTGTAAATCTTGTATGGAAAAATACCAATGAAGTCATAATGCAAAAATAAAATTAAAAGTGAAAAAAAATGGATAAATTAAAACAAAACCAGAAGTAATCCACACTAAATACTTTGGAGAATGTAACTATTTGGATAGATATGGAATTTATCAAACTGTAAATGTATTTCACCACAATACAGATGTGGTTGGAAGCACCACTTAGAGTCAGAACTTTGGGAAAATCTCAGTGTTTGGAATAGTCAAGCTTACTTGGAGCCTAGATTAAAGGAAGAAAAGGAAACACAGCTTCTGTAGAAGTAAAAAAACTTCAACATCACAAATTTTTAATTTTATTATTATGAAGTAAGTTATGGAATTCTTAAATTCCCAAAGAGAGAGGAATACCAGACCACCTTACCTGCCTCCTGAGAAACCTGTATGCAGGTCAAGAAGCAACAGTTAGAACCAGACATGAAACAACAGACTGCTTCAAGATTGGGAAAGGAGTACATCAAGGCTGTATATTGTCACCCTGCTTATTTAACTTATATGCAGAGTACATCATGTGAAATGCTGGGCTGCTGTTGATGCTGCTGCTAAGTCACTTCAGTCGTGTCTGACTCTGTGCGACCCCATAGGTGGCAGCCCACCAGGCTCCCCCTTCCCTGGGATTCTCCAGGCAAGAACACTGGAGTGGGTTGCCATTTCCTTCTCCAATGCATGAAAGTGAAAAGTGAAAGTGAAGTCGCTTAGTTGTGTCCAACTCTTAGCAACCCCATGGACTGTAGCCCACTAGGCTCCTCCATCCATGGGATTTTCCAGGCGAGAGTACTGGAGTGGGGTGCCATTGCCTTCTCCAAATGCTGGGCTGGATTGGATGAAGCATAAGCTGGAATCAAGATTTCCAGGAGAAATATTAATAATCTTCGATATACAGATAAGAGCACCCTTATGGCAGAAAGTGAAGAGGAACTAAAGAACCTCTTGATGAAGGTGAAAGAGGATAGTGAAAAAGCTAGCTTAAAACTCAAAAACTGAAGATCATGGCATCTGGTCCCATCACTTCACAGCAAATATATTATATAAAAATGGAAACAGTGACAGACTTCATTTTATTGGGTTCCAAAATTGCTGTTGACAGTGACTGCAGCCATGAAATTAAAAGACACTAGCTCCTTGGAAGAAAAACTATCATGAAACTTGACAGCATATTAAATAGTAGAGGCATCACTTTGCTGACAAAGATCCATATAATCAAAGCTATGAGTTTTCCAATAGTCATGTATGGATGTGAGAGTTGGACCATAAAGAAGGCTGAGCACCAAAGAAATGATGCTTTTGAGCTGTGGTGAAGAAGAAGACTCTTGAGAGTCCTTTGGACAGGAAAGAGATCAAAGCAGTCAATCCTAAAGGAAATCAACCTTGAATATTCATTGGAAAGACTGATGCTGAAGCTGAAGCTCCCAATACTTTGGCCACCTAATGGCAACCAACTCATTGAAAAAGACCCTGATGCTGGGAAGAATTGAAGGCTGGAGGAGAAGGGAACAACAGAGAAGGAGATAATTAGATGGCATTACTGACTCAATGGACATAAGTTTGAGAAAACTTTGGGAGATGGTGAAGGATAGAGAAGCCTGGTGTGCCGCAATCCATGGAGTTGCAAAGAGTCAGACACGACTGAGCAACAGAACTGAAGTTATGAAATCAATATATTATTTGTTTTCAAACTTTGGCTAGAAAATAGTGACAGCCTGTATCATATACTTTTCAACAATTAGGTGAATGTTGATGGTTTTCAAGATGTGTAAGTCTGGGCTAGTAGGGAAACCCTCAGCTCAGACTAAATCTACTGTTGGAATCTTGAAGGCTGTTGATATTTTCAAAGTAGTGAAGGGATTCTTGCTAAATAAATATAAATATTAAAAAGTCATGTGCTTTGCGATGTGATAAACAGTTTTCAGTGCTTGGGAAATTTACTCTTTACCTGTAGCACCTCTATATATCTATATATTTATACATCTATATCTCTATTTCTTCATCTCCCTGTTTATGGGGGGAAGGTCATTGCCAGCACCACTATTGCTTAGAAATCCCTGCAGTTCTATATCCTCATG
The DNA here is from genome assembly GCF_000754665.1 of Bison bison bison. Classification (NCBI taxonomy): domain Eukaryota; kingdom Metazoa; phylum Chordata; class Mammalia; order Artiodactyla; family Bovidae; genus Bison; species Bison bison. The sequence continues at coordinate 3,170,048 of NW_011495085.1, forward strand.
GATATTTGGTGACCTTTTATTTTTTCTCCAAAGTTGTTATTAAAAAATCCTAGTATTTTAGCTAATATATATTTTTCCTTATCAGTAACTTTTTCACATTAATATTTCTTGGATTGTTTGGCTTCTCATACTGATCTGTAATCCTTTATATTTTCAAGATAGCAATCCAGTATAATTGATATATACTCCAGATATATAATTCTAGTTTTAGCTTCTGTTTTAATTTTCTCCAGGGTATCATCTAGCTAACATAAATCCTTAATTTTGAAAATACCCAAATTTATCAAACTTTTCTTTAATTCATTTCTTCTTTCTAAGAACTTCTTTTTTGTTTTAATAAATCTGTTTCTATCTTAATTACATATGTTCCTATATTTTATTCTAAAAGTAAAGTTTTTTCTTTCACCTTTAAAGGTTTAATTTCTCTGTGATTTCTCTATGAATGTGAGATAGGAGGCTAATTTCATTCTTTCCATAAAGATAACCAATAGTTTCAGATCATTTATTGAAAAATCCATGTTATCAAAGTACAGTAATGCAAGCTAAGTCATATATCAAGTTTCCATCAATGGGTGGATTTGAATATAACCTTTTAATTCTTTTCTAGTAATTTTTATTTTATATTTTGACAACAACATTGTACTACTTTTACACCAGCTTTATTATAAATCTTGATTTCTGATGAGGCAAATTCTCCCTATTAGGCCTTGGATGTTCTTGAATTTATTACATCATATTATTTTTAGATTTTTATTGAATATCAGTTCAGTTCAGTTCAGTTGCTCAGTTGTATCCGACTCTTTGCAACCCCATGGACTGCAGCATGCCAGGCTTCCCTGTCCATCACCAACTCCCAGAGCTTACTCAAACTCATATGATGCCATCCAACCATCTCATTCTCTGTCATCCGCTTCTCCGTCTGCCTTCAGTCTTTCCCAGTGAATATCATGTTCTATCAAATAGAAAAACAGACAGCTTTTATATATGAATTGCCATTGCAGTGAATGTCTGGGTCCCTTTGGGAAGAGTTGATATTTTTAAAATATTGATAGTCATTATTTACAAAGATGTCTTTTGTGTATATTATTATATTGTGGAGTATGTACAGAAATGCAATTGAATTTGTGTATGCTGATTATGTAGTTTTGAAACAAACTAAATTTCTTGATTGATTTTAGTAATGTATTTTATTAATAGAATACTTTTCCTTTTCTATATACACAATCACATAATGTCATAATAATGACAGTTTGAGTCATTCTTTCCAATCCTTTCAGTCATGATTTTCCCCACCATTGACTAAGAACATTTAGAAGAAATTTTAATTTAAAGAAAATTTAATTTAAAGAAATTTTAATTTAAAGAAAATTTAATTTAATTTAAAGAAATTTTAAATTTAATTTTAATTAAAAAATTTAATTTTAATTTAATTTAATTTAACTCCAATGTTCATCATTAAATTCTATGTGTCTATTTGTGTGTGTATATCATGTATATAGTACATGCATACATGTATACATTCTTATGTGCATACATACACACATGTATATAGTTACTGAATTTCTCCTTTCTAATTTTTCTTTTAGTTGAAAAAGTTTTAAATTATGAATGAATATTGAGTGCTAAGTGATTTTTTTTGCTTTAATTTGTTAATCTGCTATTGTGAGTAAATTACACTAAGCACTTGCCTAATATATTTGGATAAACCTAAGTTGCTTTTCGGAGAAGGCAATGGAATCCCATTCCAGTACTCTCGCCTGGAGAATCCCATGGATGGAGGAGCCTGGTAGGATGCAGTCCATGGGGTCGCTAAGAGTCAGACACGACTGAGCAACTTCACTTTCACTTTTCACTTTCATGTATTGGAGAAGGAAATGGAAACCCACTCCAGTGTTCTTGCCTGGAGAATCCCAGGGACGGGGGCACCTGGTGGGCTGCCGTCTATGGGGTCGCACAGAGTCAGGCACGACTGGAGTGACTTAGCAGCAGCAACAAGTTGCTTTTGATGAGTTGGTTATTATAAATATTGATGAATTCAATCTAATTTTATTTTATTTTTCATTTTTCCATGGTCAATGTGAGAAACTGATCATTTTAATTTCTTAACCTATACTTGTTTTAAAGTTTTATTGGCTCTATGAAATGAATTCTGTAAATGTGTCCTCTTTTCCAGTTCTCAAAGTATTTTTGTAAGGTTGAAATTCTGTCTTCCTTGAAACTTCGGTAGAAACTCACCAGAAGGAAAACATTTGGCCTGATATTTGACTCTTTAAATGTGAAAGGAATATCTAGGCTTTCTAATTTTTCTTTGCTTCCTTTCATGAGCTATATTTGACAAAATTTTCTTCTCTTTTCTAAGTTTTCAAATTTATTTTCATGGTTTTTTTTTTTCAGTACCTTCTTATCTTTAAAAAAAAATCTCTTCCACCTCTGTATTAATGCATCTATTTGATTTTGAATATTATGTAATACGGAGAAGGCAATGGCACCCCACTACAGTACTCTTGCCTGGAAAATCCCATGGATGGAGGAGCCTGGTGGGCTGCAGTCCATGGGATCGCTAAGAGTCGGACACGACTGAGTGACTTCGCTTTCACTTTTTCACTTTCATGCATTGGAGAAGGAAATGGCAACCCACTCCAGTTTTCTTGCCTGGAGAATCCCAGGGGCAGGAGAGCCTGGTGGGCTGACGTCTATGGGGTCACGCAGAGTTGGACATGACTGAAGTGACTTAGCAGCAGCAGTAGCAGTAGCAGCATTATGTAATATTCCTTTCTTTTGACTTTTTTGACTGACTTCTGTGTGCTCTTCTTTGTATAATTCTTTTCAAACTCCTTTATCATTTTTCTCCTTAACATATAGCTATTTATTTTGGAAGAGAGGGGTCTATTAAACAGTTCTTTTTTTCTTGTCAAGTTCTAAACGTGAATGTTTAATTTACTCATTTTAGTCACTGTTTTAGTTTATCATTCCTTCTTAAATCTCAGACTTTCTATCTGAAGTCATATTTATTCTATCTCAAATGTAACCTTAAATATTAGCATTAATGAAATGTGTTTGTGAAAACCACAACATTTTTTGCGTGTTCTAAATGCTATTGAAGTTATCATTCTACTGCATTTTGACATCCTTTCTGTCAAGAATCCAGTTAATTTTTTTTCCTTGTTTGATTTTATGATCTCTGTTTTTTTGTTTGTTTAATATATGTTCATAATATTATAGATTTTTTAAAAAATCTAACAATTTTACTTGGTAATTTAAAAATCTGCATGTTTATCTGTTACTTTTTTTGTCCTAACTCATATTTTCAATCTTTTATCTTAATTTCTTTAAGCACATCTCAATTTCTTTTCATTCTCTGTGTCTGAAAATGCCATTCTTCAAAGTATTTGCATATCTAATTCTGACAACTTTAAAAAATTACAAATTTCTAATTGAAACATTATATACATGTAGAAAACTGCAACTATTACAAGAGCTGAGAAGGCTGAATTTTCACTCTTGCCTGGAAAATCCCATGGATGGAGGAGCCTGGTAGGATGCAGTCCATGGGGTCACTGAGGGTCGGACACGACTGAGCGACTTCACTTTCACTTTTCACTTTCATGTATTGGAGAAGGAAATGGCAACCCACTCCAGTGTTCTTGTCTGAAGAATCCCAGGGAGGGGGAGCCTGGTGGGCTGCCGTCTATGGGGTCGCACAGAGTCAGACACGACTGAAGTGACTTAGCAGCAGCAGCAGCAGCATTCGTATCTTAATAGCGCCCAGATCAAGAAGTGAGACATTATTGGCACCAAAGAAGCCCCCTTGGTGCTCTTGGTCAGGACTGAGTCTCTCCTAAGGGAATTCCTTTCCTAATGGCTACACTAAAGGTTAGTTTTGCCTATTTTTAGCCAATAATGAGTATTTTGTGTCTATATGTTCTTTCATCTTTTCATTCTTCTGCAAAATTCCTCCCTGTTGGCACCTCAGTTGTGGTTCATTCATTTCCGCCATCGAAGGATATTTCACTGTGTGTGTAGAAGTTTGTTCTATTGCTGATGGGCATTTACGTACTTCCTATGCTCAGTTGCTCAGTCTCAGTCGTGTCTGACTCTTTGCTACCCTGTGGACTGCAGCACACCAGGCTTCCCTGTCCTGTACTATCTTCCAGAGTGTGCTCAAACTCATGTCCATTGAATCGGTGATGTCATCCAACCATCTCATTCTCTGTTGTCCCCTTCTCCTCCTGCACTCAGTCTTTCCCAGCAGCAGGGTCTCTTTCAATGAGTCAGCTCTTCTCATCAAGTAGCCAGAGTATTGGAGTTTTAGTATCAGTCCTTCCAATGAATATTCAGGGTTGATTGCCTTTAGGATTGACTGATTTGATCTTTGTAAAGACTGGGTTTAGATATTAGCTTGTGTATAAAATATACTTCTGGTGCAATGGGAATATTTTATTTCAATTTGCATTTTGCTGAGGAGAGGTAGGGAGGGAAGGGGAAGAATGAAGATGAGATGGGGTAGGGGTAATTTCTTTTTTTAAAAAAATGAGACTATAAAGGTTATCTTTCAATCAAAAAATGAAGGGATACCACTGATACTAAACCATTTTTAGTGCATCTAGTCCTGATTTTTACTATTTTTTTTTTACTGTATTTTGGTCCATTTTTGCAGTCAGAAAATTATCTTCCACCATTAAACATATTTTGCTTATCATTGCCCTGAGTTTGTGAGCAAAATAGTGGCATACAAGCTATGCTGCCATATGCTCTCAGAAGCACTGTTCAGTTCAGTTCAGTTCAGTTCAGTTGCTCAGTCGTGTCCGACTATTTGCAACCCCATGAATCACGGGACGCCAGACCTCCCTGTCCATCACCAACTCCCGGAGTTCACTCAGACTCATATCCATTGAGTCA
>NW_011495085.1:3175540-3176252 GCF_000754665.1 Bison bison bison
GTTCCATGTCCAATTCTAACTGTTGCTTCCTGACCAGCGTACAGATTTCTCAAGAGGCAGGTCAGGTGGTCTGGTATGCCCATCTCTTTCAGAATTTTCCACAGTTTATTGTGATCCACACAGTCAAAGGCTTTGGCATAGTCAATAAAGTAGAAATAGATGTTTTTCTGGAACTCTCTTAAAACTCGCTTTTTCCATGATCCAGTGGATGTTGGCAACTTGGTCTCTGGTTCCTCTGCCTTTTCTAAAACCAGCTCCAACATCAGGAAGTTCACAGTTCATGTATTGCTGAAGCCTGGCTTGGAGAATTTTGAGCATTACTTTGCTAGTGTGTGAGATGAGTGCAACTGTGCAGTAGTTTGAGCATTCTTTGGCATTGCCTTTCTTTGGGATTGGAATGAAAAGTGACCTTTTCCAGTCCTGTGGCCACTGCTGAGTTTTGAATATTTGCTGGCATATTGAGTGCAGCACTTTCACAGCATCATCTTTAAGGATTTGAAATAGCTCCACTGGAATTCTGTTACCTCCACTAGCTTTGTTCATAGTGATGCTTTCTAAGGCCCACTTGACTTCACATTCCAGAATATCTGGCTCTAGGTGAATGATCACACCATCGTGATTATCTGGGTCATGAAGATCTTTTTTGTACAGTTCTTCTGTGTATTCTTGCTATCTCTTCTTAATATTTTCTGCTTCTGTTAGGTCCATACCA
>NW_011495085.1:3176352-3177175 GCF_000754665.1 Bison bison bison
GTTGTTTTCCTCTATTTCTTTGCACTGATCACTGAAGAAGGCTTTCTTATCTCTTCTTACCATTCTTTGGAACTCTGCATTCAGATGCTTATATCTTTCCTTGTCTCCTTTGCTTTTCGCTTCTCTTCTGTTCACAGCTATTTGTAAGGCCTCCCCAGACAGCCATTTTGCTTTTTTGCATTTCTTTTCCATGGGGATGGTCTTGATCCCTGTCTCTTGTACAATGTAATGAACCTCAGTTCATAGTTCATCAGGCACTCTTTCAGATCTAGTCCCTTAAATCTATTTCTCACTTCCACTGTCAAATCATAAGGGATTTGATTTAGGTCATACCTGAATGGTCTAGTGGTTTTCCCTACTGTCTTCAATTTCAGTCTGAATTTGGCAATAAGGAGTTCATGATCTGAGCCACAGTCAGCTCCTGGTCTTGTTTTTGTTGACTGTATAGAGCTTCTCCATCTTTGGCTGCAAAGAATATAATCAATCTGATTTCGGTGTTGACCATCTGGTGATGTCCATGTGTAGAGTCTTCTGTTGTGTTGTTGGAAGAGGGTGTTTGTTATGACCAGTGCATTTTCTTGGCAAAACTCTATTAGTCTTTGCCCTGCTTCATTCTGTATTCCAAGGCCAAATTTGCCTGTTACTCCAGCTGTTTCTTGACTTCCTACTTTTTCATTCCAGTCCCCTATAATGAAAAGGACATCTTTTTTGGGTGTTGGTTATAAAGGATCTTGTAGGTCTTCATAGAACCATTCAACTTCAGCTTCTTCAGCGTTACTGGTTGGGGCATAGACTTGGATTACTGTGATATTGAATGGTTTGC
>NW_011495085.1:3177275-3184069 GCF_000754665.1 Bison bison bison
GGTCTAGTGGTTTTCCCTACTGTCTTCAATTTCAGTCTGAATTTGGCAATAAGGAGTTCATAATCTGAGCCACAGTCAGCTCCTGGTCTTGTTTTTGTTGACTGTATAGAGCTTCTCCATCTTTCGCTGCAAAGAATATAATCAATCTGATTTCGGTGTTGACCATCTGGTGATGTCCATGTGTAGAGTCTTCTGTTGTGTTGTTGGAAGAGGGTGTTTGTTATGACCAGTGCATTTTCTTGGCAAAACTCTATTAGTCTTTGCCCTGCTTCATTCTGTATTCCAAGGCCAAATTTGCCTGTTACTCCAGGTGTTTCTTGACTTCCTACTTTTGCATTCATAAGCACTACTGCTAGTTAATTAGAGAAAGGTGAAACATTATGTCATGCTCAGAACCAGTGTTCATACATTAAATGCAAAATGATGCTATTAATATTCGTTCTATAACCGTTATTTCAGTCATGAAATAATCAGCAAATTCAAACTTATTTATAAATTCTTACATAATCTTTATTTTATAAAATGTCATTAATTATTCTTGCCTGGAGAATCCCAGGGACGGGGGAGCCTGGTGGGCTGCTCTGTAGGGGTCGCACAGAGTCGGACACGACTGAACTGACTTAGCAGCAGCAGCATTAATTATTAATGCTCAGATGCGTTCAAGTAACCTTGTTCAATGTATCATAATACATTGTTCAAATTCGCCACTTCTTTGTAAGATGTTGGTAACTTACTTTGTTAAGAGTGGGCCCATACAGGCATTGAGAGTATGAGGATAACAAAATTCTGTTTTAAATACTACTCAGTAAGCAATAGGGTCTGTCTAGTTCAATCTTGTGTAACTGACAAGGCATGCAAATCCAGTGTGCCTATCTGTAATAAAATGTTTTCCATTATTTATTAAGACATATGCAGTGATTTTACTGAGCTCACTCATTTCCAAGCTCAAATGAGAATCTACAACTCAGTTAAACAAAGAAAATATATTGTGAAAAATAAAGGATCGTAAGAATTTAAATAAAAATCAAATTATTGTTTTATTGTCGCCAGTTCCTCCTACATTATTGTGTAATCATGAACTAACTTGCAGTGATTAACATTCTGTTTGAATAGGGCAATACCACATGCAGAATTATGTTTGTAATTCAACAATGATTACATGGATTATTATTTTCTAAACCCCCAGCCACAATTTTCAAAGAAAATCACAGCAAATTTGTTGATTTTTAGATTCCCACGAAAGGGTGTATATTTTAGTCACTTACTAAAATATAAGCGAAATCTTCCCATGTACGTATCCCTGATAAATGTGACCCATCTTATCTCCTATTATTTTTTGGAATGATAACATTAATTGTGAGAATTTTCGTGAATAAAGGGACTCATCATTTTCTTCAAATGGGCCAAGAATATGATTAGGTCCTCATGGAATTCAGCCTTCATTCCTGAGAGCTGCTTGCCAATATAGATGATGCTTCACATGACTATGCATTTGTGTACACACACACATGCACACACACACACACACACATGCATATACACACAGTGAGGGCTTTTTAAAGTTTTGACATGGGAAAATGAAATGAGACTGCATTGCTACATATACATGTCATGATCTTTTAAAACAAATAAATACTTTAGATTTATTTTAAAATAATAACAGAAATCTGATTGATTTCTTTTTAGCAACTCGGAATATACTCTAGGAAAACTAGAAAGAGACAAAAATCTTTATGGGGAAAGGTACATCATGTAATACGATGAAATGAAGCTCAGAATTCTATAACAGAGTGAATTTATAGGTATTCTAGATTAGACTTTTTCATTTTAAAAATGAAGAAATGTGGCTTTCAGAAGTTAGTTGGTTTACAAAAAAAAATAAATAAAAAAGAGAGAGAGAGCCTTCTGAAAGGTTACCTGAATTTCAGCTGGGTATTTCTATGTTTTTCTCTCTCCTGTGATGACACTGTTATAAGAATTAACTTTATAGAACTAATCCAATGTATTATCTCAATTGTTGATTTATCCATTCATCGTTTTTCTGCTGCTGCTGCTGCTGCTAAGTCGCTTGAGTTGTGTCCAATTCTGTGCGACCCCATAGACAGCAGCCCACCAGGCTCCCCCACCCTGGGATTCTCCAGGCAAGAACACTGGAGTGGGTTGCCATTTCCTTCTCCAATGCATGAAAGTGGAAAGTAAAAGTGAAGTCTCTCAGTCGTGTCCGACTCTTAGCGACCCCGTGGACTGCAGCCTACCAGGCTCCTCCGTCCATGGGATTTTCCAGGCAAGAGTACTGGAGTGGGGTGCCATCGCCTTCTCTGCGTTGTTTTTCTACTAGAATATAAATCATATGATGGCAGAATTTTGTTGCTGTTGATCACTTCATCTTCAGTGCCTGAACAATGTCCAGCAAAAATATATGTTTGATAAATGAATGTTGAATGAATTTGCCTATGAATAAAACTTGCCACTCACTGCTTAAATTACTGTACTGTACCTTTTATGTTGATCACACCACATATAGTACTCAGGTAAAGTTCACCAGTAAACTTTGTGTTGAAATCTCCTTCCAGTATTTTTCCTACATCATGTTTGCTTTACACGTTATTCTGGGAACTACAATTTCCATAAAATAAAATGCATAATTTTTAAGTATCCTTGAGTAACATTTGTAATCGCTATGTAATTATCATCCTTGTCAAATTAAAGAATATTTTTGTCACCCTAGGAGATTTCCTGATGGTTATTTTCAGTCATCCTCTCCTCACAGATAACCATTACTGTGATTTCTATTATATAGGTTAAATCTATCTGTTCTTCTTGATTAAGTTTAAACTTTATTTAAATGGAGTTACATAGTGTGTACACATTTGTATCTGGATTACTTTGGTCAAATTAATATTTTGAGGTATGTCTGTGGTATGCCCTATTTCAGTCAATTTTTTGTTTTATTGAAGTATAGTATATCATTCCTTGAATATACTAAAATTTATTTATTCATTCGTCTATTGAATAACAATCTTGTTTTCCTGTTTTGAGCCATGATCATTAAATCTGCAATGTATATTCCAACACAGATCTTTTTGCCTTTACATATATTTTCTTATTAAAAGTGAATAACTGTCTAGATAAGGAATTCTGGGGGTATAAAGTGGTTTTATATTGAAATTTAAAAGATACTCTCTGAGAGTCTTCCAAATGGTTGTATCATTTTATATCCTCACAAGCAATAGCAAGGGAGTGCAAGTTATTGCATATTTTCTTCAGTAGTTTATTTCATCTTGGTCTCTTAATTGAGCATTTAGGGACATCTCATTTTTGTTTTAATTTTCATTACTCTAATGACAAATGACAGTGGGCAGCTTTTCTTATTCTTGTCTACCATTTGTATATCTTCATTTTTTAAGTGTGTTATTCAAGTGTTCTAACCATTTAAATTTTTTTAAAAAATTTGTGTTGATGTATAGTTGATTTACAATGTTGTGTTAGTTTCAGATGTACAGTAGAAGTGAATCAGTTATAATTGACTTATATCCACTCTTTTTTGGCTTCTTTTTCCATATAGGCCATTACAGAGTGTTGAATAGAATTCCCTGTGCTATAAGCAGATCCTTATTAGTTATCTATTTTATATGTAGTGTTCTGTATATGTCAATCCCAATCTAATTTATCCTCCCCACCATTTTTAATGAATTGTTTATTCTATTATTGATTTATATATTTTTGTATGTCTATATAAGTATCAGTTCAGTCGCTCAGTCATGTCCAACTCTTTGTGGCCCCATGGACTGCAGCATGCCAGGCTTTCCTGTCCATATATTCAGTCATGTCTGACTCTTTGCAAACCCATGGACTGTAGCACACCAGGCTCCTCTGCCAATGGAATTCTCCAGGCAAGAATACTGGAGTGGGTTGCCATCCCTTCTCTAGGGGATCTTCCTGACCCAAGGAGTGAATCCGGGTCTCCCGCATTGCACGCAGATTCTCTACCATCTGAGCCACCAGGGAAGCCCTATACATTTCATTTGTTTATGTATATACACTCTTCATTGTGGCTTGATTTTTGCTTCCTCAATCTTAATTTCAATGATCCCCATTTTGTTATTGCTATTTATTCTACCTCTCAACTTAAACTTTTTGTTTATTAAAGAAATCTCATCTATCTCAAAGTTTTGTAGAGATATTCTTCTTTCTTATCTCCTATATACTATATAATTTTAGGATTTGCATTTAGCTCTATAAATCTAAACAGATTTCTGTGGATAGTGTGAGGTAGGAGCTGGAGTAAATCTTTTCTTCATATGGATTTATATTTTTCAGCATAATTTATTGGAAATACCATCATTTCTCCCCTGACTTATTTTGATATCTTTGTCAAAAATCAACTGACCATATATATGTGTGAATTGATGACTATGCTTTTCCTTTTTAGTCATTGATTTAAATGTTTATCCTTAAGTGAATAACACAGTCTTGATAGCTGTAACTTTTTGGTAGCCTTTAAAATCAACTGTTGTAAATCTTTCAATTTTTTTTTTCCTTTTCAAAAATGTTTTGCTCTTCTAAATCTTTTGGATTTTCATGTACAATATTTATATAATCAACTTGTCAATTTCTATAACATAAATTTGTTGATTGGAATTGCATTGAATCTGTGTAACAATCTGGAAAGCATTTGTATCTTAACAGTGAGTCTTATTCATAAATATAGGTTTATGCATGCATGCTAAGTTGCTTCAGTCCTGTCCAACTCTTTGTGACCCCAAGGGCTGTAGCCCACAAGGCTCCTCTGTCCATGGAATTCTTCAGGCAAGAATACTGGAGTATGTTACCATGCCCTTCTCCAGGGTATCTTCCTGACCCAGGGGTTGAACTCTTGTCTCTTAAGTGTCCTGCATTGGTAGGCAGGTTCTTTACCACCAGCACCACCTAGGAAGCCCAAATATAGGGATATGAGTTATTAAAATTATTCTAATTCATGAATGTTTGGAGATTTTATATTTTATACTATGTATTATATAAAATTATATTGTTATACATTTTGTATTACACCTAATGTTTTAAGCAACATGATCTGTATGATTACATTCTTTGACACTTTTTGATAACATTCCATTGCCTTTCATGTAGTCTGTTTTATGTTCCATGTGTATTTACAGAGAATTGAATGTTGAATCCTGCAACAGTTTGATTTAAGAATCTAAGAAAGGGATGGTATGGGGAGGGAGGAGGGAGGAGGGTTCAGGATGGGGAACACAGGTATACCTGTGGCGGATTCATTTTGATATATGGCAAAACCAATACAATATTGTAAAGTTAAAAAAAAAAAAGAATCTAAGAAAGATGATTAAGTCTTAATAGTATTATTTACATTTTCTAAAGTCAAACCTTCTAAAACCTTTTGCTTCCTATTTACTAAGAATATAGTGTAAAAATATCTCTGTATATGATTAAATATATTTAAGAATTTTTGTATTTTTCCCTTTACTTCTGACAATGTTTGCTTCACACATCCAGAAACTCAAATCTCTATTGTTAGGTACTTCCACATAGATAATTCTATTGACCTTTCTACAAGATCAGTGACCCATTCCTCTGTAGTTTCCAGTCTATTACTAATTCCATGTAATATATTTTTGATTACATATATTACATTTCTCACTCCTAGCATTTATTTGCATATAACAATTTTTAGAGTTTTCATATCTCTCCTGCCTTTCCCAACTTTAGCAATTAAACATATTTTTCTTCAGATTCTTTAACAAAATTTAATAGGATTATTTTAAAGTCCTTTATTTAAGGTTGTTTGTGTCAACTCTTTCTATTTATTGATTATTTTAAGTATGGATTATATTTTCCCTTGTTTTCTCAAGTCTATTAACATTTGAATATTCACTCATTATTATAATTTTGAGAAGCCAAATTATTTTATCTTTCTCTAAAAAGTCCCTACCCTGGTTTTACTGTAGCAGGTGGTTATATTAATGGTGGTCTACTTTCTTTAATGTAAACTTGGTTTTAGGCTTTATTGGGGAAGATCTGTTTTAGTTTTTTTCCTTATTTCTAGGATATACTCTTTCTGGAGTTTCAGTAGAAAATTTGAGGTGATTACTAAGCCCATCCCATATTGGCAGAACTTGAATTTAAAATTTTATTTCCTAACTATTGGGCAACTGCTGAAATCTCTAATCAAGTTTTTTAGGTCATTTGCTTTAGTTCATACCTTAGCTTACTAGAAACCTCTCCTTCACAATATAGACCAGAAATCAGGCAGAGATTTGAGAGGAATTTGCTAACATGCTTTTGAGACCTATATTCTGCAAGTCTTTCCTTTATGGTATTTTTCCTACTTTTGCATTCAAATCCCCTATGATGAAAAGGACATCTTTTTGGGTCTTAGTTCTAGAAGGTCTTGTAGGTCATCATAGAACCATTCAGCTTCAGCTTCTTCAGCATTACTGTTTGGAGCATAGACTTGGATTACTGTGATATTGAATGGTTTGCCTTGGAAATGAACTGAGATCATTCAGTCTTTTTTGAGAGTGCATGCAAGTATCGTATTTTGGACTCTTGTTGACTATGATTGGCTGCTCCATTTCTTGTAAGGGATTCTTGCCCACAGTAGTAGATATAATGGTCACTTGAATCAAATTTGGCCATTTTGGTCCATTTTAGCTCACTGATTCCTAAAATGTCAATGTTCACTCTTGCCATCTCCTGTTTGACCACTTCTGATTTACCTTGATTCATGGAGCTAACACTCCAGATTACTATGCAGTGTTGTTCTTTACAGC